>NC_034605.1:16982163-16994684 GCF_900095145.1 Mus pahari
GAGAGAGAGAGAGAGAGAGAGAGAGAGAGAGAGAGAGAGAGAGAGAGATGCATGTGCCTAGTATCCTCAGAGATCAGAAGAGGGTGTTAGATTCCCTGGAACTGGAGTTATAGATGGTTACGAGCTGCCATGTGAGTGCTGGGAACTGAACCCAAGGTCCTTTGCAAAAGCAGACAGTGCTCTTAACTACTGAGCCATCTCTCCAGTTCCTTTTCTGGTTTGTTGTTCCTTGTCAGAGAGTCTTAGGTATACTAGACAAGCCTCAAAACATATATGTTAGCTGAGGGTAACTTTGAACTCTTCATCCTCCTGCCTCTGTCTCCTGAGTGATAGATTAGAGGCATGTGTCACCATATCCAGTGTTGGGGATCAAACCCAGGGATTCCTACATACCAGGCAAACACTGTCCTACTCTCTGGCTACTCCCCCTCCCCCGCCCCAGCCCTCTGACTAGTCTTTTTTTCCTATCTTTTAAAAATTAATTTTCAGGGCCTGGAGAGATGGCTCAGTGGTTAAGAGCACCAACTGCTCTTCCAAAGGTCCTGAGTTCAATTCTTAGCAACCACATGGTGGCTCACAACCATCTGTAATGGGATCTGATGACCTTTTCTATGTAAACATCTACAGTGATGTGATATATATATATATATGTATATATATATATATATATACATATATATAATCTTTTTTTAAATCTTTAAAAAATAATTTTCAAATAATGTTTAATTGTCCATATTTTACTTGTATATAGGTATGTGAGCTCTCTCAAAAATGATAAAATTCTTAGCAACTTCATTTTTCTTTTCCAAGAGGAATCCACAAACACATCTTTCAAAAAGGTCAGTTACACTATGTGTCCCATTCAGCATCTCTTCTAATAAACTGGGTTTCTAAGTGGAAAGAAGCCAGGCGATAAGTGAACTCTGGAGAACACTAAAGAGCTATTAAAGTTTCTTTTGGGGAGATTTGGCAACTATAAAGATCCGGATTCATAAGGTGATTCCAGTTTGAAGTGGTTGTTCTAGTGACAGAAAGCCACGTTTCAAGTCTCCCTTATAATTTAATCCTTAAGACACTTCAACCGAAAACATGACAAGAGCTCAGAAGCAAAAGGCTTGCTAGAATATGAAAGCAAGAAGATTCTTCTAGCAGTGCACTTGGTATAGTCCCATTTGAAATTATATCTTTAAGAATAAAATCATAATTTATATATAGTATAGCAATATAATTTTCACATTAAATAATATTATAATAAGATGACTGGATATATTTTAAAACAAAAAAAAAGAGAGAGAGAGAAAATTTCAGGTTACAAAACCCCTTCCACAGTAACAAATTTTTAAAAAGATCACTGTTTCTAACTAAGTCAGTGTGACAAATGAATCCAGTGACTAGTAGTCACATCTAATTTCTGTTGCACTGCAGTGTTTTTCTGAGTATGGGTCACCTTGTTCAATCTTAATGGCTGATGGGATTGCAAAGAACATCCAACTCGAATAGCCACTGCTTCAAAGGATAACACATGTTTTGGAAATTTGAAAATGTTTCTAACTACTTTAATACACAGAAAGTTGAATTCATATATCCAGCATGGGCAGGAAGAAGAAAAAGAAGGAGGAGGGGGGAGGTGGAGAAGGGGGAGGAGGAGAAGAGAAAATAACTGAAGAGGAAACAATGACAACGCCAATTGTTTCCTTCAAAAGGTCAATGAATGAGAAAAACACTCAATATCCCTTTTTCATGACCTCCCCATCGCACACGCGCGTGCGCGCGCGTGCACACACACACACACACACACACACATACACAACTACTTCAAACCCATGTGTATTCTGTCTTTTCCCCATGACCTTATATTACTCTCTCATAGACTTTCTAACTTTTACTTTATCTACATTTACAGTGTTTATAAATGGCATCGGCTAGGATCCACATGTGCGGGAGAACATGCAGTGGTTTTCTGAGTATGGGTCACCTTGTTCAATCATATATACTTTGTACTTCATGGAAATGGCACTTTGCACTTGGGTTAACTGCCTTGGGTCCAAAATTCTCTGACACCCAAGTAGTCTACTTTTGCCATCCACTATCCTTTTCTGGTGTTAGAAAGCAAGATACTTTGTATTTTCCTGTCACTGGGACAAAATACCTGATAGAAACAATGTAGGAGAGAGATTCTTCTAGTTCCTGGTTTCAAAGCGTGGAAGATGGGGCAGCATTTGCAGCAATACCAGCTCATCAGGAACCCGAGGTTGACAGCTCCGCTTCCCAATGGGCCAGAAGGATGAGAAAGATCCAGCTATAACCGTGGCCAAGCTGTAAGCCTCTAGGCTCGCCGGCCACCTCAATAATCTACTTCCTTCAACTAGATTATTATTCTCAATGGTTCCACAACTTCCTCAAACTGTGCCACCATCTGAGGGTCAAGAAAAGGGGGGGGTATGTTTTACATTCAAAGAACAGCAGAGCTCTATCTTTTAGGTTATATTAGAGGAATCTTGGGGACACATCCAGCTTCACTTTGAAGATAAGGTTTCTGAGGCTAAGTGGTTAAGGGGGTTTCTTCCAGCTCTAACCAGGAGTAGGAGAGACAGGATCCGGTGGCAGAAATGAATTGGCATTAAAGCCAGGCTGACTCAGTGTCTGGTCCTTCTGGTGTCGAGATTTCAGACAGCTTTTGGTACCACTCTAGGCTAGATATCCATACATGTAGAAAAAAAAAAAAGCTCAGGCTTAAAAAATATCTCTAATACTGCTTGAAGTTCTAGCATCCTGTAAGCCTTTTGTGAGCATTAATGTTACCTGATCTTTCCCCAAATAATTACATTTATATATTCATTCATTTCTTTTGTGTGTGAGTTTGTTTTGGGGGTGGGTGAATATGCATGTGGAAGTCGGAGGACAACTTTTCTGGGAATTGATTCTGTTCTTTTATCATATGGGTTTCAGGGATCAAAGTCAGGTTGTCAAGTGTCTGTGCACACGCACATGTGCACGCGTGCGTATGATGTGGAGGTCAGAGGACAATTGTGGGAGTGGAGTCCCTCTTCCTACCCTGTGGGTCCTGGGAGTCAACCTGAGGTCCATCGGGCCTGGCAGCAATTGCCTTTCTAGGCTGAGCCATCACCACAGCCCCCACTTGCTTTTGAGATGCACACTTTGCAAATATTTTCTCCTACTTGCTGGCTCATCTTCTCTGTGCCTCTCACAGAACAAAGGTGCTTAAATTTTAATAAAGCCTGGCTTATTTTTTTTTCTTCAGTTGTTTACAGTTGTGGTGATCTGTCTAAAAATGAATCCCCAAAGCCAATATTGCCTAGATTTTCCCCTACTGTATCTTTTAGAAATATTCCAGTTTAATGCTTTATTTTTAAATATTTGTTACATTTCATTTTTTGCTGACTAACATTCACCACAATGTCCCTTATTAATTGTTTCATTGGTGATTTTTTTTTTTTTTCAAAGCATTTTCTACTATGTGACACTCTGAAAACTCAGGTATTCCTCTCATTTTTAGTCTGGCATGCTTTTTTTTTTTTTTTTAACTTTATTTTCCTATAGCTGTTTCTTTGATAGCAAGCTACTTTAGCATCTGCATTATTGGCTGCTTGCACCGACTTCTTTAGTCATTAACATATTATGCAATTAGTAAGTGATTACACATTCCTCCTTTACAAATGGGAAAAGCTCTCTCAGGCCTTGAGCAAAACGCACTCTCTTGCTGTGTATCTGACTCAAGGCAACCAGCACAGCTGAGAATCTGTGAAGACTCATCCAGGGTCCATGGTATGGAACCCTCAAAGAAAGCACTGTGTTCCCGGCGAGTTTGCGCTGGTCTTAGGCTATTAATGAAGCTGCCCTCAGCCTTTTTCGGACTAACACATATGGTGACAGGTGGAGGGACTACAAATAGCCTTGGCCTGAGAATGGAAAAAATGATAAGCCATGGCCAAGGCCTTCAAAGTGACTTCTTGACAGGAATGCAAGAGGCAGACATGGGGCTGCAGAGCAACAGGCATCCCGCAGAGCAGAGTCCCCCCCCGGGCTGACCCACCCCCCCCTGCCGTGGCAGAGACCATCTCAAGATGTGAGCCATGGGATGTTGAGTTCAATGTATCTTACGAATATACTCTTCAAAGCAACATGTTCCTAAATCCCCGTGGTTCCACCAAATCGGCCACTTTGAGTGTGAGTATGTGTATGTGTGTGTGTGTGTGGGGGTGTTGCACAGGTGTGTGCAGGCACTCATGCATACTGCACCTCAGATGCCAGGCATCTTTGTTTGACTTTATTTTTACTCTTTCTTTATTGAAGCATAATCTTTTACTGGCCTAGAGCTCACATATTAGGCTAGATTGATGGGCTAGTACAATCTGGGGACCCATCTGTCCTTTCCGCCACCTCGCCCAGGCAGGGTTTTTTCTTGTTTGTGTATTTATTTGTTTGTTTGTTTACCTAGTTATTTGGTGTGTGCATATGTGTAGATCAGACAATAACTTGCAGAAGTTGATTCTCTTCTACCATGTTGATTCCAGGGATCAAACCCAGGTAATTGGGTTTGGTGGCAAGCACCTTTCCCATCTGAGCTATTTCTCCAGTCCCATCCATCCTTTAACCATGGGTTTTGTGGGCAGAACTCAGGTTGTCATGCTTGCAAGACAAAGTATTAGACCTATTGGGCCTCCCCATCAGCCACTCCACTCTGAACAGGTCATTTCCTATGATCATCAGCCTGGCTGCCTAGAACTCGCATTTGAGACTACAAAAGCCGGTGGTGTACAGCTTGGCCCACCTGTGAGCCAGCTCAGGTTACCTGGGTGAGGGGGTGGAGAGGGGATTTAGGAACTGTGACTTTAAATCCCAGCTCCACCTGTCAACCCACTGAACACTTCTGGCATCTGGATTTTTTTTTTCATTTTTAAAAGAGGGATATGATCTGGCCTCACAGGCAGGGTGACTGTGAGGTATCCGCCATCGCAAATGAAACCACTGGTACCTTCTCGGTAGGAAGAAGAACTGACTATAAATCTCACACCCGCTCTGCCTTGACACGTTCTAGTTTCCTCCTAGCTAAAGGCATCTTTATGTGGTTAGGCCATGTGATACCGAAGCCTGATTTTATTCTGAAATCCATCACATCCATTGTTGCCTGTGGCGGGGATTGTCAAACCCGAACACGAGACAGGATCCCAAGGGAAAGAGGAAGTGGGCTCGCTAAGACAGAAGTAGAGACCTTCCTATGTATAGCTGCGTGTGTGTAAGGGACCACATGTGTGTGAGTAGATGCACATGCATGGCAGCACGCACACACACGGGTGGAGGCCAGAGGTCAACCTCTTGTTTTTCAGGAGCTGTTCACAGTTTTGCTATGCGTTTACTCCTATTAGTGTTCATGTGTAGGGTTTGGGCGTGTGAAGGTCAGAGGAAACTTTGCAAAGTTGGGGGAGAAGAGCTTGGCCCACCCATCAGCCAGCGGGTGGGGAGGGGATTTAGAAGCCCACCTTTGTGTGGGTTCCTGGGAATGAACTTGACTCACGGAACTTGTACAGTAGACCCACTGGGTCATCTTGCTGGCCATGTCCACACCTGGCTTTTATATATGTGAAAGCTGAAGAGCTAAACTTGAGTCTTCAAGTTTGTATGGCAACCATTTTACCAATAGGAGCCCACCTAAAACTGAGCACTTCTGTCTAGTTTCCCAATTGGTCCATACTCCTGTCCTGGAATCTGCCTTGAAAGGCAATAGATTTTGGAGGGAAAAAAACTAATCTAAGGAGGGATGTCTTAGGGTCTTACTCCTGCTCCAGGTATCCCTGTGTGTGAAGCTGGTGCAGGCCCACAGAACCCTCTGTCCTAGTGACACAGGACACTCTACTGTAACCAATGACTTAAAGTCTTCCTTCTACTTCCAGGGCCTGACTCTATAGCCAGGCTTCTCCCATAACTCACTTTATAGGCCAGGTTGTGTCTTCCTGCCTTACCCTCCTGACTACAATCTCCCTATCTCACCCTTAAATTTCTGAATCATTAAATCCTTCAAAGGAAGGCAGTCTATATTTTTATTTTGCACTGAGCCCTGACAATTAGATAGCTGGTCCTCTTGGTAGTTTTAACCACTAAAACAAAACAAATAACAAAAACCAAAACAACAACTAAAAACCATCAACAACAACAAGAAAAATCACCCTTAAGGAAAATGTTATTTTCAAAAGGAACCTTAAATATGTCTAAGAACCTTCAAGCTACTTCTACACCCAAAGAAACCAGCTTCCTTGGAAATGGTTCTTTTACTCACCAGCATCTTAGCTATCTGCTAATCTACCAGGCCAAGCCCTGGATGAAAACAAGACAGAATGTGATCTAGTGATCTGGCTCCCTCCCCCCTCCCTGCTTTCATCTCTCTGCCCCTGTAAATACTTAATGGATCCATCTCCCTTCATGCCCTCTGCCAACACTATCTGAGCAACCTTTTCCCAGGATTTCTAGCAGAGATGTTTGCATTTTAAAACAGAACACTGCCCAGGAAGTCATAGTATATATTTGAAGGGAGGGGGATTCACCCTCTGATTCATTGAATGTAGGACACTGTCCACCCAAACTCTCTCTTTCCTGGACCCAATACTGTTCTTCAGAGTCAAGAGCCTCCGTGCTTAACCTAGAAACACACCAAGGAAAACTCTTGCAGCATGGCTGAGCTGACGTGAGCAGTCAAGATTGGAGACTCTTACCAGCAACTGAAGACATCCATATCTTTTTTTAGGATGGGTTTTCCTATGCTGGCACACCTCTCTGGCTTGTTTTCCCTTCAGTCAGAGCTGATAATAGCACTTGGTTTTATATAGCCCATTGGTTGTGAGTGTCGACAGCTTAAGGAACTATAAAGCCAAAATCCACTTATATTGCTTCTCTCCAGTGATTAGAATTTCACATATGGACATAGGCAACATAGAAAAGTTTGACCAAAAGGATATAAAGGATAGGAAACGCATGAGTCATTACCCAAGGTAACATTTATTAAATGGAATGTGGAAGAATCTGACACTATAGCCAAGTGTCACCAGGACACATTGACCACTAGTGAATATGCTAGTGTGTGTGGGGGGAGATTTTGATTCTGGTCAAGACTGCTGGAATAATGGGATATTAGCAGACTAGAAAGGAAAGGATGTTAGCTTTCATCTACCATGGGGAAACTACCAGAAAAGCACTAGTGTTGGAGCCCTGTTTCCCCACAGTTCACAGTTTAGATCCAGGGAGACAGTGTAACTAGAGTAGGAATCCCCTTTCTTAGGATGCTTCACAGCCACAAGCCAGAAAGTTGTCATCATCCCTATATAAAGCTGCAATGTCCCTGAAGTAAATGGTGTGCCCTGGAGCTGTGCAGCCTTTAAAGAGAGGCTGCTGTCCCTAAGGACCCACAGTTGGAGGGGACTTAGGCAGATCTGTCACGTAGTTGCTGTCTCCTTTCAGAAAGCTGCTACAGGCTATTGTCAAGAATTAACACATGTTGGGACTGGAGAGATGGCTTAACTGTTAAGAACACTTGTTACTCTTCCAGAGGACCTGGATTTAATCCTCAGTATCCACATGGTGTCTCACAATCATCTGTATGTAGCTCACCCTCTTCAGGCCTCCACCGTCAGCAAGCTTATATGTGGTGCACATGTATACATGAAAGCATTAGCACACACAGTCACACACAGCCACACACACACATTTGCACATCACCTTGGGGGTGTCACCACATGTTGCACAATTGTCTTGGTGGGATTATGACAGGATTTAAAGAGCAAAGAACTGCTATTCACTGCCGTTTCTCTGAACTGTCAACTGAAATTCCCCAGGAACTCATTTCTGTGTTGAAGATCCTGCAGATACTGAGCAGAACTTGTGAGGTTATAATGAGATGGGATGCTGGAGATTGTATTTGTTGTGTTTCTTGTTACTGTAACTAACTCCTTGACAAAAGTAACTTAAGGAGGGTTTATTTTAACTCAGAGTTAGAAGATATTGTCCATCAGGGTAGGACAGGCCCAGGATCAGGAACATGGAGTGGCCTCACAGCAGACAGATGAATGCTGGTGTCCAGCTCACTTTCTTTCTTTTTTCCCCTTTTTATTTGGTCCAGGACTCTGACTCATGAGATAGTGCTGCCCACATTCAAAATGGATCTTCCCTTCTCAGTTAAACGTCGCTGGAAACATGTTCATATACCCAGAGGTGTGTCTCCTAGGTGATTCCAAACCCAGTCAAATGCACAATGAAAATCAACCATCACCTCACCAAGATCCAGAACCAAATTCATCTTAGCTGTTCTGAGTCTCCACATACTCTCAACTTCTGCCGCTAAACTCGTGTTTTTGTGACTGTGGTAAAACCTTTGGAACACACCACTTAGCAGACCAGTAACTTCCGCCAATCTTTTGTTTGTTTTATGGGTTTTGTTTTGTTAGTTATGTTTTGGTTTTGTTATATTTTGTTTTGTTTTGTTTTGTAGACATGGTCTCACTGTGTAGCTCTGTTTATCCTGGAACTCATGGGGTAGACCAGTTGTCCTTGAATTTACAGAGACCCATCTGCTGGGATTAACCACTACACCAATCTAATGCTCATTGACATTAAGACTAATAATTCAATCATATTAACCTGAAATCATATTTCAACCTGAAATCTATGGGAGCCATTGGGTAGAAGTGGGTCTCACAAACTGAGGCTTACAGTTGACATATGATGAGGGCTACCAGCTTGTGGGATTGTACACTTAATCATTGGGTCTGGGCTAGCATTGGTTGGTATCAGAACAGCATGAAACTGCAGGGTACTACAGTATTTGCTTTTCCTATTGCTGTAACAAAACACCCGGCAAAAGCAACTTAGGAAAGAAGGGTTTATTTTGACTCATATAGTTATTCATATTCATACATCATGGCAGGGTGCTATGGTAGCAGGAACTTACAGCAACTGGTAACATTGCAGTTGAAAAGCAGAGAGAGATGGAAGCTGCTTGCTTGCTCCTTTTTTTCTTTAGTCCAGACACCAGCCCACAGAAAGGTACCACTCATAGTTAGGATGGCTTGTCCCACCTCAGTTATCTTAATTTAGATAACCCCTTATGACCTTGCCTAGAGGCTTGTCTCCTAAGTAAGTCTAGATTCTATCAGTCCATCCTCAATATTTACTATTCACAGGCCCTCAACTCCTCTAAGCAAAGTCCTGGAGAACTGTATGTTTGGTAGCAAAAGTGTTCTATGTAATGGTAAGAGGTAAGATTGTTTGTCTATAGATGCTCAAGTTGAGGCAGGTGCCAAGGTCAAAGCATGAGAAGAATAATATTGTTTATATTCTAGCTAAAAATGAGACTTCTCGCAAACTCTGCTCTTTCCAAAAATGACCATGCTTCATCTAGAACAAAACGATATCAACTATTTTTCAAAATAATTGAGACAATATAAACCCTAAGTTGAATTGCTTTAGTAGGTCACCCCTTAATGGGCTGTAAGGATTAAATAAATATTTAACTTCTTAAGCTGTTGCCACCAATGGTAATCGATATCTGAAGATAGGTGTTCATTGGGAGATCATGGTGGTTTGAATGAGAAAAGTCCTCCATAGGCTCATGCATTTGAATGTTTGGTTCCCAGCTGGTTGCACTGTTTGTGAAGGTGATGGAGCCTTTCAGAGGTAGAGCCTTGCTGGAGGAAGTTCATCATTGGAAAGCGGGTTTTGAAGGTTTTATTGCTGGCCCTGCTTTCTGTTCTCTCTCTTCCTTTCCTGTGTTGGGATGAACTCTTTACTATTCAAACATTCTAGAAACCTGGTGCTGGTTTCCTCAGAAGAGCAGGAGAGTGGAGGTTACTGTTTCATCTTGAAATGACTCCTGCAGACTCATGTGTTTGAACACTCCGTCCCCGGCTCTTTGGGGAGATTGCTAAATAGGTTGCTAGGCTAATCCTCAGAGATCATACCAGCCTCTTGTTCTGGTCTGTTATTTGTAAGCTTCCTGATCTGCTGAGGTGTGAGATTTATCCACCCCACACTCCAGCTGCCCTGAACTCCATGTGCTCCCCACAACAGTGGCTGGAAACCGTGGGCTGAACAAAACCATTCCTCCCATAAGACTTTTTTTGTCAAGTGTTTCTCAGAGTGTTTGTCAGTAAAGTAACGCAGGGGTAAAGGCAAACAATAGCCTAGTATTTATATCAAGATGATCCAGGAAAGCTGGGGCTGTAGTTCAGTTGCTTGTCAAGCATGCTGGAGGCCCTGCGTTCCACCTTTGACAGTGTGTAAAACAGTGTGATGTCACATACCTGTAATCCCAACACTTTGGTGGTAGAGACAAGATTAGAAATTCAAGGTTGGGCTGGAGAGATGGCACAGAGGTTAAGAGCACTGACTGCTCTTCTGAAGGTCCTGAGTTCAAATTCCAGCAACCACATGGTGACTGATGCCCCCTCTCCTGGGATGTCTGGAGACAGCTACAGTGTACATAAATAAATAATCTTTGGGCTGGAGTGAACAGGGCCAGAGAGAGAAGAAAGTGTCTGAAGACAGCTATAGTGTACTTACATATAATAAAGAAATACATCTTTAAACAAAAAATTCAAGGTCATCCTTGGCTACATACTCAAGGCTAGCCTAGATTATATGAGACCATGACTCAAAAAACATATAGATAGCTAGATAGTTCAGACCCTAGGATCCACATAGTGGAAAGAGAGAAGTGACTCCCTCAGGTTGTCCTTGACATCTCAACTCCTTTCAACATAGATCCTGATCTCTCTCTCTCTCTCTCTCTCTCTCTCTCTCTCTCTCTCTCTCTCTCTCNCACTCACACACACACACACACACACCCCACTTCATGCATCCATCCATTGATCAATTAAATTTAATAAAAAGAAAAGAGTATCTGCTATGCCCCCATTTCCACTTTGGGGTTTCACTTTGTATTTATTTATGTAACTAAATGATGAACTGCTGGCCTCAGAACTAAGAAACTTCTTCCTGGAAGTTCTGTCCTTCTCTGTGGTGATTTTTTTCCCCTTCTTTTCTTTAATAGTTCAAATGTCATGGCTCAGACAAATGTCTGCATTTTGTGCTTCACCTTCTCTTCAAGAAGTCCTTATCCCAAACCCTCGGGTGAGGGAGGGCATGAAGCATCAGGATAAGCTGAGATGTGGGTGGTGGGTAGATGTCCCTACCTCTGCCCTCAGGCTTTGTTCCAAGCTTCATGTTTTATAAAGTTGTTATTTATCACTGTCTTAGCTGGAGTTTTGCTGCTGTGAACAGACACCGTGACCAAGGCAATTCTTTTTTTTTTTTTTTTCTGTTTAAGTCTTTTTTTTTTAATTAGATATTTTCTTTATTTACATTTCAAATGCTATCCTGAAAGTTCCCCATACCCTCCCCTGCCCTGCTCCCCTACCCACCCACTCCCACTTCTTGGCCCTGGCGTTCCCCTGTACTGGGGCATATAAAGTTTGCAAGACCCTAGGGGCCTCTCATCTCAATGATGGCTGACTAGGCCATCTTCTGCTAGTCTTATAAAGACAACATTTAATTGGGGCTGGCTTACAGGTTCAGAGGTTCACTCCATTATCCTCAAGGCTGGAGCACGGTAAAGTCCAGGCAGGCATGGTGTTGGAGGAGCTAAGAGTTCTACATTTTCTTACAGAGGCAAACAGGAGGCTGAGTTCTAGGCAGCTAGGATGAAGGTCTTAAAGCCCACACCCATGACGACACACTTCCTCCAACAAGGCCACACCTACTCCAACAGGGTCACACCTCCTAATAGTGCCACTGCCTGGGCCAACCATATTTAAACTAGTACAATCACTTTATTTTGTGTGTCTATGTGTGTATAGTGTTTGTATGTATATATACAGTTGACTTTGAGTGCACAGACATGTATACACATGCATATAGAGGCCAAGGTTGACATCTGTTATCTTTCTTGGTTGCTCACTACTTTACTTTTTGAGACAGGGACTCTCCCTGAGCCTGGAGTTGCCCAATTAGCTAGACTGGCTGGCCAACAGACTCTGGGGACCCCCTTGTCTCCCCTCTTCCCAGAGCTAGCATGACTTTTATGTGGATTCTAGGGACTGAACTCAGGACTTTGTCCACGTGTGACAGAGACTTTACTGATGGAGCCGCGTCTGCAGCCCCTCCAGTCCCTTTCAACTCCTTAGCCATCCCTGTTCTGAAGACATGGCTGATGACATCGGAGTTTGCAGCCCGGGTCTTGTCAGCATTTAATTATGTACACATTATTCTCCTTTACTCTCAGACCTTTGGCTGCTTCCTGCGAACTGTGAGAAAGTTCACAGGGGCAGCACCGGGGCCAGTGGCCAAGAACTTGTGACACCTCCCAGTCCGATTTTTCCCTGAGAGCTTCTGGGCTCCTCTCAAAATGTCAGGGACACGGTAAGCACATGAGCAAAGCATCCTTTGGGATTTGGCGAAACTGAATCACCGAGTGATTCCTTCCTCCAACCCTCTAGAGCCGCATCTCCCCGCCCCCC
>NC_034605.1:16994702-17005793 GCF_900095145.1 Mus pahari
CCCCCCCCCCCCGCTTGAAAATCCCTGATCCCTGTTGTTAGGAAAGAGCGTAATGAAATTTAAATTTAGCATGTGCGGCTGCGGATCACCCTATCTCTGTTTCTGAGAAACAACTGTTTACTATTCTAACACTCCAGAAACCTGGCAACAGCTCCCGGCCGGCCGGCAAGGCTAAGCTCCTGAGCTCAGGAGCAGCTGTGCTTGCAAGCGACCCCTGCCCCGTAGGCCCTCCCCACCACACCAGCGGCATGGCTGGGTTAGGAGGGTCCAGACCTAGAACTTTGCAGAGCGGTGGAAAGCAGACAGACCCTATTTTTGATGATCCTGTGGATTATTGAGAAAGGAAATTCCAAAGAGTACATGAGGCTCTGAAGAAGCATTCCATCGCCCTGCCTTCTCTCCTTGTGTCTCCGATCCTATTTTTGTATTTCCCTCTGAGGGGAGCTTTATGAGGCTGATACCGAAAAGCCATGAAATGGAAGTGGTAGTCCTAAAGATATGTTCCTGGGGGGAAAGCGGGAGTTGCCATTCCAGCTTCCACCACTCAGCTGGTGAGAACTCCAAGCACCAGACCTCCTAATGCTTGGAAATTGAGTATCTAAATACTATTGTCATTTGCTGCAGGGACAGCCACATGGAGACGAATGCCAAGTTTGCCGCTGAGCACAAGAAACTGCCTTGTTTGCATTTTCTGTTGGCCACATCAGCCCCAAGCAAAGCCCTCCGCTTACATCCTCCTCTCTAGTCACACGCACGGCACGTGATGCTTGGTGCTGGAGCAGGGTCACTAGACAGTAGGGGCAAACAGTAATGTTATCTCCACAAGTGACATTCTGGACACTCCATGCCTCGTGATCTCCAAGGCTAAAATGAGACTCCAGCAGTGGGAGGGAATGGAAAGTGGTGATGTGAGCCACCTGAGTGACATTGTAACCTCAGATGATGCCGGTGGCCCGGACTATATAAGCTGAAGAGAATGGCCTGAATGACGTCATGCGCTAAGGATGCTGGGAAATCGTGTGTGATTCTCTGTTCAGGGTGTCCTTCCCAGCAAGCTCATCACGGAGAAAGTGAAGTAACGCTTGCATCGACAACGTTTGATGTAGCAAATATGCTTTGGGGGAAAAATGCTTATGCATTTAAAGGGTGAATTCGTTCTGGCAAACTTGTCCAGCACAGCACAGCTACCTGTGCTCATCGTGAACATTTGCACACAGCCAACGAGCCAAGTATGTCTATTGTCATACTTCACTACTAACAGACCTGAAATCTTTCCAAAGAAGGATCATACGCAAGTGAGAGGATACACATGTGAAGAGTCACCTCATGCAGACACACACACGAGTATTTGCAGGCTTGTCTTGCGGAAGAGGGGAAAACATTAAGGGATACCTACATGAACTGTTTTTATGGAAGACACACAATAAATAGCATTCTACTAGCACCGTTTCCTCCTAGAATTCTGCGAACCGAGGTAGGAGTCTCGCACCTTCTCTTTAATAGGCAGACATTAGTTGTTAATATAACAAACAACTAGACGATGTAGAGATGGCTCCGTGGTTGAGAACTAGCTTCTCTTCTGGAGGACCCAGGTTCGATTCCTAGCACCCAAATGGTGGCTCATAACTCTAGTTCCAGGAGATCCTATACCCTTGTCTGTTCTATGCAGGGATCATGCACCCATACGGTACATAGAAATATATGCAGGCAAAATACCCAAATGCATAAAATAAAATTGTGTGTGTGTGTGCACGTGTGTGTGTGCGCGTGTGTGTATAAAACAAAGAACTGTGAAATACACTAAAAAATTAATACATTCTGTAAATTTGTTTTTAATTTTTGTATAACTAAAGGAATGATTTAAAAGCACATCACTGATTTGTGTTTGTGTGTGCACACGTGCACTCACGTGCAGATATTCCATAGTAGGCATAGGTCAGAGGATAAATTCTGGTAGTCCAGTCTCTCCTTCCAATGTGGATCCAATCCTGGAGTGAGATCAGGCTGTCAAGCTTGGCAACCAGTGCCTTTGATTCACTGAGCTAATTCCCTGACCATGACTGATACATTTAAATTAAAAAACAAAAAACAAAAAAAACTTACATTTATTTATTTATTTATTTCATGGGTTATGCATGGAGGTCAGACAACAACTTGCAAGAGACCCATCACATGGGTCCCTGAAATAAAACTCAGGCCATGAAGGTTGGCAGCAAGCCCCTTTACCCGATGAGCCATCTCCTTGGCCCATGGATATTTTCGCCAGACATTTGCTTAAGGTCAGCAGACAATTCTGTCTTGTTTCACAATAAATTCCACAAGGTAACAGAGAAAACCATATGTGATTCTTTGCCCCTCCCTGGTTTATCTTCCACCCTGTCCTCTCCAGGTTTACCTGGGTCTGGGTAGGGAGGTTAAGAGGGAATTATATACAGCGAAAGTACAGTGCAGGATTGACTCTAGCTGCTCGGGACAATGAAAAGTGGGTTGCCATGAGAACACCACTGAAGGCAAGGAGAAGTGTGTCAGCCACTCTTATCACTAAGACCAGACACCCCACAGAAGCAACTTAAGGAAAGGACTTACTTTGGCCACCCTGAATCCCAGCTATCTCTCCCACTACCGTGAACCATACCGTCTCACACTGTGAGTCAAATAAAGTCTGTCTTCCCTTAAGTTGCTTCTGTCAGATATTCTGTGGCTGATATAACTAACACACACAGTCCATCAGGGTCAAGAAGACATGGTGGCCAGGGCTTATCAGAGGGGAAATGTGTTCATGGCTCTGATCGCGTCATCTTGGAGGATCAGAGAGCAGAGACAAATGGGAAATGAGACTGGCCTGCGACTCTTAGGGCCTGCACCCACCAAGTGAGCCATGTCTAGAAAGTTCCAGTCTCGGGATCATTACGTGTGTGCTCCCTTTCCCTATCTCCTCTCTCCGTCTTTCCTCTTTGAGACCCCATGTCTTTGTTCCTCACATCATCTAGCCTCCAAGGCTTTCGAGCTTCTTCTTCGGCTATGGGAGGCTAGCTGGTGGGATAGAGTTGGCTGTGTAGAAGAAGGCTGTGATCCAGCTTCTAGGACTGCAGAAAGAGAGACATGGGGTTTTGATTCTCTGTGTTGCAGCCATTTCGGTGGGTTCTTGCTTCTACAAAGCATAGCATCTAGTGCACATTTCATTGTGACACACACACACACACACACACACACACACACACACACACACACAGTTTTATAATCTGGGTCTACTTGCCCATACAGCTGTGTCTGTAACCCTTTCTCGTCCCAGCTCCCTCTCTGTATTCAAGCCATCACACCACTTACATGTGTGTTCCTGCTATTTCTATCAATTTTTAACTTTTTAAAATTGTAGTAATGTGTACATAATAAAATATTAACTATTTCAAGCTCATAGCTCAGTGATATTAAATATTCGTGTTGTGTATCCATTACTACCACCTATCTTAAAACTTGTGTGTTATAAAACCAAAATTTAGTGTCCATTAAAGCATACCATAAGATGAAGAAGTGGCTCATGAGTGGTTAAGGGCCCTGAGGACCAGAGTTTGGTTCTCGGCACCCAGTTGGTGGCTCACAACCATCTATAACTCCAGCTCTAGAGAATCGAATGCTCTCTTCTGGCCTCTGCAGGCTCCTTTGGATACGTGGTGCATATAAATTCACACAGGCACAAACATATACACATAAAATAAATGAATGAATCCTTAAATAAGAACTCATTTCTCCTTCCTCCGCAGACCCTGGCAACTGCCAAACCTTACCTGCTCTCTCTCAGTGAATTTGACGCCTGCAGGTGATCTTGTGAGTGGGATCACAGAGTATTTTTCCCTCTGTGACTGGCTTATTTCATTTAGCACAATATTGTGCTCTGAATATGAATATGAATGTCTCCCAAAGGCTCAGTGTTTGGGTGCCTGGATCCCATTGAGTGACAGTTTTGGAAGGGTATTAATGAAGTGGAGGCTCAATGGAGGAAATGGGTTACTTTAGGGTGGTCCTTGAGATTTATTTTGGCTCAACCTCACTTCCTGTCCACTTTATACTTCCTGTTCTGGCAAGATGTGAGGAGGTTAAAGAGTGCTAGATGCATGCTCCTGCCTCTGTGGAGCCACCTGTCACCGTGCTCTCCCCTATATGATAGCCTGTATCCCCTCAGATGTAAGCCAGAAGGAGCCCAAACCTTTCCTCCCTTAAGTTGATTCTTGTCAGGTATTGATCACAGTAGCACGGCAGTTCTTTCTTCAGCACATCTCTCTCCTTTATCTTATCATGGGCAGTAACAATGTGGCAGCCCGTTCTTTCCATCTTGTGCTGGAAATCTCCTTGCAAAGTTCACCAGTACATCAGGCACGAGTCTGATACGGTACAGGACTTAGGGCCACCAGCCAGCACTTGCTGCACTTCTTCCAGCTTCTCATGTTATCCCACCACTGTCCAGCTCTTCTTCACTGTTCTGCCATCTCACCACGACCTGTCCTCCTCCCTGACCCCCACAGCCATTGCACACGTGCTGAGTTTTTCTTAGCAGCTGCTCACTGGGAATCGCTCATTTTGATGGCAGTTAACTATGGAAGCTGTCTTACTTTTCTGTTGCTCAGATACAGCACCCTGGCAAAAAGCATCTTAAGGGAGACGGGGTTTGTTTTAGCCGACACTTCCAAGGTCCAGTTCATCATAGCAAGGCAGGAGCTTGAAGCAGCTGGTCATATTATGTCCACAGTCAGAAGAGCGAGCAGAGGATGCATGCCATGGCTTAGCTTCTTCTCTCCATTTGTATGATCCTGGTTCCAAGCCAGGGAATTGATGCCACCCAAAGTGGGCAGCTTCTTTCACCTCAATGGAACACAATCAAGACAGTACCCCACAAACACAGCCAGAGGCCCAACTTCCAGGTGATTCTGTCAAGTTGACGACATTAACCACCCGACATAACATGACAAACCAACTCCAAACCTAACACAGCAACTATTTATTATTTCTTATGCTCCCGTGAGTCGCCCATAAATATGACACATGATGATTTTTCTTGTCTTGGCAATGCTTCTCTCCCCATCCTCTCCTCCGTCTGATACCTCCGCAGAGTCTCTGTCCTGAACTTGGGGCATCGTAAGTTCAGGAATCAGAAACATACTTGAGCTCCTCTTAATGTGTCTTCAGCTTCACCTTTGACTCCTGTTCTGTGTTTAGGGGTTTTCCATATTGTTCATGGGACCAACCCTTGTCCTCTTGTCTCTGTAGAAGTGACTGTTGTTATAGCGGATGCTTGGTAAACTCATTCTGCATATCAGACAAATCTTGGGAGCTCTATATTATTTCTATTTTGCAACCCAGGTAACTGAGATCCAAGACGTGCTGTTGAGGGACAGGGATAGAGCAGTAGAGGGTAGCTTTAAGGCCTGAGTTGGTTGTCTTGCTACAGCCATTTGCTCTGTTCTCCCAAGTGGTGTCACTTTCCCTGGGCTATGGTACTGTGTGACTCTCATTGGTCCCTTTCCCTGGGCTATGGTACTGTGTGACTCTCATTGGTCCCTTTCACTGGGCTATGGTACTGTGTGACTCTCATTGGTCCCTTTCCCTGGGCTATGGTACTATATGACTCTCATTGGTCCCTTTCCCTGGGCTATGGTACTGTGTGACTCTCATTGGTCCCTTTCCCTGGGCTGTGGTACTGTGTGACTCTCATTGGTCCCTTTCCCTGGGCTATGGTATTGTGTGACTCTCATTGGTCCCTTTCCCTGGGCTATGGTACTGTGTGACTCTCATTGGTCACTTTTGCCTGAGACTACTTTTCATCCCTGCATCTTCTTTCTGGCATCCGTGTCTTGCTACTTACAATGTACTGCTTATGGCTGGCTCTGTCTTCTTTCTCTTTAAAAAAAAAAAAAACAAAAAACTAGTATTCTATTAGTATACACCTTGTGTATAGAAGAGTAAAATGCATAGCTTGAAGATATTTTTTCACAAAATGAGAACACTTTACCATCCAAATCTAGAAATAAGCCATCACATGAGCCCAGAAACCCCTCGCCCTGCCCAGTATCTTCTTATCCCTTTTGCACGGGTTAGTTCCCCTATGAGGCACTTATTCCAGCGACCTTTGACCACAAGATATGTGTAGAATCACAGCACGCACATTCGTCTGCATCTGGCACCTGTTGCTCACCAGGATGCTCATGAAAGTCTTTTTATAGTGCAGAGCAAGGGTGTTGGCTCATGGCTGAGCAGGATTCCGATGACATCTGGCTGGGCTCTGGGTTAAGATGTTACAAACGATGCTCTTGTGCATCTTCTTGGGCATTTCTGTTCTGAACAGTGCACCTGAGAGTTTAAATAATTGTAAAATAATAATTTAATGGAGTATCTGTCCTAGTAGTATATTGTACCAGCAGTATATTAGGTGGGTTTTTTGTTTGTTTTTGTTTTTTGGTTTGGTTTGTTGTTTTGGTTTGGTTTGGTTTTTTCCCTTGAACAGGGCCTCACTATGTACAGTCCTGGCTGGCCTGGAACTTTCTATGTAGAGCAAGCTGGCCTTAAACTCACAAAGATCTGCTGCCTCTGCCTCCAGAGTGCTGAGATTAAAAATGTGAACCACCATGCCCAACTCCTATCATGATTGTCTGTCTGTCTGTCTCTTCCTCTCTCCTGTCCTCTCTCTCTCTCCCCCTCCTGGGGATGAAACCCAAGGTCTCATGCATGCTCAGAGCCTGACAGTCTCTCTCATATCAGCCTTGCTGGTACTGTGTAGTGAAACCTCACAATGGCTTTGATTGATAGGCTGCCCTTAATGTGGATAACATCATTGTTGTTGCTTTAATGACTGTTCAGATTTGTGCTCATTTTCCTACTGGTGTAGAAATGATCGTGTTTGATTAAGTCGTGGAAAATGCATATATGCAGAAACAAGCTCAAGATGGACTATAGGATTTCTAGTGGTTTGTTAAAAGCAAATATTCCCCAGGAACTTGTTTTCTAACTGACAAAAGGAGTCACTTTCCTTGCCTCTGGCAGAAGAAACAGATGGCTCTCCAATGACATGTCACTGTGGTGCCTATCAGCACATCGAAGGCCATGCTAGCCTCCAGGCTCCCATAGTCCCGACTCACCAGCCCTACCACTTCCTTCCTATACTCTCAGGCCTGCTCCAGTTCACAGACTTCCCTCCCCACAGCTACTCATCCGCCTTATACCTCACATCTTTCCATGTCCCACTTTCCTAGCCCTAGCCATGTCCCGTCTGTTTTTTTATTTTCTCTGCTCTGGACTCTTCCAGAAACCTCTGGATACTGTCTCTCTCTCTTACTCACAATAAAGCTTTCCACCCTAATAATGGAGTGGCCATTTTGATAGTTTCTTTACTGCACCCCCTTGCATACAGACACATATACATACATGCATACATACATACATACATGCATACACATACATGCATATATTGCATATGCATACTGCCATGGTTTGAATATGCTTGGCCTAAGAAGTGGCACTATTTGGAGGTGTGGCCTTGTTGAAGTAGATGTGTCACGGTTGGCATGGGCTTTAAGACTTTCATCCTAGCTGCCTGGAAGTCAGTCTTCCATTAGCAGCCCTCAGATGAAGGTGTAGAACTCTCAGCTCTGCCTGCCTGGATGCTGACATGCCCTTGCCTTGATGATAATGGAGTGAACTTCTGAACCTGTAAGCCAGCCCCAATTAAATGTTGTCCTTATAAGAGTTGCCTTGGTCATGGTGTCTGCTCACAGCAGTAAAACTGTAACACACACACACACACACACACACACACACATACACACACAAATATATGTTTGTAGTTTTGGAACATTTTTTAAAATAGTCACATTATGAGTTATTTGTCACATATATGAACTTTATATATAACAATTTCCCATAGTCTCTAGCTCATCCTCATATATTTTTGTTCTTTCTGTTTGTTTTTGGGTTTTGATAGGGTTTCATGTATCCCAAGCTGGCCTTAAACTCACTATGTAGCTAAAGATGTTCTTGAACTTTGAATCCTCCTGCCTTTGTCTCCCAAGTGCTGAATTTTAGGTGAGCATTAAACATGCCTGTTAAATGCAGGAATGGGGATTGTATCCTGAGTCTCATACATACTAGGCAAGCATTCTACCAACTGAGCTACATCCTTAGCATCCTCTCTTTATGTCTCCTTTTGGTGTTTTTGGCAAGCTTGTCTTCTAAGTATCATCACTCTTAGATTGTGAGTACTTGATGTCTACATCCTAACAGGGTTCCATCATTTCCCCTAGGCCCTCTATAACCCTCGCTGATGTCCCTGTCTTCAGCACAACATATCCTCAGATGCACTGAATGCCCTTGGCATTCAAAGTACCTGTTCCTGACCTTCCGGGCCTAGCTTTTCTCATGGGGCAGATCTGGTTTCAGGTTCTGGCACCTTGCAGTCTTCTCAAGCTTTTCTGAAGTTGCCTCTTTGTACCCAGCAGTGCTCTGAAAGTAACTTAAGGAAGTCCAATCAATTGACTTTTAAGTGAACTTGTGGAATCTTTAACTGTGCATTGGATCGCCCCTGTTTTTCTAGCTCCTTCTGTCTTACTCACCTAGCATCAAGAACTTGTTGCTTGTTGCTAAAAGGGCTGAAGCATTAATACAGAATTGTGAGTCAGCTCTGTAATTTAGTGCCATCTTGTCAATCTGGGAAGAGTATCAAGGGATTGTACTATGGAAAAATGAAACGCTTTTGTCAACTTGATAAAAAAAATACAAAGAATAATTATTGACTACCTGGTATATATCAGTTCATGTTCCAGACACTGCAGAAGTGACACAAGAAAAAGGCAGACATTGATCTTTGCAGGCATAGAGCTTTTATTTTGTTATATTTTGTATTGAGGGATGACAAACAAGTCAGATGGGTACATTTAGCAAGCTGAGCGACATGTGGTAAAGGGAAAAAAGATGTCTTAGTTAGGGATTTACTGCTGTGAACAGACGCCATGAGCAAGGCAACTCTCATAAGGACAGCATTTAATTGGGGCTGGCTTACAAGTTCAGAGGTTCAGCCCATTATCATCAAGGTGGGAGCATGGCAGCATCCAGGCAGGCATAGTTCAGGAGGAGCTGAGAGTTCTACATCTTGCTAGCAAAATACTGACTTCCAGGCAGCTAGGATGAGGGTCTTAAAGTCCACACCCACAGTGACACACCTACTCCAGCAAGGCCACACCTACTCCAACAGGGCCACACCTTCTACTAGTACCGCTCCCTGGGCTGAGCATATACAAACCATTACAGAAGGAGTGCTATGATAGTGCTGATGGCATTTAGCTTTTTGTGAAATCTTCAGGCCAGGGCTCACTAAAAATGGGTGATGATACAAACCTGTTTGATGTTCCATTATCTCTGTCCAAGGAACTCACTCTATAGCTGAAGAAGTACAGCAGGAACCATAGAGATCTATGCTTGCTGGCTAGAGGCATACTCAGCTAACTTTCTTTTTTATATTTTTTTATTTTTTTATTTTTTATTTTTTGTTTTTTCGAGACAGGGTTTCTCTGTGTAGCCCTGGCTGTCCTGGAACTCACTCTGTAGAGCAGGCTGACCTCGAACTCAGAAATTCACCAGCCTCTGCCTCCCAAATTCTGGGATTAAAGGCGTGCGCCACCACGCCCAGCTAACTTTCTTGTTTAGCTCAGGGCCATCTGTCTAGGGAATGATGCCACCCATAGTGGGCTGGGCCTTCCTTTTTCAATTAACAATCAAGGGACTCCCCCTAGAGACATGCCCACAGGTGATTTTTCTACTGAGACTTCCTTCCCAGATAATTCTAGGTTGTATCAAGTTGACAGTTAAAGCTAACCAGGATAGGGGCAAGAGCCAATAGAAGAGGACAGTAGGCACAAAGGTCTTGAAGTGGAGTGGAAGTATACCTCACATTTAGAGTGGCTCACAGTGAGGAAGAAAGTCAGGAGAAATGTGAAAGGGATCAAAAGGTACCAAGGGTCCTTGAACTACATACATTGTGGTGTAAGGCTACACCAGTTCAGTCCGGCAATACTCAGAGGCCAAGTTCACCTGTGTATACATGAGAAGGATGGATATAACATAGGAGCTGTTAAGATCAGGACACTATAAAATATCAATCTGGATGTTTTATCACAATTTTCATATGTAAACAAAGTCTAAATAAAGGTGGCTGGTTTTGTGTGTCAACTTGGCACAAGCTGGAGTTATCACAGAAAAAGGAGCCTCCCTTGAGGAAATGCCTCCATGAGATCCAGCTGTAAGGGATTTTCTCAATTAGTGATCAAGGGTGGGAGGGCCCATTGTGGGTGGTGCCATCCCTGGGCTGGTTGTCCTGGGCTCTATAAGAACGCAAGCTGAGCAATCCAGGGGAAGCAGGGCAGTAAGCAGCATCCCTCCATGGCCTCTGCATCAGCTCCTGCCTCCAAATTCCTGCCCTGTGTGAGTTCCCTGCCTGACTTCCTTTGGTGATGAACAGCAATGTGGAAGGATACACTGAATAAACCCTTTCCTCCCCAACTTGCTTCTTGGTCCTGATGTTTTGTGCAGGAGCAGAAACCCTGACTAAGACAGTGACTAAAAGGTAAACCTACTTTTTGGTGGCAGTGGTCGTATATGCCTTTAATCCCAGAACTTGGGTGGTTGAGGCAGTGGGGTCATGAGTTTAAGGCCAGCCTAGGATGCATAAAAAGACACCCTCACAAAACAACAAGAAGAAGTAAATTCATCATTAAGCCATACAAAGGAGCAAAAGACAGCATGCTGGCAGCTGAAAGAAGATCACAGCCATGGGCTGGGGTCACATTCCTATGCCAAGAGAATGACTTACCAAGCAGGAGCTCTGAGACACTGGGACGGTCCATAGACGAAAGAAGATTCAAGGAAAAGGGACATAGTATGGGATGAGTTAAATTAAAAATAAACAAATACCCAGGTCTGTGCTTGGAGTGCCAGTACTTGGGAGGTAGAGTAAGGAGAGTCGGGAGTTCAAGACCAGCCTCACTTAGCTGCACAGTGAGTTCGAAACCAGCCTGGGCAAATGAAGCTCTGTCATCACCCCCCCCCCCAAAG
>NC_034605.1:17006597-17008909 GCF_900095145.1 Mus pahari
CCATTTTTGAAAATCAAAAATAAAACAAACAAGTAGGGCTGAAGAGATGGCTCAGCATTTAAGAGTACTGACTGCTCTTTCTGGAGGTCCTGAATTCAAATCCCAGCAACCACATGGTGGCTCACAACCATCCGTAATGAGATCTGATGCCTTCTTCTGGTGTGTCTGAAGACTGCTACAGTGTACTTACATATAATAAATAAATAAATAAATTTCAAACAAACAAAAAAGAAAACTATTTATTTACTTTCTTACCATTTTTTTGTTTTGATTTTTTTCAAGACAGGGTTTCTCTGTGTAGTCCTGACTGTCCTGGAACTCACTCTGTAGACCAGGCTGGCCTTGAACTCAGAAATTCGCCTGCCTCTGCCTCCTGAGTGCTAGGATTAAAGACATGCACCACCACGTCGGACCCTACTTTCTTACCTTTTAAGACAGAATCTCATTATGTAGCTTTAGCTGGCCTTGAATTCGCAGAGATCTGAAGTGGAAATTTCTGGTTTCTTTGGAGCCTCAGTTGTGTCATGTGGTGTTTTTCTGGAAGCTCCCTGAAAAAAGGGCATGTGCTGTTTTGCTAGAGCAGATGCTTGAGAGAACATGTGATGTTTGGAAAGGTTGTAACTACAACCCAACAGACAGTGGCTGATGCAGCGTGGCCTCGCCACACTTTGGTCTTCGCTGACGATGCTGTGGCATTGGTTCGCCTTGCCTTCTTCAATGATCATCGTTTGTCGTGATTGTGTAGAGAGAAACACCACCAAAGAACTTCCGGTGGTGTTCCAGCAGCTTCTTGCCACTTTCTTGGACTCTGGGTGATTGGAAGAGCCTTTTGGTTTCTTCTAGATTGAGCTGCCATTGCCTGCAAGTGGATCAAGCTACTGCTGTGTGTGAACTGAACTGAACTGCTGCTATCCTGACAATGAAGATTGGAATAGCCTCAAGGAGCTATTTCTACACAGGTCTACACCCTCCTTTGCCCTATTAACCTTTCCTTTCCACTACCTCTGGTGGGTGGTGGACTGGAAGGGAGGTTAAATCATTAAAGTGTTAAAGAACCCTTATTAAGTAGCTTTTGTAAAATAAAAGCCTACAGAGCTACAGAGAGCTACCTGTCCCTGCTTCCTCTGTGCTAAGATTAAAGCCATGTATCACCTTACCCAAAATTAGTGGTAATTTACAAAAATAAAAGCCCTTTAAGGGCTGGAGAGGTAGCTCAGAAGTTAAGAGCAAGTATTGCTCTTGAAGAAGATCTGAGTTAGTTCCCAGCATCAACTGGAGCAGCTTGCAGTTGCTTGCAACTCCGGCTCCCTGAGGTTGGCTGGCTGTGGGATTTGATGTCTTGAACCTTGCATACTAACACTCACATGCAGACAAGAATGCACAGTCTTTTACCTCATGCACACACACAATTAAAAATAATATGTGCTGGAGAGATGGTTCATCAGGTAAGAACACTGATTGCTCTTCCAGAGGACCCCCGTTCAATTCCCAGCACCCATGTGGTGGCTTACTCTGTAACTCCAAACCAGGGGATCTAATGCCCCTCCTCTGGCCTCTGAGGCCACCAGGTACCTCACATGATTTGCACAGAGGTTAAACACCCATACACACAAAATAAATAACAAAACCAGCTTAACAATTTTGCCTGTATGTACAATACTGTTTTTTTTTTTCAGGAAGCTTCTCTGAGATACTGAATGCAAGATTTCCCAATGTTTAACATGCACACACACACATGCACGCATGCAGGTGCACGCACGCACGCACGCACATGCACACATACCTAAACCCATAGCTTTGCACATGTTAGGCAGGTACTCTGTTACTGTGGTATTTTCCCACCTAGTGTCTTTAACAGGATGACATCCACTCCCTGGCTCCTTATCTGTAGAAAACTGACCCCCAGCACTAAGAGCCTTCTTCAAAGGGTGCAATTGTTCTCCTTCAAAAGACATGCCATTAAAAAAGCATGACCAAAAAAAAAATGCTATATAGAAGTCCTGGTATATTGTCTCTAGTAAGTTTCTTACATGTATTTGTTTATGGGAAAAAACTTAACAATGCATATTAAGCTTTAGAATCTTAGAGGCTGATTTACGACAGAAAATGACACAATAAAAAAAGTTATTGGGGCTGGTGAGATGGCTCAGTGGGTAAGAGCACCCGACTGCTCTTCCAAAGGTCCAGAGTTCAAATCCCAGCAACCACATGGTGGCTTATAACCATCTGTAACAAGATCTGACTCCCTCTTCTGGAGTGTCTGAAGATAGCTACAGTGTACTTACATATAATAAATAAATAAATCTTTAAAA
>NC_034605.1:17013399-17017218 GCF_900095145.1 Mus pahari
AGGAGAAGGAGAAGGAGAAGGAGAAGGAGAAGGAGAAGGAGAAGGAGAAGGAGAAGGAGAAGGAGAAGGAGAAGGAGAAGGAGAAGGAGAAGAAGGAGACCAAAGTATGGATACTTCATTCCTCGTTACTATGAGGAACAAAATATCCATGGAAGGAGTTACAAAGTTGGAAGCTGAGACAGAAGGAAGGACCATCCAGAGACTGCCCCACCTGGGGATCCATCCCATATACAACCACCATACCCAGACACTATTGCATTTGCCAGAAAGATTTTGCTGACAGGACCCTGATATAGCTGTCTCCTGAGAGGCTCTGCCAGTGCCTAGCAAATACAGACGTGGATGCTCACAGTCATCTATTAGATGGAACATAGGGCCCCCAATGAAGGAGCTAGAGAAAGTACCCAAAGAGCTAAAGGGGTCTGCAACCTTATAGAAGGAACAACAATATGAACTAACCAGTAACCCCCAGAGCTTGTGTCTCTAGTTGCATATGTAGCAGAAGATGGCCTAGTCGACCATCAATGGGATTAGAGGCCCTTGGTCTTGTGAAGATTATATGCCCCAGTACAGGGGAATGCCAGGGTCAGGAAGTGGGAGTGGATAGGTTGGGGACCAGTGTCGGGGTAGAATAGGGGACTCTCGGGATAGCATTTGAAATGTAAATGAAGAAAATATCTAATAAACAAATAAATAAAAGAATATATAACTGTAGTTTAGATTTTTATTTTATGTGTATGAACATTTTGTCTGTGTGTGTGTGTGTGTGTGTGTGTGTGTGTGTGTGTGTGTACCACTTGTATGCCTGGAGCCTACAAAGACCATAATATCCCCTGTGTTCGATCCCCTGTAACTAGAGTTACAGAAGGTTGTGAACTGCTATGTGGATTCTGGGAAATAAACCCAGATTCTGTGAAAAAGTAGCTAGTGCTCTTAACCACTGAGCCCTCTCTTCAACCCCTATAATTAAAAAAAAAAGTCTGCCATCCCACACAATAGGATGATAATGGACTGTTCCTGGCTCTTGAATGTCAGCTTGTTAGAGACTTCCAGAAATAGAATTAGTGCATTAACTGGAATGCACATAGATCAAGTTCCAGACACATGTCTCCAAATTACTTCCTAAAGGGTGGTAATGCCTAAAACATTATTGGTAATGTCTTAAAATGTCTTTGTCAGGAACAAGGAATATTACTTTCAGTAATATTATTAAATAGTGAATAATACATATCACTTATACACTTTATTTCTTTAACATTTTCTTTTTTTTTTCTTTTTCTGTTTTTTTGAGACAGGGTTTCTCTGTGTAGCCCTGGCTTTCTTGGAATTCACTCTAAACCCCGGTTGGCCTGGAACTCACAGAGATCTGTCTGCCTTTGCTTCCCTAGTACTGGGACTAAGGGCATGTATCACCACTGCCCAGTTACTTAAACATTTTCTAGTTTAGTATGCACATGATATGTACATAAGATGCATATCTTTCACACCTGTTAGGTGTGAGTGTTTGTGTGTATGTGTGTGACTGTGTGTGTATGAGTGTGTGAGTATATGTGTGTAAGTATATGTGTGTATATGTATGTGTGTATGTGTGTGTGTATGTGTGTGTGAGTATATATGTATGTGTGTGTATGTGTGTGCTTATGAGTGTGTATGTATGTGTGAGTGTATGTGTGTGNGTATATGTGTGTATGTATGTGTGTGTGAGTGTATATGTATGTGTGTATATGTGTGTGTGTATGTGTGAGTGTATATGTATGTGTGTGCTTATGAGTGTGTATGTATGTGTGAGTGTATATGTTTGTGTGTATGTGTGAGTGTGTGAGTGTGTGTGTGTGTGTGTGTGTGTGTGTGTGTAGGCCAGAGAGGAGATCCAGTGTCCTGCTATGTCACTCTGCCTTATTCCTTTGAGACAAGGTCTCTCACTGAATCTGGAGCTAGGCTGGCAGCCAGCAAGCCCCAGTGATCCTCCTGTCTACACTGACTGTGTCCTGGGTTACCGGCTTGAAAGACCACACACAGCTTTTTTATTTTTTTCATATGGGTCCTGGGAATTTAGGCTCAAGTCCTCTTGTATAAACAGTAAGCCTTTTTTACCTACCAAACCATCTCCTCAGCCCTGTTCTAACTTTTAAAGATATGCAATACAAATACAATAAAACATTTATTATCTGTAGATGCCAGTCCTAAAATCTATGTCAGTTTTCAATATTGGAAGTGGCAAAGATTCAACAAAATAAGCATAGCGTGAGGCAGAGGGAAGAGAAGGGACCTGAACTACCCACACCGCTAACTTTTTGTTTGTTTGTTTTTGTTTTTCGAGACAGGGTTTCTCTGTGTAGCCTTGGCTGTCCTGGAACTCACTTTATAGACCAGGATGGCCTCGAACTCAGAAATTCCCCTGCCTCTGCCCTCCAAGTGCTGGGATTAAAGGTGTGTACCACCATGCCTGCCTCCCATACTGCTAATTTAATGCGTTTATAAGCTGATCACTGAATGCTTCTCAATAGCTAAGAACTACTAAACATTTTTTAAAAGTTCTGTAGCTTCCTAAATGTCATTTGAGCATTGTTTGTTTTCCTAAATTTTTACAACATGTTCAGGGTTAACGATTCAGTATTTAGGCAGCTATATACATTTCTAATTCTATGGACCACCTGGAAGGCCAGGGAAAGGTACTTTAGTGTCACCTGCTGGTCTTCAGAGGTATAACAGGTGCTTCTTGTCAATTGTGTATTTCCAAATCATTTTCTTGAAAAACAAACAACAAACTCAAAACTTAAAAAATATTTATTTTAAAAGTAAAATATTATGTGGGTGTGTTGAAAATGCCTTTAATCCCAAACTCTGGAAACGGATGCAGGAAGATCAAAAATTCAAGGCCAGCCTGGGCTACATAAGAAGTGAAATATTTCTAAAGTTGAGAAAGTATTTGTTTCGGCTTTTCCATTCAATTCTTTTTATTGATGTTCAGAAATTCCCACAACAACAAGTGATCGTTGCTATTAAAATGATATCCCTGGGCTTGATTGCTAAGATCTTGTTTCATCCATTGCTTTTAAGACCATGATATTTTGAAGTATGAACCACCGCATTATTTTTTTTTCCATTTTCAAGTACTTTTTTCAAAGTGCTTTAGACTATGTGGCCAAATGTAGACTTTACATTTTGAGTTTACTTTGCTAATGTCATTCGTACCTCCTTTCCCCCCGTCTCTCCTCCCCTCCCCTTCTTTCCCTTCCCTCACCCCTTCCCTTCCTTTGTGTTCCCTCCTCTTCTTTCCCTTCAATTTCTCTTCCTTTCATTTCTTTTAACAACAGTCTCGATGGGCAGTGGCGCCTTCAGTCCCAGTACTCCGGAGGGAGGTAGAGACAGGCAGATCTCTGTGAGTTTGAGGACAGCCTGGTCTACAGGACAACCAAGGCTATATAGAGAAACCCTGTCTTACTAAATCAATCAATCAATCAATCAATCAATCAATAAATCCAGTCTTGCGTAGCCCAGAATGGCTTTGAACATTCTGTGTAGATGATGTTGATCTTGAACTCCTGACCCCCTGCCTCCACCTTCAAGATGCTGGGATTACTAGGTGGGTAATCAAGTGTCTGAGGCCAAGCCTGACAGCCTCCCTTCTGTGTCCTTGGCACTTGCAAACACTGTGGAGAGAGTGCATACACACCCACACCCACACATACACTCAGGCAGACATACACACATATACTCACCCCCCCACACAGACACACACATATAATTTCCCCCTACACACATATTCTCTCTCTCTCTCTCTCTCTCTCTCTCTCTCTCTCTCTCTCTCTCTCTCTC
>NC_034605.1:17018212-17034830 GCF_900095145.1 Mus pahari
GATGGTTATGAGCCACCATGTGGTTGCTGGGATTTGAACTCCGGACCTTCAGAAGAGCGGTCGGGTGCTCTTACCCACTGAGCCATCTCACCAGCCCCTAAGAGAATACCTATCAAGGACTAAAACTTCATGTTTGCTTAAATAACTTCACGAAAATTTTGTCACCGTAATCTGTATTTAACTTCTTTTGTTGTTCTCCGCAGTGAACACCTCATGTAGACATAGGTTACTAACTGTCTGCAGAGATTCATGAAAGGTGGTTTTTTATTCTGTAGTGTTTGCTTTAACCAGTGTAAGCCAACGATGGGAGACTATGTTAATCCAAAGGAGAGAAATGTAGGACCTTTGCCAAGAGTGCCTTTAAAAGAGCAGCTGTGTTTCCCACATTTCCAGTCGGAGAGGGGCACAGAAAGCCTGATGCCATTGCAACGGTGAGCCCCATCTCTGGAGAGAAATGGATGCCCCCAGACAAGACAGGCAGAGCCTCCATCCTCACCTGTGTGGTCCACACTGTGTATCACTTGCCACAGTGACGTTGAAGCAGGTTTGTTGGTGGCTTTACCTGGTACGCCTGGGGCTGGGCCGTGTTGACGTCATCACAGGGACTGCAGAGAAATAACTTGTAGGGGTGCTAAAATTCTGTTAGGACTGGAGACATAGTCACACCTGCATGTTCATTTGCTAAGGCCGCCAAATGGTTTCACTGAAATGGGTGTACATATTGTTTCTAAATTATGCCTCAACTAGGTTCCTTTTAAAAACATTGTTTATATGTGTGTCACCGGGCAATTTGTGAGAGTTCGTTCTCTCCCTCTACCCTGTGGGTCCCAGGGATCTGACTCAAGTCGTCAGGCTTGGTGGTGAGTGCTTTTACCTCCCCCCCCTCCCAGCCAATGCTCTAGCCCAGGTTTGCTTTAAAAGAAAAATATGATTCCCGCGGTACTATGCAGACCTTCTACAACCTTCCTTCCTCACCTATCCCTTTGTCTGACCCAAGTCTCCCTGGAAACCCCACGGGCCATGCCAGGGATCAGGTAGGCAAACTGGATACATGAACATATCAAAAAGACCATCCACCATGATCACATAGGCTTCATCCCAATGATGCAAGAATGGTTCAACATACAGAAATCCACAGATGCAATCCACCATATAAACAAACTGAAATACAAAAAACACATGATCATCTCATTATGTGCAGAAAAGGCCTTTGACCAAAATCCAACATCCCTTCATGATAAAAGTCCTGGAGAGAGTAGGTATACAAGAAACATCCCTCAACATAATAAAGACAGTTAACAGCAAGCTCATAGTCAAAATCATCTTAAATGGAAACTTAAAGCAAATCCACTAAAATCAGGAACAAGATAACATGTCCCCTCTTTTTATGCCTATTCAGTATAGTACTTGAAGTCTTAGCTAGAGCAATAAGAAAAAGGAGATACAAATAGGAAGGGAAGACATCAAGTATCGTTATTGGATGAAGATATGGTTGCATATATAAGTGATCTTAAAAATTCTACAAGGAAACTCTTTTTTTTCCTTTATTAGATATTTTCTTTATTTACATTTCAAATGCTATCCTGAAAATTCCCTATACCCTCCCCCTGCCCTGCTCCTCTACACACCCACTCCCACTTCTTGGCCCTGGTATTCCCCTGTACTGGGGCATATAAAGTTTGCAAGACCAAGGGGCCTCTCTTCCCAATGATAGCCGAATACGCCATCTTCTGCTACATATGCAGATAGAGACATGGGCTCTGGGGGTACTGGTTAGTTCATATTGTTGTTCCATCTATAGAGTTGCAGCTCCTCCATTGGGGACCCTGTGTCCCATCCTATAGATGACTATGAGCATCTACTTTTGTATTTGCCAGGCACTGGCATAGCCTCATAGGAGATGCTTATATCAGGGTCTCTTCAGCAAAATCTTGCTGGCATATGCAATAGTGTATGGGTTTGGCAGCTGATGATGGGGAGGATCCCTGGGTGGGGTAGTCTCTGGATAGTCCATCCTTTTGTTACAAGGAAACTCTTAAAGCTGATAAACTTTCAGGATACATTCATTTTTAATGCACAAAGATCAACAGCATTCCTATAAACAAATGAATTGAGAAAGAAATCAGGGAAATGACACCCTTCACAATAGCCGCAAATAACATAAACTACCTTGGTGTAACTCTAACCAAGCAAGTGAAAGACCTGTATGGTAAGGATTCCAAGTCCCTGAAGAAAGAAATTGAGGAAGATCTCAGAAGATGGAAAGATCTCCCTTGCTCATGGATTGGTAGGATTGACATAGTGAAAATGGCTGTCCTATCAAAAGCAATCTACAGATTCAATGCAATCTTCATCAAAATTCCAACACAATTCTTCATAGAACATGAAAGAGGGAATTTTCAGCTTTATGTGGAAACACACTCACACACACATACACACAACACACACACACACACACACACACACACACACACACACACACACACACAGAGGATAGTTAAAACACCCTTGAATAAGAAAAGAATGGCTGGAGGTTTCCCTATCCCTAACCTCAGATTGTACTACAGAGCCATAGTAATAAAAACAGCATGGCATTGGCCCCAAAAGGAATGTGTTGATCAATGAAATCGAACTGAAGACCCAGACATAATTTCACACATCCATGCATACCTGATTTTTGGTAAAGATGCCAGAAATACACAATGGGGGGGGGAGACAGCATCTTCAATAAATGGTGCTGGTCAAATTGGATGGCTGCAAATAGATTCATACTTATCACCCTGCACAAAACTCAACTCTAAGTGAATCAAAGACCTCCACATAAGGCCAGATACACCAAATCTGAGAGGAGAGAGGTGGGGAATTGTCTTGAACCCACTGGCACAGGGAAAGACTTTCTGAACAGAACGACGGAAGCAGCACAGGCACTAAGAAAAACAAGGAGAACACATGAAACCAAAATGTTTCTGTATGTCAAAGAACAGTATCGCCGGGTGTGGTGGCGCACGCCTTTAATCCCAGCACTCGGGAGGCAGAGGCAGGCGGATTTCTGAGTTTGAGGCCAGCCTGGTCTACAAAGTGAGTTCCAGGACAGCCAGGGCTATACAGAGAAACCCTGTCTTGAAAACAAAACAAAAAAAAGTACAGTATCAATCTGAACAAAGCAGTGGGCTACAGACTGTAAAAGATTCTTACTAACTACATGTCTGATAGAGTGCTAATATCTAAATATATAAATTACTAAAAAGAAATGCTGAACATCAAGAAAACAACCCAATTTAAAAATGGAGTATAGTTCTAAAGAGAGAATTATATATATATATGCTGGTGGGGATGTGGAATAACGGGGACCCTCATCCATGCTGGTGGGAGTGCAAACGTGTACAGCCACTATGGAAATCAGTGTGACAGCTCTCTAGAAAGCTGGGACTAGATCTATCTCCAAGATACAGTTATAAACTTCTTGGGCATATACTCAAAGGACTTGATATCCCACCACAGAGACACTTGCTCAACTATGTTAATTGCTGGTCTATTTATAATAGGCAGAAATTGAAAACAGACTAGAAGATTGTTTGATGTTGGTTGTGGGTGCCACAGTAGAGAGAGAAGCTCACCAAGATGCTTAGACCTAGCCAGGCAGTGGTGGCGCACGCCTTTAATCCCAGCACTTGGAAAGCAGAGGCAGGCAGATTTCTGAGTTCAAGGCCAGAAAAACAAAAAGACGCTAAGCCATCATTTTTCTGAAGGAGCAAAGGGATTCAGCCTTCTTAGAAAAGATTGACACTCCAGTTACTTTATTCAAACATTCTACAAGGTTAATTGTGGCTGGGAAAGGTTCCAGCTACCAAGGTTATCTTGCCCTTGCTGCCTGTGAGAACAGTCAATCCATATAAATCTCAGTCCCTTTTGATCATGGCTATCCATAATCAAAAGTAAGAATTCCAGGTTTGCCAGGAGTGTCTTCAGCACCAAGATTAGTGCAGCTGCAAGCTCTCATATAGCACCAAGTGCAGACCCTCCAGATAGACATTTCTTCAAGGTTCAAACAGTCTCAAAACAATTTCTCAGCCTCTACTGATTGACTCAAATATAAAAGCTTTGCTGAAACATTCCACTCAAAGCTAGACCCAAAGGCTTTACCATACACTTCACTTAAAGCCAGACATAAAGACTACACTATACCTATCACTACACCAGATGCCTATCAATGAATGAATGAGATAAAGAAAATGTGGCATATTTACACAATGGAATATTACTCGAATATTGGTTAAACAAATGAAATAGTGAAATTCTCAGGTACATATATGGAACGAGAAAAAAAAATCATCTTGTGTGAGATAACCCAGATCCCCAAAGACAAAAGTAGGAAATAGTCACTTTTATGTGGATGTTAACTGTTAATTTTTCAATAAGCAGACTACCATCTATACAAACATAGAGATTAGGTATAGAGTAAGGGGCTGGGAGAGGGTAGGTTGGCTCTCCCTAGGAAGGGGGAATAGAATAGACAGTTATGGAAGAATGGGGTGGGATGGGATTGCAACAGGAGTATCAAAAAGAGAGATGGAGAGAAGAAAGGGGCGAGGGAGGAAATACAGAGAGGGACAACTAAAACTAAGGGCCATTTGACGGGTTGTATGGAAACCTACTACAGAGGAATATATGAATATATATTCTAAAATATATACATATATGAAGGTGATCCAAATGGAATCGTCAAATAATGGGAAAATGTAGCCCCAATTTCATGTCTTTCATTACCAAATGAAGTCTCCAGTCCCAGGAATGGGTTATATCGAATCAAGTTGTTAGCCAAAGGGGCCCCACAGGAAGCTCCAGACAACCCAGGCTATTGCCAAAGCTGTTGATTGCTCTCCACAAACTGACTGTAAGGCCATATTGCTGCAGACATCTACACAACTCATTGAACGTGGAGAAGTCAAGATGGTGCCTACCTAGAGCCCTCACCCCTACTGACTAGTGTTCATGGTCCTGGAAGGTGCACTGCATGCTAACTAGAGAAGAAAGGGAAAGACCAAGCTAGCTACCAAACCTTTGATCAATAACAGTGACCTGCCTGCAAGATATGCTGGTACAATGATGGCACAAAGTTTAGGTTGGATTTAAGGGCCAGTCCATGCCTTACACTGCTCAGTGACCAAGAATCTGAGATTATATAGGCTAGGGAACTGGGGGAAACCCAACTATTGTTCTAATATATATATATATTTCCCTGGATAGCCCTGACTGTCCTAGAACTCATTTTGTAGACCATACTGGCCTCGAACTCAGAAATCCGCCTGCCTCTACCTCCCGAGGGCTGGGATTAAAGGTGTGCGCCACTACGCCCGGCTCATTTTTGGACCTTCTTTACCTCATAATTCTTTGTCAGGACTTTTTTTTCTTCTTGTAGGTCCTTTGCATATATATTTCCGTTTCTGGTTTTGCATTTTTATAAGATCTCTGTGTGTATAAGCAGGCATGGCTCTGTGTGAGCTTTTTCTTTGGATCTTTTTTCTTTTGTTTTGTCTTATTCTGATGTTTGTTTTTATTTTACCTATTGCCGTAGTTGCCATCGTACGTTTGTATTCTAATAAGAAAGAGAAAAAAACGGTGTGGATTTGGGTGGATGGGGAAGTGGTTGGAGAATCTGGGAAGAGTTGTGGAAGGAAACTGTAACCAGAATATGAAAACAAAAACATTTTGTGTATTTTTTTGTGTGTTTGTTTTTGTTTTTGAGACGAGGTTTCTCTGTGCAGCTCTGGATGTTCTGGAATTCACTCCATAAATCAGGCTTGCCTCGAATTCAGATCCGACTGCTTCTACCTCCCTCGTGCTGGAATTAAAGAAGTGAGCCGCCACTTCCCATCTTGAAAAAAATTATTTTCACTTGAAAAAAAGAAAATGTCATGTTTATAATAATAATAATAATAATAGACATAAGAAAAACAGCACTCCCTAGGAATGCAGACAAGGCAAAGGTGATAAGGTTGTCATTAGCTGCGTTCAGCGAGTGCTTACTACTTACAGGGCAACCAGACTGCACTGGGATCCACAACCTAAGTCAGGTTTGTGCCCTCCTCGTGTAGCATTAGAATTAGAAACGCGGCTTCCCGCGCCTCAGCCCCTTGCTGGCTGGATAATCATCTCGTGAATGACCTGACCCTGCTACACACCCGTAAAGCTCCAAAAGCCGGTTGGGGAAACTGAATCCCAGACCTAAACCTCAGGGCACTAAGCGAGGCGTCGGGAACCCAGAGAAGAGAGCTGTAGCAACAAGGAGCGGAGAGGGCGGGGCTCCTAGAGGGGCGGGCCTTATAGGCGCCTTTCTGGAAAGAAGGGACTCCAAGGGGGAGGGACTGTGGGCGGGGCTTAGCACATTTCCGTGAGGGTGGGGCTTATAAGAGGGGCGTGGAATAAACGTGCTGTCTTGGAAAGAGGTGCGCATGGAAGGCGGAGCTTAACTGGGTGAGCGAGCGGAGGGTGGGGCTTTGAGGGTCAGGCACGTGGAGGGGAAAGTAGGCGGGGAATTAAATGGCTGGCCTGGAAAAATAGGCGGAACTTAGCGTCAGGGAGGCGGGGCCGTTGCAAGGCGTTTCCTACAACGTTGTCCCCTTTCTCTTGCCGTAGTGGGAAGCCGGAAGCTCCTATGAGGCGTGCTTGAGAGTTCCGGGACCGTGCCGGCACCATGTGGGAGCTGATCTGAGGAGTTGTTAGCTGTCTAATCCTGCTGAGATTCCGAGTTCACGGTGAGGAGGAGCACGGCGCGGCTAGGCGCGGCCGTGGCTTGGGAACGGGTGGCCGTGGTGCAGAGCTGGGGAGAGCTGGTGCTGCCGAGGCGTGGTTAACGCCGTTGCTGTGGGCATTGAGCTTGGTGGGTCCTGGAAGCAGGTTTCTGTGGCCTCGAAAGGACCGAGCGCCGTGTTGCCAGAGCATGAGCCCTGGCCCGCCATCTGTTGAGCCGCCTGAAGTTTCCTAAAAACTTTATTCCCGCCGTTCGTTCCTAGCCGGCGTTTTGAGACATCCGCCTCCCTGCAAGATGACGTCCTTAGCCCAGCAGCTCCAGCGACTCGCCCTCCCTCAGACTGATCCCAGCCTCCTGTCGAGACGGGAAGTTGCCTCGCTGTTATTTGACCCCAAGGAAGCGGCTACAATCGACAGGGACACCGCCTTTGCCATCGGTGAGCCACCTTTCACTTAGCAAAGCTCCCGGAGCAATGATATGGGGGCTGCTATTTTCTCGTCTGTTTGTTTGCGCTGTTCGCTTCCCGAGCAGTGCCTTGTTTTCTTGGTAAGGGGTGTGGGACGGGGGGGGGGACAGCTATATTACTAGATGTTTGAATGTATTTTTAAATAATGGCATATGGACTAGATGTAGTTATAATGACTAAAAAGAAGGGCTCGGCTGGAGTTCTTGTCATGAAGTACTTTCTTTTCTCCTAGCGAGTGGGATCAGATTTATCCTGTATGTTAACAACTAGAGCCAGTGTTTGAGAGTGTATGACACGTTGTAACGGAGTTCATGAGCTTAGGGTTGAGGAGAACAGGAGCATCTGTGGAGTTTGCTTACAAAGAAGTTACAAGCGACTCTCCTCCTAGGATGCACTGGGCTGGAGGAGCTTCTTGGGATTGACCCTGCCTTTGAACAGTTTGAAGCGCCATTGTTCAGCCAGCTGGCAAAAGGCTTGGAGCGCAGCGTCCAGACCAAAGCCGTGAACAAGCAGCTGGATGAAAATATTTCATCGTTCCTCCTTCACTTGTCTCCTTATTTCCTCCTGAAGCCAGCGCAAAAGTGCCTGGAATGGCTGATTCACAGGTAGCTAAACCTTCAAAAGTTGCCAACACTTGGTAAACTAGATTGTTAGCTTTCGCAAACTTCAAAGGTTGATAGCATGTCTAGAATGTCAAGTAAACATTCTCTTATATTAAACATGCTTTTCCTTGAATAGGGTGCCATTAGTTCCTGTCTAGTGTGTTTAGGGTTTGTTTGATGTTTGTTTGTTTGTTGAGACACGGTCTCAGTGTGTATCTCCGGCTGATCTCAAACTCACAGAAATCTGCCACCTTCTTCCCCAGGGCTGAGGAGTGAGTCATTGTCTTTGACTAGTTTTGTTTGGGGGATAAGGTCTTATTACATAGCTCTCATTTGTTGTTATTGTTGTTGGGTTGGTTTGGTTTTGGAGATAGGGTTTCTCTGTGTAGTCCCAGCTGTCTTAGAACTCAGTGTGTATGCCAGCCTTGCCTCACACCCAGAGATCCACCTGCCTCTTCCTCCCAAGTGCTGGGATTAAAGGCATCACCACCACCTGGCTCAAGCTGGTTTTTGACTTACTTCTATTTTTATTTATTTATTTATTTTGCTGTCTGGCCTGGAACTTTCTATGTAGTTCAGGTTTACCTTAGATTTATAAATCTACCTCTTTTTGCCTCCCAGGTCCTGGGATTAAGGCTTTGAAGTCTTGCTCCTACCTTAGCACTGTGATTATAAGTGTGTGAGACCAGACCAGTTCTGGTCTAAGGAGCTAATGCAGCTTGGTATTACAGATCCATTAACATGGGGGCAAAACTTAAAGTTCTTTCTTACCTCTCTAGATGTAAAGAATATCCTTTAAAATATCAACCCAAATCAAGTAATATTAGTGATGTGCATTAAGTATTTACGTACCAGGCCCTTTACGTAGGTGCTAGGAACCAAACTTTGACCTCTGCAAGAGCAACAAATCCTGTAGATGGCCGAGCCGTCACTCCAGCCCCTCTTAATGTAACCTTTATTCAGCAAATGTTAAATGTGATAAAAAAAAATTGTAGGTTGTCCTTGGTTACTGTCTTTTAAATAAATACCTTAATAAAGTTTTACAGAAGATTTAGAGACGTAGCTATGCCAGGGTTTGTTGAGGAATGCTTCATTTAAGTAGGGTCTTAGTTAATACCAAAGCCTGTATAAAATAGATAGAAGGCAAGGTCTGCTACTATTAAAGTCCGTATAGGGGTTTAAGAGATTGCTCATGGTGAAGAGTGCTTACTGTTCTTGAAGAGGGCCTGGGTGGGTTCTTAGTACTCATGTCAGGGCCACTTATAGCTATCTGTAACTCCAGGTCCAAGAGGATCCAGTGCCCTCTGACCTTTGTGGGCAAGTGTATGCATGTGGTACACAGGCTCACATAGGTACAATATATAATACATCTTTTTTTTTAAGTACATGTAAGAGAATAGGAGAATCTTTCTTAACATTTTTAGTGTAGAGAGACTGACAGTTTTTTCAAGTTCATATACAAATTATATAATTTGTCATTTTGTATCTGAATAAATTAATACAATTTTATTAATCTTTTTTTTTTTTTTTTTTTTGCTGAGTATGGTGGCTCATACCTTCAGTTCCAGTGCTTGGGAATCAAAGGCAGGCGGAGCTCTGAGTTCAAGGCCAGACTGATCTACAAAGCAAGTTCCAGAACATTAGGCCACATAGAGAAACCCTGTCTTGAAAAAAAACAATTCCTCTAACCCCAACTGTTTCCCCCCCCCCACCCCCCACCCCCCACCCCCGCAAAAAAAACCTTTTGGTTTTGGAAACATAGTAGTTAGAAAAGCTGTAGACAGTGACTGGAGCACAGAGAAGCTCAGTGGTTATTGTCCTTTTAGCCTGCTAGCTTTCTGTGGCTTAGTGGAGACTGCACAGTTTCATTAAAGTTGAAAGAAAGTGAATAGAGTATAAATTTTGATACTGAACATTCAAAATGTTACTACCTCCAAATTGATTCAAACCACATTGACTCTAACTTGGCTGCAAATGTAGGGCTTCTTGTGTTTATCTCGTTGTGACTGATGCTGGCCCTAGCTCTTTGTACTTCATGGAGACAGGATTTTGACTTTTAGAAGCATGCATCTTTCAGACATGTTGATACAGTCTTGGGAAGCAGGGACAGGGGGATCTGTGAGTTTGGCCATCCTGGTCTTGTCTGCATAGCAAATTCCATGCCAGGCAGGGCTATCCAGTGACACTGTGCCAAAAGAAAGAAAAAGAAAAAAGAATAAAAAAGAAGGACCTGTGAATTTTGTATTTTGTACTGATTTGAATTGTTTCATATTTTTCTTAGGTTCCACATCCATCTTTACAATGCAGATAGTCTCATTGCTTGTGTTCTGCCGTACCATGAGACACGGGTATTTGTGCGGGTGATACAGCTTCTAAAAATTAGTAATCCGAAGCACAAATGGTTTTGGCTGTCTCCTGTTAAGGTAACATTGTTTAATGACATGTTCATTCATGTGTATACTTATTATAAATCATGATTAAGGTTTATGGTTTGCTTTGCTTTGGTCGGGCTTTGTTTTGTTGTTGTTTCCTTTTGAGGCAGGGTCTCACTGTGAAGTCCTTGCTGGCCTCAACTCACAGTGATCCATCCCCTTCCTCCTTAGTTGTTTAAGTACTTTTGTTTTGGGAGTAGGGTCTCACTATATGTCTGGTTATGAATTTTTCTTTTTCTGAGAAAGGGTCTCTATATGACACTGCATGGCCTGAAACTCACTATGTAGACCAGGTTGACCTCAAACTCACAGATCTGCTTGTACCAAGAGCTAAAGACAGATGGCAGTGGAGCTGGCAATCAGAACAGAAGAGAATGGATGGGGAGTTTTGAGTTCAACTTAATTTGTTTGGGAAAAGTCAAGCCCTTAATGCTCCTGGGGATAGGCAGTAGTATCTCTGCCATTGATTTCCTAGCTGAAATTCTTTGTCAGTGCCATCTAGAGTTTATTTAGTACCCAACATTAGACAACGCATTTTACATCATACTCTTTATCATCATGGAGTCTCATAAACTCTTTATACAGGCGAGAACAGACTCAAAAAATTTAAGCTACTTGCTAGAGTTCCTATAACTGAAGTTGGCACAGTTACTATATGAGCCCTATTCTTTGTACAGTGCTACTCTGCATCAGTAATTTTGGTACGAAAGAAATTTTTTAAAAGATGGAAGGAGTGAAACTTTTGAAAAACTTACACAAATTAAAGGGATTAGGATTACTTGAAGAGCATCAGGATATTGTTAAAATTGAGAAGGTGTTTGGAATAAAAGGATAGTTACCTGAGAAGAAAGCCTAGTAAGATCTGTCTGTAAGAGAGAGTAGAAGAAAGTAGGTGTATGCCATAGGCAGAAACTTTACTCCATGTGAGCTTGCTGATGGGGCTGGGAGCGGAGCTGATGAGGAAGAGAGCAGACTAACAGACCGTGGACCTGCACCAGGGGCTAGTGACAGCAGGACTCTGAACTCAGCAGTCAGAAGGAACGAGGGAGGGAATCCCCAGTTTTGAATTAAAAAGAAAATTTCAGACTCTGGACGTAAATTGGTTGGACTAACTGGAGTTCAAAACATGCAGCTTCTGATAAAGCAGCTGCTCAAACTGAACATCCAGCCCATTTTCTCCTGATCTTCCACAGACTGCACAGTTATCTAGAAACTAACTCTTTGCAGGTTTCTAAACCTCATTCTCCCAATAAAGGTTACTTGCAGTCTTCATTTAATTGTTTTGTTAATGCTTATTCACAGACCATGTGCAGTAGTAGTTAGTAGCAATAGAGGTTGGCCTGGGTCTATTTATGCTATTACGATATTGTGAGGTATCGTGTTGGCAAAAACCCAAATCCTACTAGTAGAATTATGCAGAGCTATAGAGTTGGGGTTAAATATATACATAGGCAGCACATGCTGAGTGTTTTATACTGAATTCTTTTGCCTTCGTTGTCTCCTGCTCTTTGGAGTTTCTAAGGGTTTATGTATTAATCTCATCACCACCAGTTATAAGGGGAGAGCGTATCTGTGTTGGTGAGCTGCCATATGTTTCTAATAACTTGTTCTTTTTATTAATAATAGCACTCTGGAGTGCCTTTAGCTAGAGGAACTTTGGTCACCCATTGCTACAAAGACCTTGGATTCATGGATTTTATTTGCAGCCTAGTGACCAGATCTGTGAAGGTGAGCCGTGAGTGAATTGTTGAGTGTGTGGGCTCATAAAGTGATTGCTTATTCTGAGAAAGGAAACGTGTTCCGTGGAACCTGGAAGAAGTTGGGGTGTATGAGCAGGTGAAGAATCAGTCTTTTCACCAAAGATATTTTCTATAAAAATAAATTAGTCTATTGCTTGTCAAATTCCAGCTATAGTGATTATTAAGTAGGAACTATCTAAGAATGTCAGGAAGCTTGTCAGGCAAGTCATTCTCAGTCAGTGTTGTGTTTGATACTTAAAGAGCCAGAGTGCTTCAGAAGAGCCTACATGTGTGCTGTGGTCTCTATTTTAGGCTTTCGCTGAGTATCCGGGAAGCTCCGCCCAGTTGAGAGTGCTCTTGGCCTTCTATGCCTCCACCATTGTGTCTGCTCTAGTGGCTGCTGAGAACCTATCAGACAGTGTAGTCGCCAAACTATTTCCATACATCCAAAAGGTTGGTCAAGTACATCATTTTCTAAAGGAATTTGCTTGCTTGTGAAAATTTCATGGAGAAATAAGTGTTTTCAAATTGATAGTTTATTTTGAATGGTTGATAAGATGCAATCTTTTGGTTTAATAGACTTGTCAGTTCTTGAATAAGTGTCTAGTAACTAATATTAGCTCTCACTGTGTCTAGATTTATTTTCTTAGCCATAGACTGTCCTTCAAGCACAGGCTCTCACTTTCCTGTTCTTTTAGCACTTGGCAGAGGCTCTGCTTTTACTTCTAGGGCCCCAGGTTACTATCTTTAATTTAGTATAGTTTTTATCCCCATGAGTGATGAGATGAACAGCACCCTTCCAAAGACATGAGCTTGCAGGTCAGGCAGAGCTTTTTGCCTCTTATTAGGATGTCTGAGTTAGGAGGCTTTTCTGAGGTCCCTTCTCATCCTATAGACTTGTCTCATCCCTGTGCCCTTATAAGAATGGAGGTGAACACCTTGATTTTCCACTTCTAAAGAGTCATTGGTTGTCAGTGTACATTAGGTTTTATTAATCCTTTAAAATGTGCAATGTATTTATTTGTTAAGGTATTTTTAAAATTACATTTTGCTTAAATGGCTTATCCTTTTCATTTGTTTGTTTGTTTGTACATGTGTGTACTGGTGTGGAAGCCAGAGGACAGCATGTGAGGGCTTGTTCCATTCTTCAAGCATGTGGGCCCTGATGATTGAACTCAGTTCATCAGGCATGATACCAAGTGTCTATACCTGCTGAACCATCTTGCCAGCCTTAGGGGGTTTTGTTTTGTTTTTCAAGGCTTTTGCTGTGTGGTCCACACTGGTTTTAAACTCATGTTCATCTTGTCTTGGCCCCTGAGTGCTGTGACAACTGGCTTAGAATTTGTTTTTTGTTGTTTGTTTTGTTTTTATCTTATACATAGAAACATAAGGATTTTTCCTGTACATAAGGATTGTACATAACCCTGCTATGCCATGTAATGTTTCAGTATGTGTAGTTACTATGTTTAACATTTAAATCAAGGCAAACATTGACATTTCTAATTTGTTGTAGTTAAGTAACATGTTAAGTAGAAGAACATAATTCTATATTTTGTCATTTTCTTTATATTTTAAAAACATTTAGGGGTTGAAATCCTCTTTACCAGATTATAGAGCTGCGACATACATGATAATCTGTCAGATTTCTGTGAAAGTAACGATGGAAGATACCTTTGTGAACTCACTGGCATTCCAGCTCATCAAAACATTGACCAAGGTTCCTTCTCAGATCAAGGATGGATTAGGTTGCTTGATAATTCTCTTACAGCGACAGAAGCCCGAGAACCTTGGGAAAAAGTATGTATTACTGTATAGTTAGAGGTCAGTAAAGTTGTTTTGGTAAGTGTGCTTTGTAAAATGCTACTTGTCTAATTTGTGGCTGTTGTGTATGCTTGCTCCTTGAAAGGCCATTTCTTCACTTGTGTGGTGTTCCAGACCTTATAGAGTTACTTCACGGGATCTCCGAGAGCTACGATGTGAGTCCTCTCCTGCGCTGCATGCTTCCCCATCTGGTGGCCTCTGTTGTTCAGCACATTGCAGGTGTGTGCCTTACCTTTGAGTCTGAAAGCTTCCTATGTTTCAGTTAACTTCAAATAGAACAACACCTGTTGATAAATTTAACTATTTAAATTTTCTTCTAATTTAGTAGTTTCTATGTAACTTGTCTAATAAGTGAAAAATCTTTGGGGTTGAGAGCAGGTTCACTGAAGGGGGAACCTGTTATTCTGAGAAATTTCTCAGGGTTCTGTTACTGCGATAGGCTCTGAAGAAATGAGAGAATTTGGCCAAGTGAACTTTTGTTTCCCTTCTAGATACTTATTGATCTCTAGTGTTTCTTTTTTGTTTTGTTTTGTTTTTTGTTTTTTATTTGTTTGTTTTGTTTTGTTTTTTGAGACAGGGTTTCTCTGTCCAGCCCTGGCTGTCCTGGAACACACTTTGTAGACCAGGCTGGCCTTGAACTCAGAAATCCGCCTGCCTCTGCCTCCTGAGTGCCAGGATCAAAGGCGTGTGCCACCACTCCTGGCGATCTCTAGTGTTTCATTCACAGTAAATATCCAGCTTCCAGAAAGTAAGCCAAGAAGATTTCATGCATAAAAATCCAAATTATGAAAGAAAATGATTTTCATTATTTCTCTTTATTTCAATAAACAGAAAAGAAAGTAAATACTTGGCTCTGTTGCTGCTTAGAGAATACTAACAAAAAGTATTCTAAATTATCTTAAATCTAATGAATACTAAGAAAAGCATTTTTAAAACTATGTTGAGTCAGATGTAAAAAAGATTTGCACTACCCGGACTTACCTTAAAGCTTTTATTTTAGTCAAGCCTAGAAGACGGCAACCTTGGTTTAGTCAGGAGGCATTGACACAAAAACGTAGCTTGCTTTTTCTCAGAAATCTAGGTTATAGCCTAGCGTCACTAACTTTTAGTGTGATCTGGGGAAACAATATATAATTTTTGCACTTGTTTTTTTATTGATACCTGTGTCATGGTTATACTTATTGAAAGTATAGAGAATTTCAGGTGAAGGGCAAATGAGAATAATATGCACAGAAATGGTTTGAAAACTGTAAATTACTCAAGACTCAAAACATATATTCAAATATAAGTAAAAGAAGGATAGGGAGATGGCTTAGCTATTAAGAGTGCTTACTGCCCTTGCAGAGGACCCAGGTTAAGTGCCCAGCACCCATATCGGGGAGTTCATCCTTGTCTGTGACTCCAGTTCTAGGGGATCTGATGTCCTCTGGCCTCTGCAGGCACCTGCATGAGCTCCATGTAGGCACATTGTCATACACATAAATGAAGCCAGCTTTTTAAACAAAGAGAAGAGGTTTACAAGCTAGATTCTAGTATCTATGTTTTTATTATTACTAGTAAAGTTTTTGACTATAAATAAATCTAATCATGAACATGTCAAAAAGAATATCCCTAATTCAGTTTTCATCTGTTACATATTAAGGAAAAGAAACTGAAGGGATTGATGGTCAGATCTACAAGAAGCACTTAGAAGAAATACTTATAAAAATACCACTGACGAACAACTTAGACCACCTACTGGCTAGGTAAGTTTGTTCTAGCATGCTTCTGATGTGTGTATTTATGGGTAAGTATACATTTCAGGAATCAGGAGTGGTTTTCTTTTTCTTTTTTTTTTTTTAAGATTTATTTATTTATTATACGTAAGTACACTGTAGCTGTCTTCAGACACTCCAGAAGAGGATGCCAGATCTCATTATGGGTGGTTTTGAGCTACTACCTGGTTACTGGGATTTGAACTTAGGACCTTCAGAAGAGCAATCAGTGCTCTTAATCGCTGAGCCGTCTCTCGAGCCCCAGGAGGGGTTTTCTAGAATGCTTTTTAATATATTTTACACTGTCTATATCATTGCACTAATTGAAGGTATTGAGTCTAACAGTTGATAGCATAAAATGCAAAAACTTATAGAAGGGAATGAGAAGGTAAGAGGCTAGCTAAATATGAGTTGTAACTAAGTTTACAAGTGTTTAAGTTCTTCTATTAATAAATGTGCTGTAGTGCCTGAAATAGCACAGCAAAGCTGATAACTCAGTGACTGTCACCTAGAATCTTAATATTGAGAGTAGGTGTGTAGGCATTTCTGTCTCCCCTTTCATTTCCTATTTGATGGACAGTGCTTTGTGGTGAATAGAATGCTTAAGTATGGTAGTAGACACAAGTTGGAATCAGGCTAACACCATTCTAGTTAGAGTAGTGATTTGGAAGCCAGTCTTCGAGGGTCTGTTTTTGCCACTGTGTTAGGTGAGAAAGGGAATGCCTGCAGTTTGTATTCATGGAGGCTTACTTTACACTCTGGAATCAGAACAGCCTTTAAACTTTAAGCCCTGTCCTACTCTTTCTTACATAGAAAGGGTCATTATTGTTGCTTTCCATTTGACCTCAGGCAAATTGGAAGGTTTCCTATGTCCTAGTTTTTTCATCAGCAAAATCAATATAATTTCTTTTTTATGGAAGTGTGATTATTAGAAACATGATTTATAGGCCGGGTGTGGTGGTGCACGCCTTTAATCCCAGCACTTGGGAGGCAGAGGCAGGAGGATTTCTGAGTTCAAGGCCAGCCTGGTCTACAAAGTGAGTTCCAGGACAG
>NC_034605.1:17035055-17081661 GCF_900095145.1 Mus pahari
AAAAAAAAAAAAAAAAAAAAAAAAAGAAACATGATTTATAAAGCATTTGGCACATAGCAGGGACTCCATGAATGGTAACTCATTTTGCTGGTGTTCCACTTCTTTTGCAGCCGTCTTTTTGAAGAATATATTTCATACAGTTCCCAGGAGGAAACCCATGCTAATGGAGTGGCTTTGCTTAATGAGCAGTTTCTTCCACTCATCAGACTTTTAGAAAACAAGTAAGTAAAGTGTTGTGAATGTTGTCTTCAGTGTTTATTGACTTTTCTTCAACGAAATAACTTGCAAGTTGTGTCTTAAAGCAATGGGTTATGGATACTTGTTTTTATTTTTTTCCTTTTCAGAAAGGGACAGTATATTTATTATAAGATATATTGAAAGACAAAAGGAAATAGAACAGTAGAGGGTTTGTGGACAGTATAATTTTTTTCAACTAGAGACATTATTGTCTTCATAGTGACAGAGTTGATCAATATTAGCCTTTATATCTAGCATGTGTTAAACTTACGTTTCACTCTAAGTAACTTTAAAAATGTCATGTATTCTGTACATGTGGGTGAGTGTGGTTAACAGCTCTATCAAGAGTATGATGAAGTATAACTCCTGCTTAGATACCCCAGAGCACTGGATGTTGTATTAGAGGAACACCTGAAGGAGATTACAGGCCTTAAAAAGCAGGAGCTGTTCCACCAGTTCATTTCTCTTTCTACAAGTGGAGGCAAGTATCAGGTAAGTCGTTCTGCTCCAGTACAGCTAAGACAAGAGTCGGTGGTGTGAGTATTTGGTGCGTGCCAGGCAGGAATTTCCTGCTCTCCTTCCTCTTTGAAACTTCAAAGAACTGAGGATTTACACAGTTTGATAGTCGCTAGAAATAGAGCTCTAGGGCAGGAATCATAACTGGAGAAGAATTTAATATCAGGGAAACATTGGGGATTTTGTATGATGTTGGTTAAGTCACCACAGGGTGGCTTCACAGGTTCCCAGCATGCCTTGTCCCTCTTGGTGTGCGCCTACCAGTGCAGGAGCCTGCAGTCACATGATGACGACCATGATAGATCTTGAGAAATACTCTGGTGATTCAAGCCTAAATAATAGAAATTTGATGTTTAGGCAGAAGTTGTTATAATTAGCCTTCAAAACAAATATTTTATTGAGAAAAGCAGTTTTTCTCCTGAAGTTGGGCTATTACTTTCCGTGGGGTTGCATTTCCAACTCAAGCAGATAGGTAGCTGTCATTGTTGTCTGAGTCCATGTTGAGCTCAGCTGCCAGCAGCTGGAGCATGTCTCTGTTATTAGCTGGTGTGTTCTGTCACCAGTGAGGTACAGTTTAGTATCTCACTTGGAATTAAACATCCATGCGAAGTGCTGAGTTACTTTATCATGCTGTTTCATTAAAGTGAACCCACACATCTGTCCACGTAAGTACACAGAGCATATCGTGTACAACATGTCTTTGTGTGTTTTAACTCATGTGTGTTGGCTACGTTTTAGAGATGAATGTAATTTTCTGTTCCTGCACTTGCGATTGTTGTACAATACACTAGGCAGCGTAGGGTGTTTCCATTTTTGGTTGTGCATTGCTCAGATTCAGTGGAATTAATCATTATGTCGGACCTACAGTTTTTAGAGGATTCGGACACCTCTTTGATGCTCAGTTTGAATCACCCTCTGGCTCCTGTGAGACTTTTGGCCGTTAATCACCTAAAAACCATCATGAAAACATCAAAGGTTTGTATCAATAGCTTTTATTTTCAATTTTTTCCACCTTATAGTAACTAGTCTAATTTTAGAGTAAGAAATTGGAATTTCTATCAAGAATTTATGTTGTATAATTGTATTAAGTCAAATTTTACCATTTTTTAGTTTCTTTGGAATATTTGCCTTATAGAAATTTTTTGTTTTGTGTTTTTTTAAAAAAAGATTTATTTATTTGCTGTCTTCAGACACACCAGAAGAGGGTATCAGAACCCATTACAGATGGTTGTGAGCCACCATGTGGTTGCTGGGAATTGAACTCAGGACCTCTGGAAGAGCAGTCAGTGCTCTTATCTGCAGAGTCATTTCTCCAGCCCTTATTTTGTGTTTTTATATTGTTATATTTTAAAGGGTATAGTTAATTTTTAAAATTACATTTATTTATTTGCTTACTTAATTTAGTGCCTGTGCATATATGCACAGGTGTGTGCACAGAGGCGACAGAAAAACTTCTGGGTCAGAGGACCATCATGTGGATATAGGAGATTGAATTTAAGTTGTAAAGCTTGGTGGCAAGGGCCTTCACCCACAGAGCCATCCAGGGCCTATCACCTCTGTCTGAGCTCCTTTGAAGGTCAGCTCCCTAATTAAACGATGGTATTTAGAGTGTATGTATTATGTTCAGGGAGACGGGAAGAGGACGGTCGTGGTCACCAGTCCCAGAGGCCTGTTGTTGATGGCCTGGTTCTGCTTTTGTTGTGCTCTCAGAGCTGGGCCTGGTCTCAGCACTGGTGTTCAGAGGTGTCTCTTCCGGTGTGAAAGTCTGTGAGCTTCTTTGTTGCAACAGCTAATCTGCTTTTCTCTTGCTCAGGAGGGCATTGATGAGGCTTTTATTAAAGAAGCTATTCTAACCCGGTTAGGCGATGATAATGTGGATGTTGTTTTAGCGGCTCTGAGTGCTTTTGGGGTGAGTAAACGTTTTGTGGGTGTGCATGTTTTATTTGTCAATGCTGTCTTGTTCCTCTTACATGGTCCTTGACTTTAGATGGGAATGGGTTTGGAAATTAGTTCACTGTCTGTAGACTTGAGTCTGGTGATGAGTCTCACGGGGGTAGTTAGACTGTACAATTTGCTGATTAGGGAAGTACTACAAAAAGGAAGAGTGCTTTGTGAGTTCTTAATATTTCGGAAAGAGCTTTGTGTCAACCATGGCAAATTGGGTCATGAAAGCAATTTTTGAGAAATTGTTCTAAGTAAAAAGAAAAATTCTGAGAGAAAAGTTCTCATAGAAAAAAGTTAAATTGGAATCTTTGGAGAAAATCTTTCTTATTAGTCTTTTTTCAATTTCATTTTAGAAACACTTTACGTATTTAGCAAGTAAATATTTACTCATGGTATTTTTCCCTTTCTAGATTTTTCAACAACACTTTGGTGTAGAAGAGACGGTTTCAAGTCTTCTGAATCTCTTTCAAAGAGCAGACCTTTCAAAGAATAAGGGGTGGTACGTGTTCCCTTCTGTGTCCGTGCTCTTGTTAGTCAGTGGCATTCTAGAGTTCACTCTGCTGCTCTTCCTTTCTGACCAGTGATGTCAGTGACGTCGTGATCGGCCTTTGCTCATGACTGTAGAACAGAGCTTTAGGAAAGTTCTCACTTACTCTGTGTGTGTGTGTGTCTGTGTGTCTGTGTGTGTGTGTGTGTCTGTGTGTCTGTGTGTCTTTGTACATATGTGTGCATATGCCACTGCACACACTTGGAGGTTAGAATACAGTTTTGAGGAGTCAATTCTCTGTTCATCTTCCCATGGGTCTGGGAATTGAACTCAGGTGCATATGGTTGCAATGTATTTAGATTATATGTACCCCAATTCCTCTTAGATCCACCCTTTTCCTCCTTACCTCCTTACCTCTCAGTTTTGTTGTCTTCCATCCTTCCTTTATAACCCTCTAAGTCCAGTTTGTGCTGCCCATGTGCTGGTGTAGGGCTATCCAGTGGAGCATGTTAATCTACCTTAATAAAAACTAGCTCTCCATTTTCCAGAAAGGATATGTGTTTCTTTGGCAATGTGATCTATAGGGGTGTTTTTCCTGCATACATTTATGTGCACCTCATAAATGCCTTGTGTTTCTGGAAGCCAGAAGAAGGTGTTAGAGTCCCCAGAAGTGGTATTACTACTGCATGTTAAATTACCATGTGAGTGTTGCAAACCCAGCTCAGGTCTTCTAGAAGAACAGCCTGTGTAGTCTTCTTTGCTGATCCATTCTCCAGCCTGAGTCTATGCTTTTTTTTTTAATTTATTATTATTATTTTAATGGATGAGTGAATTTCTACTGTCCAGTAGAGCTGAGATGTCTGATATATTTTGTTAAAGTTAAAAGGTTTTTTTTTTTTTTTCAATTTTTTGAGTTTTGTTTATTTCCTTTTAAGATATTTGACAGGACAAAGTTATTGGCTAGATAACTCCTTTTTGGAATGGATTTGAGGTTGTATCTTGGTGATCTCTGAGCAATATTTTTGGCTAGGAGACTAGACAAGCTGTTGCCAGTTGCTCCAGAACAGTGTGATAATGAATTCTGCTGACTTGAACATGTGTCTGAGTCAAAGGTACTTTCATGTCTTCCAGGTACAAGGTGCTTGAGCTAGCAGCAAACATACTAATTAAAGAAGAGATACTAAGTACAAATGAGCAGTTGGCAAATCAGGTGGTTGTCCAGTTGCTGCCTTTTATGGTTATTACTAGCAATGATGTAGAGTCTCCTGATATGAAAATTGCTATACATTTGTCAAAATCAGGAATTTGTTCTCTGCATCCTCTATTAAGAGGCTGGAAAGAAGGTGAGAAAGTCAGTTGTTAAAGTCATTGCTAAATGCCCACTTCCGTTCTACAAAGCTTTTTTTTCCCTCCTGACTTTTTGCTGTTGTTCCAATCTTTTTAAAGATTTATTTATTATTATAAATATGTACACTGTAGCCATCCCCAGACGTACCAGAAGAGGGCATCAGATCTCATTACAGGTTGTTGTGAGCCAACATGTGGTTTCTGGGATTTGAACTCAAGACCTTTGGAAGAGCAGTCTGTGAGTGCTCTTACCTACTGAGCCATCTCATCAGTCCTCTTTTCTTCTTCTTTTGTTGTTGTTGTTTTTCCATTCTTAAAAGCTGTTTTGCTTTAATCAAATACAAAGGTAATTCTGTATATTCCTTTGAGGCATGGCTGAGAGTTATAACTCAAGCTGGCCTGGAACAACTTTATAAAACAGATAACAATTTTATAAAGAAGATAAGAAAATTCAAAATTGGATTAAAAGTAAAAATTAAAAGCAAGTCTTGGTAGAGAACTAATAAATATTTTATCTAAATGTCTAACTTTTCCCCAATACTCTGTGTGGATGCCAGTGATACAGTGATATAGTATTCAAACTTTTTTTTTTTTTTTGCAGCTCTTGAAAATGTTATTAAAAGCAGAAAATCAGGAGAAATAATTGGTGTGGGAAACCAGAAGATGGTTCAGCTGCTGGGCAGCAATTTAAGTTTAGGAGAGCGCTCTTCAGTGTTGAAGCTGGTATGTGTGCCACCCCCTCCTCTCACTTCCCCTCCCACCTTCTCCTCCTCAGGCTTATTAGGCACCCACTTCTGTTCTATGTGGCTTCTTTTCTGAAGTTTTGCTGTTGTTCCGTTCTTACACACTGTTTTGCTTTAAATAAATACCAGAGTAATTTTGTGTATTTCTTTGGGGCCATGGCTGAGAGTTAGAGCTCAAGCTGGCCTGGAACTCACTGTGTAGCCCAGGATGAATTTCTGATCTTCCTGCCTTAGCCTCCCAAGTGCTGGGATTATAAGCTTGGATAAACCACCTGTGGCTAACTTAGCATGTTGTACAGATTATCTGAAGTTCTTAATATTTCCTATCACTTTTGGACTAGTGAGAATACTTTGTTCTTTTTAATCTCATTTTTCCTATTTATATTTAAAATATCGAAGTCTTTTCACTGTTAACATAGCAAAATGAAATTAAAAGGAAATACTTTAGTAACCCTTTAAATGGTATTAGGTATCTGATTTATTGATTTTTGTTGTTTGTATTTTTAGGTCTGTGGGTTAAATGCATAAACTTACGTGTGCTTATGTTCATTCTAATTTCTAAATTTGTATAATGGCTTAGTAATCAGTGTTTCCTGGTCTTTCTGTCGTCTCACTTTATACACAGTACCTAGGTAGGCCTGAGATAGCAGACTGTGACTAACTAGTAATAGAGTGTGTTTATTTCTCAAGGTGGAAGATTTAGTGTGTGCTGGAGAAAAGGAGTCCTACAACCTGAAGCAGAAAGTAGCGTTTCACGTGACTGTGTCTGTGCTGATCTCTTGCTGTGCATCCTTCATAGAAACCTGCTTCCCGTTTGCTATAAGAGTGTTCAGTTTATTGCAGAAAAAAATAAAGACGCTCAAAAGCATCATTACTGCTGTGGTAAGGAGTGCAGTGTCTGCAGGAAGTTGAGTGTTGGGTAAAAAAAAACACTGGTCTGATGGTCACAGCTAAACCGAAGCCCAGAGGTCTGGCTTTGGTTGGGGAAGTGGGAAGCGCTGGTCAGAATGGTAGCCGTGGGTACCAAGACAAAGCACTGTCATGCTTTTGCAGGAGGTTTACTTGAATCACAGGGTTCTGAGGGTTGACTCTTCTGCTGTTTTTATCAGTGCATAATCCAAGTGTCCTTCCTAACTATTCTGGTGATTCACTTCCACACAAAACGTGTTGTAGGATTTATTGAAAGAATATCCTAGATATTTAAAATCATTGAGTATTCCAGTAGGTTCAGAGGTCTCTGACCCACTGTTGCCCCTGACAGTGTTACTAAATTTCCTAGTGCGCCATTTTGAGGTAGCAAGCTGCTTTTAATATCTGTTGTTTGCATCAGCATTTTTCTTTTATTTATCTTCTAAACTTCAAAGGGCTGCTCATTACAGGATTTGCTAAGAGAATTACACTTCATATTTATGTATACTCTCAGGAGGTTTTTTTGGTTTTTTTGTTTGTTTGTTTGTTTGTTTGTTTGTTTTTTCGAGACAAGGTTTCTCTGTATAGCCCTGGCTGTCCTGGAACTCACTTTGTAGACCACGCTGACCTTGAACTCAGAAATCTGCCTGCATCTGCCTCCCAAGTGCTGGGATTAAAGGCATGCGCCACCATGCTGCCCGGCTCTCTCAGGAGTTTTATAAATTTTAGTTGTAGCCATTGTTAACTAAAATTGTGTGAAATTAGCATGCTTCTTTAGACTTTAAAAGTGGTTCCAGGGAACCGCTCTTAATGTCTGACTGACTTTTGTGAGGTGCAGTAACTGGAGCTGTGCTTGTCCTCCGGGCCAGCAGTGTAGAGCAGTTGTGTTTTGTTCAGTGTAGGCAGCAGGTTGTTTCACATTGCTCTATTAATGCCCTTTCTGAGGACCGTGAGTATCTTTTCAGCTGTAGCACTGTGTGATACACACACACACACACACACACACACACACACACACACATATTGATGTGACACTCCTGACTAAAATGTACACATCCTTTGCAGTCATAGAGCACTTATTTGGAACTCTGATGAGCTAGCTTCCGTTTCCATTCATGTTTCAGGAAATCCCCTCAGAGTGGCACCTGGAATTGATGTTGAACAGAGGATTGCCAGAGGAGCTGTGGGTGCGTTACGTGCAGGAGCTCCATGGTGCCCAGAGGGTTGTCATGGAGGACGCCATTTTACTTGTATTTTCCATGAAATGTTTTATTTTTGCACTGAAGGCTCCAAAATCTTTTCCTACAGGTAAGGCACGGTCATGAGTCTTCAGTGTGATGCGGAACTGCGTTCTTAACACCATACACAGTTCACCTTCACTTGAACGACAAGCTCTCCCAGCAGGCTCATACAGAATTGTCCATTGCTTCTCTTTGTCACCTTGTCCCCTCAGGTGCCATGTGGTGGAATCCCGAGCAGCTGGATGAAGACAGCAGACACTACCTGCACCTGCTCATTGGTATCTTTGAAATGCTGCTGGAGGTTTCCGACGCCATGCATTTCAGGGTTCTGATGAGGCTTATAATGAAGGTACTTGGCTCACTCCTCACAGGCGTTTCTGCTGTAGGTAGTGTAGGTTATTTTAGTACTAAGGCCTAATAATAAAATATATTTTGTGGCAGTGAACAGTGTGCACTGATAAACATGCCCTCTAGAGCTGTCTAGTACTTACAGCCAGGCAGCATGTTGAGTATAGAGTAGCATTGCAGCATCCCTATTGATGAGCTGTTGTGTTTGAAAAGCAAAACAACTCAGTCTGTTTGTATTTTAAATATCATTTATAGATGAGTAAATTGGCTGAGTGTTCAGAGATGGTATTCAGGAGATGCAGAGTCATTCACAAAGCTTCTGTGGGCTTTACTGCCTCCATGCTGCAAGCAGTGTGTTCTTGTCCTTGTCTGACTCACTCTTTTTAGTTGTTGTTGGTTTTTTTTTTTTCAGACAGGGTTTCTCTGTATAGCCCTGGCTGTCCTGGAACTCACTTTGTAGACCAGGCTGGCCTCGAACTCAGAAATCTGCCTGCCTCTACCTCCAAGTGCTGGGATTAAAGGCATGCGCCACCACGCCTGGCCTGTCTGACTCACTCTTTCTGTGCTTTTCAGCATTGTCGCCATCTCTCACTCCTTCGAGAGCTTTTAGTGAAGCTTTCCAGGTCCCACTCTCATCTTGACCTTTAGCTAATACACCTGTCTTGTTTTTTGTTTGGTATTTTCTTTTTCTTTTTCTTTTTTTTTTTTTTTTTAAGATTTATTTATTATTATAAATAAGTACACTGTAGCTGTCTTCAGACATGCCAGAAGAGGGCATCAGATCTCATTACGGGTGGTTGTAAGCCACCATGTGGTTGCTGGGATTTGAACTCAGAACCTTCAGGAGAGCAGTCAGTGATCTTACCCACTGAGCCATCTCACCAGCTCCTGTTCGGTATTTTCAAGTGCAAAGTTATAGTGAGGCTTCTTGAATGTCATTCTTCAGTGATGTCCATCCTAACAGGTTGAAGTTCAGAATATTGAAGAAGTGATTCATCAGCTCACTCCTGTGTGGTTATTGTGCATAAGTGAAAGGATTCAGGGACAGCATATCTGAGTAAGAGCTAGACCTCACTTTGTTTTGCTTTCTTTTGATTAGGTACATCTACAAGATGTTCTTCAGTTGTTCAAATTCTTTTGTGTTTTGTGGACCTATGGTTCTAGCCTTTCAAATCCACTTAACTGCACTGTGAAGTCAGAGCTGCAGACTCAAGCTCTTTACATAGGCTCTGCAATGCTTTGTTCTCAGAATACACAGCATAAACAAAAGCTGGCATCTACTACATCTCCAGGTATGACAGGTCACATTTAACTTTTTTTTTTTTTTTTTGGTTTTCGAGACAGGGTTTCTCTGTATAGCCCTGGCTCTCCTGGAACTCACTCTGTAGACCAGGCTGGCCTTGAACTCAGAAATTCACCTGCCTCTGCTTCCCAAGTGCTGGGATTAAAGGCATATGCCACCATGCCCGGCCACATTTAACTTCTTAATTAATACGTTTTAGACATGTTACTCTGTGAGTTAGTGTGGCATATAATTTTGCACTTGATTGTATAGAGATAATTTATTAAAATAGTTCATTCTATAGGGGAGATGGTGACAAGGATAAAGGCACTTCCCACCAAGCCTTATGTCTTAAATTTAATCCCAGTCCCCACATAGTGAAAGGAGAAAACTAACCCCTCAAAGTTGTCCTCTTACCTGTGCACTCAGTCAGTGAGGATTGCACCCCTACTACATATAGATACAGAAAATATCCTTATTTTTATTTATTAAAAATGTAATTTAAAAATAAAAGAGCCAGGTGTAGTGGCACATGGTGACAGTAGATTTCCTGGGCTCATCTCTATGGTTTGAGGAACATGACCCAAATTTTTCTGAAATAATTAGGCAATGAACAGCCTTCAGAAGAGGGAGTCTGAGAGGGAACCTTTTGTGTATGTGTGTGTGTTGGCCAGGGTGGGGATAGCGCTAGAGATGGTAGTCAGGCCGGATGCATGCTGTGCCACTGACCTTGCTCCCAGCCCTAGAAGGAAACCTATCACTGTGTACCTTTGACACTATTTAAGTTTTGCTCACTGACACATTCTTTCCCCTTTGGTATTAGTGGTGATGTCTCTACTCCTCAATCTGGGAAGCCCTATCAAAGAAGTCCGCAGAGCTGCTGTCCAGTGTCTCCAGGCCCTCAGCGGGGTACCCTCAAAGTTTCAGCTGGTGATAGATCACCTCGTTCCTAAGGCAGAAGAGATCACCTCAGATGCTACCTATGTGCTTCAGGTAGACTGCTGTCAAAGAAGATTGAGATGTCAAGACCTATGGAACAGGAACAGTTTTCCTGTACCTTGTAGGGATTTGGGGAGGCTAATCCACTAATTTAAAATTTTGCATCAGCAACTACAGGCTTTTGATCCTTTGTTTTAAAAGGCCCTAGACTGTTTTTTTGTTGTTGTTGTTTTTGTTTTTGTTTTTCGAGACAGGGTTTCTCCGTATAGCCCTGGCTGTCCTGGAACTCACTCTGTAGACCAGACTGGTCTCGAACTCAGAAATCCACCTGCTTCTACCTCCCAAGTGCTGGGATTAAAGGCGTGCGCCACCACTGCCTGGTGACCCTAGACTGTTTCAATTCTGCTGTCCTTTTCTTGAGTGGAAGAGTAATGTTGAACCTTTCATAATGAGCTAGCTTTTAGATACTGATATTCTTTCTAGTTGGCACTTTATTGAAGAAAAATTAGTGTAAGAAGTGTCAGGTCATTTGAAAAGAATCTTCCATAATTAGAATATTTAGTCCTGAAAGTTTGTTTTCCCTTCTTAATACAATTTTCTTTCTTTCTGGTATCCTAGGATTTGGCTACACTATTTGATGAACTACAGAATGAAGAGAAACAGAAATCACATCAGAAGTTGTCTGAAACCCTGAGAAGCCTTCTTCACTGTGTGTATGGCTGCCCATCTTACATTGCAAAAGGCTTGATGAAAGTATTCCAAGGTGTGAACAGTGAGGTAAGAGAGATTTTCACAGAACGCATGGACTGTGTGTCCCGTGTGACCTGAGGAGTAACTGTCATGTATGAGGAAGTAACCAAGTGCTCCCAGGGGAGGATGTTCTTCACAAATTAGAAGGAAGAGCTACAGAAGAAAAAAAGATACAGGATGCAAAACGCACTTTAACATTACGTGTGTTATCTCGCATCAGCTGTACTCCAGATAGGCTTTGATTTGTGTCCATTTTTCGAGGAGAAATCCTCTACAAAGAAACATATTTGTAGTCTCTGAAATTGGAACCTTTTCCTTACTTATAAAATATATGACTTCATGTATTTTTCTGGAGGGAAAAGCACAGGCTGCATTGTGTCCTAGGAAGCCTGTGATGCGAAGGGAGTGTCTGCTCTGACCAGCAGAGCTTAAAGTTCCTTCTTCACACTGTCTCAAATGCCCATGTTTCCCATTGCTCTTGACTGACCATGAGTATTAATTCAGAGAACTAAAATGGGTACAATGGAATATAAATTAATTGATTATATACTCAATTGTATCAGTTATCAGCCCTGAGTTGTCACTGGGGACATTTACAAGTTATCAAATCTTCTTATATAAAGGAGTGAATATGAATATGGTTCATACTCCTGTCTCTGAGGTTCATGTCTTCTGATACAACCAGGCCCAAATCGGAAATGTTAGGGAGAAAAATTATGTTTATAGTAAACAGGCAGGGGTTTTTCCTTGTCCTTATTTCCTACAAAAAAAAAAAATACAGCATTATTACTATAATTAACTTAGAGATAAGTTTTGGAATGCTGTGCTAGATTATATGACGACATACCGTGTTCTATAAGGAGCTCGAGTATACAGGCTTTTGTTTAAGGAATGGGTTAGAGGCAGTACTCTGTACATATCAAGAAACAACTCTTGGCTCTGTGGACCATCTTTCTTTGCAGTTGCTCAGATCTGCCACTTTTAGGAGAACAGCCACAGAAGGTATGCAAACAGATAAATATGGCTGTTGTCAGTTAAAGTTTAAAAAGACAGGACATCACTGCCTGTTAGATAAGCCATGATTTGCTGACCAGTGGTTTGATTACTGAAGCCTTGACTTTATATTAATATAATATGAATATAATATGACTTACATATAATTTGAGTTCACTTGAGTTCATATTGGTCATATCAAACTGGAAATAGTGTTTGAGGGAAATGCAGTGTTTTAGCAAAAGCTGAACTGTTGATCTACTCATATTTTAGGTCATATTTTCTGTCCTTGCAACCAGGGTGTTTTAGAGAACTGTCAGGTGGGTAGCCCTGAGCAAAGCGTGAGTCTGACAACCTTCTTTCTCTGTCTTTAGATGGTGCTTGCCCAGCTGCTGCCTATGGTGGAACAACTCCTAGAGAAGGTGGAGAAGGAGCCCACAGCTGTCCTGAAAGATGAGGCTATTGTTTTGCATCTCACTCTGGGAAAATACAATGAGTATTCAGCTTCGCTTTTACAAAAAGACCCAAAGAGTCTAGACCTGTTCATAAAAGCTATGCACACAGCAAAGGAGCTTCACCCAGGAATGCCAACCGTTCAGATCACTGCTCTTGAAAAGGTCAGTGGCTTCCTTTAGAAACCCAAGCTTAATCAAACATGAAGACAGTTGTAAGTTATTAGTAGGTTGAACCTGCTTTTAAAGGCATAGGTATATTTTACCTACTGTACAAAAGTTGTATGCAGGCCATTAGAAAGGATTGCATTTAAAAGCTGGTGAGATGGCTCCACAGGTAAAGGTGCTTGTCATGCAAACTTGACAACTTGAGCGATTCCCCAGAACCCTCAGTGAGAACAGATTCCCAAAAGTTCTTCTCTTAGCTTCACCTGTGCTTATGCATGCATTACAACACACAATAGTAAGAAATAGCCCCCCTTTTTTATGCATTGAATTTTAAATGGAAAAATGAAGCACCAGTTGTATTATAGTAAGGGAAAGTTAATTTGAAGTTTGTTTTCTGACTCGTGGGTTTTTTGCTCCTAGATTACAAAGCCATTTTTTGCAGCTGTGTCAGATGGAAAGGTTCAGCAGAAGCTCCTGTGTGTGTTGTTTGACTTGTTAATGAACTGCAAAGACTCACATTGTGTTCAGACAGTTGGCAGTGTTTTTAAAGGGGTAAGTTGCAAACTTTGTAATTTGTACATGTTTAGTCTTTCCAGTTGATAAAGTATATAACCTGTGTTTACAGTGTTCCTTTGGGGCTAGATTTTACTGTAACAAGACTCAGAGAAAATTATGTACTAGAGAAGTTCAAAACCCAAATATTATGTCTTCACCATTTTTTTTCATTTTTAAATTCTTTAAAATTTTCATAGATTGTACAATGAACTTAATCATATCCAAGTACTTCTCTTGCCTGCCTCTCTATCCCCTGCCAGTATATCTGCTTTCCAGCTTCAATTCCTCCTTTTAAAAAGAAACAATCCACCAAGTCGGACTAGTGCTGCTCATGTGTGGGTGTGTATGGGATCATACACCGGGGCATAGGCAACCTGCCAGTGAGTGGCGCCCTTCTCTCAGAAGCCATTTGGTGTCAATGGCTCCTCAGCCAGGAGTGGAGCCTTGGGAGCCCCTGCCCCATTCATGCTAAAAATTTCAACAGGAGTGATATTGTGCATATAACCCCAGCATTCTTCTCCATCTTTCTGGTCTTCAGTTATGTCGGCCTACTCTACCAAAGTGTTCCTGGTTTGGTATGGAGCAGGTCTGTATAGATGTCCCACCTGGCTGAACATTCAGTCACTTGTTCTCAGTACTTTGGATGGTTAGGAGTTTGTAATAGCCACTACCCACTGTATAGGAAGCTTCTTTGAACAAGATTAAGAATAGCACAAATGAGCCGGGCGTGGTGGCGCATGCCTTTAATCCCAGCACTCGGGAGGCAGAGGCAGGCGGATTTCTGAGTTCGAGGCCAGCCTGGTCTACAAAGTGAGTTCCAGGACAGCCAAGGCTATACAGAGAAACCCTGTCTCAGAAAAAAAAAAAAAAAAGAGTCCATAATGGTGAGGGAGGTATGGTAGCAGGNGGCTAAAGTCAGAAGCTGAAAGCCGCATTTCCATCCATGTACAAGAAGCAGGACAAACTGAAAGTGGTGCAAGGCCACTCACCAGTGTTTGTTTGTTTGATATGAAGTATATATTTTCAGTGAGTTACACATATGTTTGTCTTATTTTGGATCTTATTCATATTAAGTGCACTTGCCTGTTTCATGAAAGTAATAGGAAATTGTGAGGGGCTTGATGTTGAGCAAGATGACCTTATTTTACTTAAATAGATAGGTGATGTATAAGATGGAATTGGAGCTCTGCTTGTTATGTTTGTATGTACATTGAAACCTAGCCGTCATTGGAATGGGTTATTCCATTTCTTAAGTTGACTATAAAGTAGAGAATGTTAGGGGGGGTGGGTAAAGTGATTGCCACACAAATATGAATCCTACGTGTAAAGTTTTTATCCTACGTAAATCTGGGTATGGATGGTAGTCCACCTCTAGTTCCAGTACTTAGAAGACAACAGCAGGGTCTTTAAAGCAAGCTGGCTAGTTAGACTAGCTGTGTAGTTGAGCTCTGGGTTCAGGTAAGAGACCCTGCCTCAATAAATAAGGTGAAGAGCAATCAAGGAAGACTCTTGCTATCTATGCTGGATCTCCACATGCATGCACACGTGCATGTGTATACACACAACAGACACGGTATTTATGTAACAATAAGAATAATAGAATTCATCGAGGCTAAAGAGATGGCTTCAGTAGTTGAGAGTACTTGTTGCTCTCCCAGAGGAGGACCTGGGTTTGATTCCCAGCACTCACATTGTTGCTCACAAGGATCTGTAACTCTAGTTCCAGGGCATCTAACATTCTCTTGTGACTTATACACAAACACCAGGCATGTAGGTGGTACACAGATGTATATGCTGGCAAAACACCCATACACATAAAATATTTAGCTTAAATAATGATGAAAAATGTGATATACAGATTTAGCTCTCAATCTTTAACAGCTTTTTCTCCTCTTTTTCTTTGCAGAAGAAAGTATTCTAAAGCAAGTCTAAAACACTTAATTTCCATCCCTATGTACTTTTCACCTTTTAAAAATGACCATTGTCTAACATAACTACAACATACCTGAAAAAATTGATAGTAATTCCTTGGTATCATTTACTACTCAGTCCATATTTGTATTTTAATGAATGTCTTTTTTTTTTTTCCTTAAGATTTATTTCTTATTATACGTAAGTTCCCTGTAGCTGACTTCAGACACACCAGAAGAGGACATCAGATCTCATTATGAGTGGTTGTGAGCCACCATGTGGTTGCTGGGATTTGAACTCAGGACCTTTGGAAGAGCAGTCAGTGCTCTTACTCACTGAGCCATCTCACCAGCCCATGAATGTCTTACAAATACATTTTACAGTTATTTTCTTTGAATTGAATCCAAACTTTTACTTGTAGTTTCAAAACTTTTGGGAGAAAAAAAAAAAAGATTTCTTGATTCTACCCCATATCTAAAGAATCTCTTGGTCTGTGAATCTGTTACTCTTTCCCAGTTCATGAGGGATATATCTGCTTTGGCATGTGGAGCCAGGAGGTTTTCCACACTGAAGGGTGAATGGAATTGTGAGATGCTGTGTTGGAGAAGTGGTACCATACCATACTCAGAAGTAGAAGCCTATAACATAGACCCAGGATCCCCTAGAAGCAAGTGGGTTCAGCTAGAGTGAACCTTCAAGCTAAATTCATGTTGGCGAATGTGGTGTTGGCTTTGGTTGGAACCCTTATTCCTCCTGCTTTTTTTTCTATAGTAACATCATATATGGAGAGGGCAGGACAGCTACAGATCCAGGATGTCATTCTAGCTTTAGTTAAAGAGTTTGTCCCTTTTTTTGGGGGGGGGGGCAAACTGCTTTTATTTCATATGTAAGGAAATGAGGATAATTAAAATCATTGAAGATAATATTTTAACAGGCTTTAAATACAATGATAATTTAATTTTGTAAAATTGAGATCCAGCCCAAAAGAGACATTTCTTTCACATGACATTCTTTCATATAATTTCATAAGACATTGAAGAGGTTGTAAAAAGTAGCATGTTATTCTAAATTAGTCTCTTTCCATCTCAGTAAACAGTAGAATAGTGTGCACATGAAATATTTGTAAGCCATAGGTTGATGCACAACTTAATTCCACCACTTGGAAGGTGAGGCAGGAGGATCACAAGTTCAAGGCCAGCCTGGACTTCATACTAAGACTTTATCTCTAAAAATCCAAAACCAGATAAACCAAAGAAAACATACTTCAAACATGAGCTAAAGATAAGCTCGGCCTTGATTGTAAGGCAAATGTAATTGATATCTTACATATTTCTGTACTTAGTGACAGCAAGTAAGTACCTTAGGAATCTGTTCAACATCATACTTGAGAACATCCTAAATAACTCATAAGATGGCATTTGCATTGTTTGTATTGGGGATTGGGCAGTCTTCAGATGGGATAATGACATAAATGTGGACTGAAATGCTTTCATTGACCTGTGCAATGATGCTTATTGTAGCTATGTTTATCTATCTATTGATTGATTGATGGGTTTCCTCTGTGGATTCCTGGCTGTCCTGGAACTCATAGTATAGACCAGACTGGCTTTGAACTCAGAGATCCACCTGCCTCTGCCTCCCAAGTGCTGGGATAAAAGGTGTACGTCACCCCCACCCAACTCTCTTGTTTTATTTTAATGTTGATAGTTTATAATTACATTACAACTGTTGCTATATTCTTGTTCCAGTGAATCACATCACTAGCCATTATTTCAATATTTCAGATTTCTGTCGATGCTGAACAAATCAGAATAGAACTGGAGCCAAGAGATAAAGCTAAATCTTTGGGCACAATTCAGCAAACGAGAAGGCAGAAAATGCAACAGAAGTAAGAGCTTTGAACACACCAAGGGGTCTGGTCTTGTTCCTCAGGCTAGGCTACAATTGTGTTTTCTAGATGCTCACCAGTTTTGCACAAATGGGTAATAGTGTTTGCATTGTCAACTCTGTTTCCCAGAAAGTCACAAGATGTAGAATCTGTCCAAGAAGTGGAGGGCTCCTACTGGCAAAGAGTCACCCTCATCCTGGAGTTGCTGCAGCACAAAAAGAAGCTCAAGTGCCCTCAGATACTGATCCCACCTCTCTTTAACTTGCTGTCGAGGTAATGCACTTGGATCTGGTCTTGGGGACAAGAGGGTGGTAAAAATTTGCCCGCGTTGATTTATCATTGTCTTTGGGGATATTTTTCTTGTTCAGATCATCTGTCCAGTAAAGGAAGTTAAAGTGCTATAGTTGAAATACTGAAGCCTGGGTTCAGTAACCCATTAAGGATTTCCTACACTGGCTTCCTCCTGGGCCATGTAGTAGCTGACCTCATCTATCTACCTGCTTTCCTGCCTAAGTTCCAGTGCCGTATCTTAGCCACTCACGTGTATTTTAAGGATGCTGTGTGACACCTGCTATATTATAGTTGTAAATTATTAGAAAACATAACATTAGAGTGTGCCACTGAGCCGAGGAGTCTGTTGTCATTAGAAAAGTACAGTGGTTCTCCACATCGTTAGGAGATTGCAAGTAGGTTAGTGGGAAGTACCTAATTTGTGGAAAGAAATTACTTGATGTACTTGGCTGTATGAGAAACAAAACTAGAGTTAGAAATCTATTAGACTGTGCTTAATAATAGTATTTTCTTTATTCCTTATTGAATAGGTTTTGAACAGTACTCATTAATGTGACTGTATTAATTCCCAATCATTTCTCTTCTGGGGCTCCTGAAGGTGTTTAGAACCTTTGTCATCAGAGCAGGGGAACATGGAGTACACTAAGCAGTTAATTCTGAGTTGTTTGCTCAACATCTGCCAAAAACTCTCCCCAGACGGTGGCAGAATACCTAAAGGTATGTGCTTGGTGCATGGGAAGGGCAGGAAACGACCTGCTTTGCACATGAGTGTGTCAGCCACTCAGACCTTCTCCTTCCCTCCGCTGTAGATGTTGTGGATGAGGAGAAGTTTAATGTGGAGCTGATAGTGCAGTGCATCCGCCTCTCGGAGATGCCGCAGACTCACCACCACGCCCTGCTACTTTTGGGTACTGTTGCTGGAATATTTCCGGTAAGTATAAAACTTGAGTGGCTGTTTCAGGTCTCTTCAACGCATAGGTGTCTACTGACTTAAATTCATTAGGCAGAGGTTTAGGGCTCAGTGGTAGAGCTTTTGCCTGACAAAGGTTAGACCTAGTGTGATTCCCAGTGTTGGGGAAAGAAAGAAAAAAAAGAAGCTTCAGTTAGTAAAAATAATAGTAACTTTTCTCACTGGAATGTGATGAAGCCTTACCTGGACAATGTGTGGTTGGCTCTTCATATGTTATCTGACACCTGAGACACTCCAGGAAGACTAGCTTGCCAGTCCCCAGGGGATGCTAAACAAATGAGACACACACACAAAAATTTGGTTATCATTTACCTCATGGAAGTCAAGTGACAACCATCCAGTCAAGTGACAACCATCCAGTAGTAGAGCTCCTAGCCACTCTAGTGGATGCAAAGGATGTCTTGTCACTTTGCTATCACAGTCCCCCAGTCTTGGATGCTGCTGCCTTCATGTTTATATGTTTTCCCGACATTCTTTTTTATGTTGACCATTTGTGTGTTTGAAAACTTGAGATCCCCCAACCCTGCCGCCAACTTTAACTTTTTATTGGTTTGTTGTGAATTTCATGTCATGTACCCAGTCCTGCTTATCTAGTCCCCTTGTACCACCCTCCAGCCTTGCAACCTCCCCACCAAAAGGAGAAGAAAAGAACTCGCGAAAGTTCATTGTGGAAGCTATAGTGTGTCCCTTTTGTCTGTACTTCTTTGCTTGCAAATGTTCATTGCAATGATTTATTGGTCTGGTCTGAGGCCTCTAGTTTCTGCTACACTGTCAATACTGGATCCTCACCAGGACTCCTCTTAGATATATCTTGTTGTTGGACTGTGTCATGGAGATCCAGTAGTTTTGAATCTGTAGGACTGGCCCCTTCATACACTCTGTGTACTGGCTAGTTTTGTGTCAACTTGACACAGACTGGAGTTATCACAGAGAAAGGAGCTTCAGTTGGGGAAATGCCTCCACGAGATCCAGTTGTAAGGCATTTTCTCAATTAGTGATCAAGGAGGAGTTCCCCTTGTGGGTGGTGCCATCTCTGGGCTGGTAGTCTTGGTTCTATAAGAGAGCAAGCTGAGCAAACCAGGGGAAGCAAGCCAGTAAGGAACATCCCTCCATGGCCTCTGCATCAGCTCCTGCTTCCTGACCTGCTTGAGTTCCAGTCCTGACTTCCTTTGGTGATGAACAGTAGTATGGAAGTGTAAACTGAATAAACCCTTTTCTCTCCAACCTGCTTCTTGGTCATGATGTTTGTGCAGGAATAGAAACCCTGACTAAGACACTCTTGACAGTTTATTGATGGTGTAGACGTTGGGTGGACCAATTCAAAGACCTGGATTTGGGCCTGAGAGGTATCTGAGCTGGTCAGTCTACCAGCTCTCTTGCTCCCACACCATCTTGGCGAGCTCTCCCGCTCTGCCCCGGCTGGCCCATCCATTACTGCAGCCAGCATGGGGCGTCTGCCCATTTTTATTTACTTATTTTTTTTAACTTGTTTTTCTTTCTGGTGGTATAGGGCATTAGCCTTAAGGTCTTGTGCATGCTGAGCAGGCACTCTGCTATTGAACCCTTGTCCCAGCCCTTTGCCTGTTCTTGAGGAAGAATAGTTCTAATTTTTAATTGATTTTTAAATAACTCTTTGGTATTTGAAAGAGAAAAATGGTGACAACTGTACTTTATTTCAGGATAAAGTTCTTCACAACATCATGTCTATTTTTACATTCATGGGAGCCAATGTCATGCGTCTAGATGATGCTTATAGTTTTCAAGTTATTAGCAAGACAGTGAAAATGGTCATTCCAGCACTTATTCAGGTAAGCTGTCCGCATGCCACCATCATTGTTACTATTTGTAATTTGTACAATTTTCATGTAAATGCCAGTTTGGGAGCACTCAGGTTCCTCTCTGTATAGGACTTTACAGTGTGGAAGCCAGCAAATGGGCTTACAAATTAACCACATATTCTGGTTCTACCATCAAATATGTTAAATCTGGTTTCACTGAACTATAGTAGTGTAGCCATGGAAGCGTTTTGACCTCGTAATGAGTAAATTGACTGTTTTATAATTTGATAATGAAACTTTTAGATTGAGAATACAATAAAGAAAAAATAAGAGAAAGGAACTTTTATAGCTACAGTGTCAGATTTGTCGGCATGCAAGTTAATACAAGTTTTCTAAGCATGGTCTGAGAGCCAGGACCTGTCCTTATCAGGTGAAAATACATGATGTGCAAAGGAGCTTCAAGCATATCTGTTACCCCACACTCACGCGTGTGAATATCATTTACCATGCTTTTAACTGTTCTGAGGATAAAATATATTCACACTGTCCACTTTTAATTCTTGGTGTTAGATTGGTGCTTCCTGTGTTCAGTACATTGGCAGCTATAGGGCAAGTGCCCAGTGTACGTTTCTATGTGCATATACATACATTATGTGCCAAATGAATAAGTAAATGCTAAAGAGTCGAGAGTAAGGAAACATCTACATGGTCTAGAACAACCAGGAAAGTTCATAAGAAACAGGATTTGAACCAACAAAAGGGAGGACATGATTTATACAGAAGTATGGCTGTCACTAAGAGACCCAATCCCTCTGAAAGCTGGTTTTGAGGGTTATTTGTGCCTCCTCAAGTCCCTGTCTGATCTTTTGCAGTCTGATACTGGAGACTCTGTAGAAGTCACTAGAAATGTTGAAGAGATTGTGGTGAAAATCATCGGTGTCTTTGTGGACGCGCTTCCACATGTGCCCGAGCACAGGCGCCTGCCCATCCTCATTCAGCTCGTCACCACGCTAGGTGCAGAAAAATTCCTGTGGATTCTCCTTGCCCTGCTTTTTGAACAGTATGTCACTAAAACAGTGCTGGTGGCTGCTTATGGAGAAAAGGTCAGAATATATATCAATCAGGTGGGGTGGTAAGAAGCAATGGTGTGGCGTCACATGGTTCTGTCATATTGGTCAGCTTGAGTATGGGACTAGCACTGTTTAGTGTGTGCAGTTTGACAGCGCTCACCCAGCAGCTTTCTGAAGATTGTTTCTTGGTTTTGGGGGTGGCTTTGGGGGTGGGGGGCTGAGTTAGCTTTCAGGATGTGTAGACACAGAACATCTTTTGTTGTTTGTTTGCTTTTCAAGACAGAATTTCTCTCTGTATCCTTGACTGTCCTGGAACTCACTCTGTAGACTTGGCTGTCCTCTACAGAGATCCACCTGCCTCTGCCTCCTGATTTCTAGGATTAGAATTGTGCACCACCACTGCCCAGCAACCCAGAATATCTCTAGCAACCAAACATCTTCTAAGGGCCCTTGACTTTCTTTTCTAAGAAACGGGTCTGGAGCCCCACTGGTGGTTCTCTGCCCAGCAGAGAGGGGCATTGAAACAGGGTCTCTGCAAGCTGCCTGTGGAGGCACTATGTGAAGGAAGGACTGGCCAAGTGTTTGAAAGAGCCAGGGCTCCAGAATCTCTACTACTGAATGAATTCATAGCTTTCTCATCTGCTGACAGCTACAGGGAAAGGCACTTACTGCTGTAGGGTGTGTTCTGGGTGTGTCCTTAGTTTGTGCATACTGATAGACTTGTTAGGCATTGTTGTCACCTTTCCCCTTCTTTCCAAACAGGATGCTATTTTAGAGGCAGATACTGAGTTCTGGATTTCAGTCTGTTGTGAATTCAGTGTCCAGCATCAGGTCCAGAGCTTGATGCATATCCTCCACTACCTAGAAAAGCTGCCAGAGGAAAAGGAAGGTAAGTCCCGGTCAGGTATGGGCTCCCATCTAAACAGAGCTGCGGCAGAGCAGATGGGAATGAGGCGGTCCTTGGAACCCTGGTGCATCCGTAGATGGCCCTGACCACTGTACCTCTAACACTCTATTAGCTAGATCTGAAGTTTAAAGTTCTGAGATAGACATCCTCAGCTTTTAGAGTTTTGAGTGGCAATGTTCTCCTTCAGCCTCTGGGCTCCAGCCCTCAGGATCTCAGTCCAGATCTAGAATGTCTGATTGTCTCCCGTGTTGTTGTCTTTTCTACTTTGACTCACTCTTCTCAGGCTTGTGGGGTGCCTGCTTCCTTGGTAAACATTCTGCTGTCACTCACTGCTTCGGCTAAGGACAAGTGAGGGTTCCTAGCGCAGCACAGTTCTCTCTGCGACAGTACCCTGCTCACCGTGCTGCGCTCGCACATTGTACAGACGGTCGATGGAGAGGGATAGAGTTACCTGTTCTGCTGCTGTTTTTCAGAAGCCACCTCCAAGACGGTATCTACTAAGAATGAAGTGCAAGATGAAATGTTGCCAGTTTTTAAGGTGGATGCTCACACAGGCAAGCAGCTTAGGCATTTTAAGTATTTGTCAGTGTCCTTCATGGCCCAACTCCTGGCTTCCAATCATTTTCTCAAAAAGGTAATGTGTTCTTTAAACATGTTTACAATAAAAACTGATCTTGTTTTTGCTAAAGAACAGTGTCTCAGACTCACAAAGACTTAGCTCATCAAATGTCTTGTGAGACTGTGAGGCATGCCGTAAGACACAGGGAGAAGCAGGGCACTTCACATGCAGACTGCTGGACACTGTCTCCCAGAGTTGAGAGCCAGGGATGTCATTCTCAGGCAGTATAGCCCCCGTGAAAGGAAGCACATGAGCATGCATACCACCCACTGGTCATCTCCGGGCAAATGGAGGGTAGCATCGTTCATGCGAGCCGAAAACTGCTCCCAACCCAGTGTCTGCCAGGTGAGTGGATAAATCACCTGATTCTGAGGGAAGATTGTGAACAACACATCCACCTGATGAGGCTCTCTTCAGAAACTCTGGTTTGTATGAAGGATGAAGTCTCAGGAACACAGATGCACACGTCTATCACCACTTATGCGAAAGCAGAGAAAGTGAGAATCAGGAAAAAAGAGGATCAGCAATCCCCTAGACCTAGCCGTTACCTCTGCAGCTTCCTCGTAGGGATGGCCTGGTAGGGTTATCTCAGCGTGCCAGCTACCTTACATTATAAAATGTTACTACTTTTAGATTATAGGGAAAAAAATCTTTGTAAGCAATACAACGTAAATGAGGTATTGAAAATTCAGCCTAATGAAACATTGCCAAGAATATTATAATAGAATTTCCAGGGTTCTCTTCAAGACAGGGTTTCTCTGTGTAACCTTGGCTGTCCTGGAACTCAGATCCACCTGCTTCTGCCTACCAGGTTCTGGGATTAAAGGCGTGTGCCACACTGCTCCACTAATTTCTTTAAAAAGGCAAAAAGAATATTTGAAAAACATAGACAGTGTTTTTGCATACGAAGACACATTGTTGGGCTGGCTCGATGGATCAGTGGGCATACCCATCCTGCCAAGCCTGATACTTGAGTTTGATCCCGGGAACCTGAATATTGGAAGTAGAGAACCCATTTCTGCAAGCTGTCCTCTGACCTCCACACGTGCACTGTAGCATGCACAAGAGCTCACAAAGCCACAAAGAAAGTGCACTTAATGCTGGCATGGTGTGTTTTTATTTCCGGGAGAAAGCGACTCTGCTTTCACACCATGGACATCACAGAATTTTAGGTAGAGGGAAAAATTGATGTGAAAAGCAACACCTAGAGCTTTTTAAAAGAAAATCCAGGAGAACGGTGTTGTGATCAAAGGAGAAATGATTATTCTTTCAAATTTTGAGTCAACAAAACGTCACAGTAAATGAGCAGAAGAAAGGCTGCAGGCATAGATCACTTAAATCACTGTCTCGTGAGTGAGAGCATCAGTTTCCATTCCAACACTGGCAAAGGATGGCATTTTGATGAAGAGGAACCACAATGGCTACTTAATACTTGATAGAACTCAGGTGCCATGGTGAGCAAAGCAAGAAACACGGACTAAGTGGGACGCTGCTTTACTGTTCATCCAAGTGGCAGAAATGGGAAAACTGTTGATGCCAAGAGGTGCAAGGATATGAGATGTGCAGTGGCGGGTAGTGTGTGTGTGTGCAGGTCAGAGGTGAGGAAAGCTTGCCCAGATGCCTAAGAGACTTATAAAGATGTTTCCAAGCTTTGTTAGTATAGGAGAACATCCCAAACCTCAACCTGACAGAAATGCTTCAAAATACCAAACTTTTAAAACCATTTCAAACCACTTGCTTGACAGCATAAGTGGAAAATTGCACACCTGACCCCATATCAGGTCACAGTCAAAACAGAAGCATGTGAGAAACATGTCATGAAATTACCTTCAGGCTTATAAGGTAATGTCATGTTTATACATATGTCCCATCTTCACTATCATTATTTGCAGATTTTTCAAAATAAATAATCTGGAATTGAAATAGGTCTCATCTCAAGCATTTTAGGGTAAGGAGTGGTATTCAATATGCGTAGAAAAAAATGAACATAAATTAATTATCTAGCAATAAAGGAAAGTGATTAAATATATTTACAGAGGAACGATATGTATCACTGGACTGAAAGAACTAGAACAAAATAGGTTTCCATATCCTGGCCTCAAAAATCTGCTATATGGGCCAGGCAGTGGTGGCAAATGCCCTTAATCCTAGCTCTTAGGAGGCAGAGGCAGGCAGATTTCTGAGTTCGAGGCCAGCCTGGTCTACAAAGTGAGAGTTCCAGGACAGCCAGGGCTACACAGAGAAACTCTGTCTCGGAGAAACAAAAAAACAAACAACAAAAAATCTGATGTGAGCTATTTAGAAATGTAATGGCAGGTTCAGGCTTTCTTTGGTGGTCTGAAATACAGGAAGAACCAGGAAGCAATTACATGATAGGACATGATAGGCTATATCTGTTTTCATAATGCTTGATTTTTTTTTTTAAAGATTTATTTATTTATTATATGTAAGTACAGTACACTGTAGCTGTCTTCAGACAGTCCAGAAGAGGGTGTCAGATCTTGTTACGGATGGTTATGAGCCACCATGTGGTTGCTGGGATTTGAACTCCGGACCTTTGGAAGAACAGTCGGGTGCTCTTACCCACTGAGCCATCTCACCAGCCCCCATAATGCTTGATTTAATACCCTGTATGAGCTCACAGGGTCAGGCTTTTTACAAAAGAAACATTGATGTTTTTCTGAATCTTGCCATGCTGAATGCATACTACAAATCCAATTAAATGGTTGCAGCCAGTGAGAGAGATCTGAATCTAATTAAATTGTAATGGCACAAGAGTTTGAGGTCTGTGGTAACAGTCTGTTTCAAATGACTTCAGACTGTTCTCATGCAGATTCTTTAACTCCTAGGTTGTAGAAAGTGGTGGTCCTAAGAGCCTACATGGACTTGAACAGAGGTATGTTTATGCTTTTTTTTAAATTTCTTGGGAATAATTCCAACTTGCAAAGGAAGAGTGAATGTAACAGAGGCACACAGTCTGGCCATGTTGACTGCCGCTCTGCACCCGGGCTTTGTCATTCTTGCTGCAGACATTTTTGTCTCTCAGGTCTGTCAAGTTCGTTCCTTTGCCCTGAATACTTTGCTCCAAGGCAGAGTGGAGACTGGAGTGGTTCTCCAAGCAGGATAACCAGTGCTGATCCATCCTCTCCTCTCCCTCCTGTAACTTCTGAAGTAAGTCTGAAATAATTTACTGAATTGCCTTTTGTGGATGTGTTTCTTTTAGTTTGCTAGAAACGGTTCTCGGCTATATTAACACAGTAGCACAGTCCATGGAAAAGAATGCAGACAAACTGACTGGGAAGTTTTGGCGAGCGCTGCTCAGCAAGGCTTACGACATGCTGGATAAGGTAGGCTTTCTGGGCTTTCATTTCCCCCTTAATTACCATGTTTGTCACTACTTTTTATGCCATTGTAAAATTACTTAACTCAAACTTGCATTTTAACAATACACTTAGTAGTAACTTTTCTTGATATGAGAAAGCTCACATTTTTCTTGTTCAAGTCTCTTACTGTCTAAAAACAAACTTGTCTGGAAAATAAGTGTTTCCCTACCAATGATGAGAATGTGTGCCTCAATAAGTGTGATGAACTTAATAACTGATCATGTAGATATAATGTTCTGCGTCATTGAAGTGGGGTAACATAAAAGGGCCAATTAGATGTAAGAGATACATGCTGGGCCTGGAAATTAGGACACGGCCTAGAGTAGTTAAATTCCTTCTAGTGTTGGGGTTTGGTTTTATTTGTGATTGGTAATAACTGCCCGAGAGCTGTCGTAGAATTATGTGAGAGAGCATGTATGGAAATGTCTGCCACCTCAGGGTTTATAATAAGTAGGAGTCTGAGCTGGCCATGGTGACTTGTGGGACAAACCTGTAGTCCCAGCACTCAAATTGGAATTCAAGGCTAGCCTTAGCTACATGGATATGCTTTCTGTCAAAATCATAAAGTCTGTCTTACAGAGTTGAGTTTCTCCTTTTCGTTTTGTGTTAAATGTTCCCTTCTCTGTAGGTCAATGCCTTGCTGCCCACAGAAACATTCATCTCTGTGATTAGAGGGCTGGTGGGCAACCCCCTGCCATCTGTGCGTAGGAAAGCACTGGATCTTTTGAATAACAAGCTCCAGCACCACACGTTCTGGAAGAGGAAAATGGTGAGGGCCCTTTGCAGACCTATACTTGGTTAGCTCGCCCACAGTTCTCTGGCACACCATCTAAAATGGAAGGCTCTTACTATCTGGGTTGGCATACTGTGTGTGATGTGTGAAAGAGAGAGACACATGCTGTGGATCCTCATGCTATAGATGTGTTAAGGAAGATCTGAGGATGGAATTCCTAATGCACTTCTGCTTGCTGTGACCCATGCAGCCCTGGCTGAAGCATATTTGGATCTTTTCTTGCTGGGATGCCGCATATGGATCAGAAGTTGGTCAGACAGTTTATGCATATGCTTAGCAGTAAGAAAGGCAAATGGCAGCATAGTGGCACTTAGGAGACCAAGACAAGGGGATCTCAAGGCTGTATAGTGAGTTCAAGGTCAATCTGGATAGGTTAGTGAGACCCTATCTCAAAAATCAGCAGTAAAAAGAAGTCTGAATCTGGAGCTCTATGGTGAGATCACTTGTTTAACATGATCAAGATCCTAGCTAACTTCTCTACACTGGGGATGGGGGAAGAACAGTTGCTTGAATGTGGTTATGTGACATGGGACTCAGACCCAAGCAGGGGAGATGGGAAAGGAGGCTGGCCCTTTTTGTAGCTCTGATTACAAGTTGTTTTGGCTACCGTTTCTTCAGGTCCACCGCTTCCTCAAACTGGTTCCAGTTCTTCTGGCCATTGTGCAACATAAGAAAAGGGAGGCAGAGGATGAACAGGCAATTAACAGGCAGACAGCACTGTATACCCTGAAACTCCTGTGCAAGAACTTCGGGGCACAGAACCGAGAGCCTTTCATACCAGTTCTCAGCACTGCAGTAAAGCTGATAGCACCAGAGAAAAAGGAGGAGAAGAATGTCCTGGGAAGCGCTCTGCTGTGCATAGCAGAGGTGACGTCCACTCTGGAAGCGCTGGCCATCCCCCAGCTGCCCAGGTACCTTGGAACAGGAGCCACTACAACGGAAATGGGGACTTCAGGACTTCCAGCTTCTTGAATAGGAAGTAAAGGAAAATGGAGTGGTGAAAGAATTGATCTTTTCTTTGTTCTGGAAAGTTCACCATTTCCTATGACCTTCAGACATTGCTTGGTGATGTTCTTCCTTTCCAGAGTCACTGTGCTTAGGGAGCAGTGGAAGCATGGCCAGAGCAGCCGTTTGCTCCTGACTCTGCTCTTGGCTCTGATCATAGCCTGCTATGCACTTGTAGCAAGTTGCTATCTTGAAGCCCTGCCATCTGTAATACAGGGGCATAGCCTACCCACCCCCGTGTTTCTCTTTATAGGCCTTGTTGTGCTTTGCACACAACCTAGACACCTAGCACATGCACAGCCATTGAAGAACATTCTTTTTCACAGCTACCATGTGTCAGCACTGTTGGCACCGAGGATTTCGTGGATCTAGTAGTAGAAAGTGTACATGCAGTATTTTGCACGCTATGGGTTAGTGTTGTAGCAAACACAGCTGGCTTAGTTTTTCTTCATGTCCCCAGCTCCCTTCTTTAGTGTTTGTGTTTGTGGCTTGAAGCGATTCTAATGCACTTGTTCCTTCTTGCCAGCCTGATGCCTTCACTGCTGACAGCCATGAAGAGCACCAGTGAGTTGGTCCACAGTGAGGTCTGCCTGCTCAGCGCTCTGGCTGCCCTGCACAAAGTCGTGGAGACTCTCCCACACTTCATCAGCCCCTACCTGGAAGGTCTTCTGACCCAGGTGGGTTTGGTTACTTATGACTTGCTACCCAAGGTGGCAAGGGAAACAGTCTTACCCATTCAGTCATCTTACTGGCTCTTTCTTTCCTCGATGCTTGTTTCTTTCATGATTCATTATGTGATTCTTGTTTCCAAACAGAGGTGTGTGTCTGTTGAACATGTACCTCTTTTTTCTTCCAAACAGAGGTGTGTGTCTGTTGAACATGTACCTCTTTTTTCTTCCAAACAGAGGTGTGTGTCTGTTGAACATGTACCTCTTTTTTCTTTCATTGTCATCTCTGTTTCATCATGGATCAACAGGCAAAATAGGGTGTCTCTGTCTTTCAGCTGTGTGTAATGTACAGCTTTTACTTACCGTAGATCTTTGAGGGTGGGCAGGAAGAGTTGCCCACTGTTATTTTGGAAATTAGTGTGGCTGTGATTTTGATGGGAAAGCGTCTTTAGCTGTAAGGTGTTTCGTGTAGTGGGCTTCTTCATTTACAGGCGAGTGCTTGCCTGTCAGCACATTGAGCGAGTGGCATTAACTGAAAATGCCCATGAAAGTCAGCCCTCCTTGACCAGGTTACTAGTGTTCTGGTTTGTGATTACATGCCATGTGAAGCTGTCTTGACTGCCGTGGTGACAGTGACTTAACATTCACTGTCTACAGCAAGGGCTCAAAGCTGCTGTCTCTTGGAAGGGGGCTAAGCTGATGGAGTCTTCCTCAGCTGCTTTTAGTGGGCAAGAACCTGAGTTGTAGGAAATCCATCGATCGGGCTGAGAGTCCTTTGTGCTCCTGCGCTCCGCTTACCTCCTTCATCGGCTTCCAGTCAGGGAAGCCATCCACTCAGTTTCATCTGCAGATAACCAGTTTGCTTTAGAAGAGTTACTTGTTCTGACATTTGGCTGCGTGCCATCACCAAACCTTCCTGTGAATGTGGTTGCCAGTGCAGTCCAGTGCCCTCAGTCACTGTTTTTCATGTTTCTGCAGGTGATTCACCTAGAGAAAATCACTAGAGAAATGGGTTCTGCCTCACAGGCTAACAACCGCCTGACAGCTCTTAAAAAGACCTTGGCCACTGGGCTCTCACCTCGAGTTCTACTGCCAGCCATTAGCAAGACTTTCAAACAGATCCAGAAGAACTGGAAGGTGAGTGTTGGCGGTTCGACTTTGGAGAGGGAAGGTGGTGCTGAAATGTTCAGTGTCTGGGAGCATAGCATCGTTCACTTCTGTGAGGATGCACTGAGCTCTAGGACAAGGCAAACATATTCTCTGCTGTATTCATGATAGGATCACATGGGCCCATTTATGAGCATCTTACAAGAGCACATTGGGGTGATGAAGAAGGAAGAGCTCTTATCTCACCAGTCTCAGCTGACCACCTTTTTCCTGGAAGCCCTGGACTTCAGGGCACAGCACTCAGAGGTGAGCTGGGCCCCACTCCCCATGCCCTGAAGCTGTCTTCCCTATCTGTGCAAGAGCCAGATTAATTTTTACAGTGTACCATTTGTCCTTGCCAAAGCATTGAGTCCATACTAACTAGTTCCTTTGTTTTCAGGACGATCTAGAGGAAGTTGGGAAAACGGAAGGTCAGATCATTGACTGTCTAGTGGCCATGGTGGTGAAGCTCTCAGAGGTCACATTCAGGCCTCTCTTCTTCAAGGTGAGCCTTTCTTACCTGCATGTCATGCTCACTGTCACTGGCAGGATGAGTAGATAATGTCACTGTTCTCTCCTGGTTGTAGCTGTTTGATTGGGCCAAGACAGAAGATGCCCCGAAGGACAGGCTGTTGACATTTTACAATCTGGCTGACTGCATTGCTGAGAAGTTGAAAGGCCTTTTCACTCTGTTTGCTGGCCACTTGGTGAAACCTTTTGCTGATACCTTGAACCAAGTAAACATCTCCAAAACAGGTTGGTAGGTCCTTTGGGCCAAGGCAGCCTTGTCCATGTGTCTGACACAGGCAGGTAGCACATGACCTAGAGCTCAGAAAAGACTTGATGATCCTTGGTCTAAGGATAGTGAACTTTTACTTTACCATATTTTCTATTATGTTAGAACAAATAATTGACATAAGAGAAAGAATAAAGTGGGCATTATTACTCATTATTGGTAGTAGCTGTATAATAGTAAATTTGGAGCTAGAGACAGCCTGGTGGTAAAGTATGTCCCTGATATAGGTAAGGTCATGGGTTCCATCCCCAGGTTTGGATTGGTCTATCCTCTGCTGACAGTTAGCTGAAGTGGCTGAGCTTACCCACCTTAAGCATCACAGTCTTGGCTCTAAAGGAGAGCCCCATCTCTGGACACCACTGTTCGGTGTTCTGCCATTTACAGCTTCTAGGTCATACAATCTCCTGGTTGTAATTGTGACAGTGTCTCTAAGCACCAGGACCGAGCGTTTTGCGTTGTACTCTTTCCCTGTGTACAGATGAAGCCTTCTTTGACTCCGAACGTGACCCTGAAAAGTGCTGCTTGCTGCTGCGGTTTATCTTGAACTGCTTGTATAAGATCTTCCTTTTTGACACCCAGAATTTCATGAGTAGAGAAAGAGCAGAAGCCCTGATGAGGCCCCTGGTGGATCAGGTAACCCACTGCACAGCCTTCTGTCCCTGAGGCCTCCTGGATCCATCTCTGCAGGGTTTATATGCTACTTGATAGCCTACAAGGCTCAGTCATACAGTGTTTTCAATGAGATGGATCCTTTAAGGAAAACGTTACTCGAAAATGGTATTTCCATGGGTTTGACTTGTCTTTATTGCGGAGTTCATTGAGTTTTATTGGGAAATTCAAAAGGGAAGAAATAAGATCTCGCTGTCAGTTTATCCATTGAAAAGGTATGTTAACTATTGTCAAAGGAGCCTCACTGCATCTGGCTGCTCCCACAGGAAGGTACCAGCACCCTGGGTCTTCCAGGGGGAGAAGTTGATGCCAAGGGCTTTTGCAGCTATTTGAGCTCCAGAGGGGAAGAAGTTGTCCCTAGAGACAAGATTAGCATGGGGAGAACTTTTTGAGCCTGTTAATGCTGACAGCCCACGTGTCTGTCTTCCCAGCTGGAAAACAGGCTTGGAGGAGAAGAAAGGTTTCAGGAACGGGTAACCAAGCACCTGGTGCCCTGCATCGCACAGTTCTCTGTGGCCATGGCAGATGACTCCATGTGGAAACCCCTGAACTACCAGATTCTGCTGAAGACAAGAGACTCTTCCCCTAAGGTGAGCACTGGGGGTCAGTCTTGGATGCTGCATCCCCCTGGGTGTTGCCTAAATGCCCACCTGGAGTCATGATGTCAGCCCAGGGCACTGACAGAGACAGCCTGGCCCTAGGCCTGTACTACTAGAGGTCTGAGCGACTGTATAGTATGGAATTCTAGCTTTCATAAAGAACTCTTGGGCTGGGAAGAGACTCAGTTGATGAAGTGCTTGTTGTGCAAGCATATGAACAAAATTTGACCTCTAGAACGCACATAAAAAGCCACCTGCTGGGGGCTGGAGAGATGGCTCAGCACTTGTGGGTTGGCTGCTCTTCCAGAGGACCCAAGTTCAATTACCAGTATCCACATGGTGGCTCACAACTGTTTATGGCTCCAGTTCCAATAGCTCTGCCCACCTTACTCAGATATACACTCAGACAAACCAATGCACATGAAACATAAATAAATCATTTAAGGAAGAAAAAAAAAAAAAGCCAGCATGCTGGCATGTATCTGAGAGTTACATGCAAAAATGAGAGATTCGCTGGAAAAAATGAAAGTGTGGCACCTGAGGAACAGCACTTGAAATTGGCCTCTGACCTTCAGATGCATGTGCACACAAGTGCACACACAGCCACACACACACACACACATACAATAAAGAATTCCTGGTTTCGTCTGTAGGCTCTCACAAATAGCTATATATTTCACAGTGCCCCAGGTATAGTAAGCGTAAGCATTAGAATACTTTCTAAATACCACTAGGTCTCAAATAGTAAAAACTCCAGGTCATTCTTTTTTTTAATGTCACTGTGCCCTGACATAAGTGATTCTGGTATCCACAGATCACTCCTTTAGTTGGAGCCATGGTTAGAAATGAGTGCCATGGTATATTGAGTGAAGTTAACATTCCTTACCTGGAATTTTCTAGCCATTTTATTAATAAATCTCCACTATCAAACTATCAAATAAGAGCTTCACTGGGGGACTGGAGAGATGGGTCAGCAGTTAAGAGCACCAACTGCTCTTTCAGAGGTCCTGAGTTCAATTCCCAGCAACCACATTGTGGCACACAACCATCTGTAATGGGATCTGATGCCCTCTTCTGGTGTGTCTGAAGAGAGCAATGGTGTACTCATATATATAAAATAAATCTTCGGAAAAAAAAGAAAGAGCCTCACTGGTAAACAGCCCAAAGCAGACTTTTAGTAGGATTCATTCAATTGATTACATTTCTAGGAGTTAAAAACAGTAAAGCTATTTATCATATGGTTACAGAAACAAATTTTAGTATTTTATCTTGATTACTGTTAAGGAAATCTTGATTAAATATAATTATGAAAATTACTCCAAATTAGAAAGGGGGACTATATTGTTTCAGGGGCCTGCAGTTAATACCTCATAGCTACTAGCATTGCTTATGATAGCAAGGTGTGTGGAGAGAAACACCTACGCCTGTGCTCAGTTGCGGAAGGAAACTAGCCTAGTGGGAGTCTTGGGCACTCAGGGCTGCCAGAGGCCCTACATCACCAGGTTGGCACAGTCTAGGCAACCCAACAAACCACCTCCAGCTAGGCCCATGTTAGAACTCCCTGAAGTTTGCATGTGGTGTTGTTTTGTTTTACATTTATGAATTAGGCTGAGGGCATAAGCTCGCTGTGGTATGTGTGTGGGTCAGAAGACAACTTGCAAGAGTCGGTCTCTTCTTTCCCCATTAAGTGGGTCCTGAGGATTGAGCTCAGGCCATGAGGCTTGGTGGCAGCACCTTTACCCACTGAGCCATCTTACTGACTTTTCTGTGGTCTTTTTTTTTTTTTTTTTGGTTTGGTTTGGTTTGGTTTTTATTCACATTTTAAAAAGCTGCAGTGCTGTCACACAGTTTGAAAAACTGTTATGTAGACTGCCCTTCATCTAGGTAGCTCTCAAATGACTACATAGTAGTTCTCTTTACGGTAGACACTGAGTGATCATGGTGAGGGTGTAAAAGAGCACTCATGGAAAAAAAAAAGCCATCTCCATGCAGGTCAGCCCTCACAGGAGTGAACAGCAGTGGGGGACAGACGACACGACCTCATTCTTGATGACGATTTCTTCCAGGTGCGGTTTGCAGCCTTGATTACTGTCTTGGCACTGGCTGAGAAGCTGAGAGAGAATTACATTGTTCTGCTACCAGAGTCCATTCCTTTCCTAGCAGAACTGATGGAAGGTAAGTCTGCAGCTAACAGTGACACAAAGTACTGTGGCCTGTCTGACACAAGTCAGGAAGCTGTCACCTCACAGTCCCTGAGATTGTACTACTCATATAGTTGTTTGGGAAATAACTTCAGATATTTACAGGAGTCAGTGTCTATGTCATTACGGACACAGTCAGTTGTCCACTAGAATGGTGGTATACTTGCTGATGCTCAGTGGTAGGTGCTGACATAATCTTACTCAGTACTCACAGTGGGCTCACACTGCCTGTTTTAAAAGAAGCTAAGAAACAAGAGGCTTAGAAAGTTCTAAGACTTTGATAATAGCACTGAGTGGCAGGTGGGGCTGGAACACTCTAATTGACATGCCTCTACATATTAATTTGGGATGGTGAGGAAGGACAGGGGCTTTTGCATCTGACCAGAAGCATACCCTTTTGTGTCGGGTGTCTTGGAGAGCTTCTGGGGCACAGGGTCCCCTGAGAGCTTGGATTTTAATGTTTGGCCCCTTCTTGTGGCATCCAAAAACAAGAGCATGCCTGTGAGGAGTGGGGGACAGTTGGGGAGCACCTCAGGTACCTTGACACAACAGTGGTAATTAGGACAGCAGGTAGCCCACTTGTAATTCTGGTTTCTGTTGTTAGATGAGTGTGAAGAAGTGGAGCATCAGTGCCAGAAGACCATCCAGCAGCTGGAGGCCGTGCTGGGAGAGCCGCTGCAGAGCTACTTCTGAGGAGGCAGAAAGTGCATCTGCCCCGCCTGTGCTCTGGGAAGAGTTCACATTCATTCTCATGTTTTAATGGGGGTGCAGTGCCATGTTACTTTTGGTACTTTCACATCTGCCGATATTTAATGTTTTTACAAAATCCCTGCCTGTCTGTCTGGGATACCACAGAATCGTCTTCTGCCTTTTGTACAGTTTCTAAGGAGTAAACCGGATGGTATTTTTATACAAACTGGTATTTGTCTTTATCCCGAGTGGTGTTCAGATGAGACGGGCATGTTTAATTTCAGTACCTGAGGCCTAGTGCTTCCCTGAAGTGGCACTTCATGCTTGTAGTGTTAGAAGTACTACAACCCACAGTCGTGGGCTCAAGAAACTGGCATCACACAGCAGCATTCAGCAGGAGTTTCTGGTGACAGCCACTCGGGGGGGATTGACAGCTGGAGCAGCTCCTCGATGCAGTTTGGCTCAGGGCTGGGGATGTCTCCGCTGTTCATCTTTTCTGTGTGTGGGGGTTGGGGTGGGATGGGGGGAGGGGTACACTGTTTAGGAAACAACCCTCAGCTGACTGACAGCACACAGCAAGGATAGCAACACTAGTGGTGGTTTTGAAGTTCTGTCTTAGAATTAAACCAGTCTGCATCTCCAACCTCTAAAACTATTCCAGAGAGTATTCATTCCAATTTAATATAAAACTTTAATGCAGAATTAGGACAAGCAAAAAAGGCATTTTGCAGTTTAGAGAGAATTTCAGAATATACAACAACAAGATCTCACAACCCAAATTCCAGCAGCAACTAAGACTGAATCTACTCAGAATCTGTCTTAATTGTGTAAAAATAGAAATGAAAATAAGCTTTTGTATGAATGGGCTTTTTTTTTTTCCTGAATGCCTTTGAGCCCTCAACATCTCAGTAATGCATTCTTTATGAAGACTAACTCTGGAGAATTCTAGAGCCTCCTGGCCTCTGTACAAATTACCCAGTCCCACCCACCACCCTACAGGAAGACTGAACAATAGCAGTTGCTGCCTTGAGATGGTACTATTTCCTATGCATGAGTACATATATCTGAGCAGATTGACTGACTACTAAGCCCGGCGAAATTCTGTCCTGTGGTTTAAGGTCATACAGTGACCTGATAAAATAAGTTCTTCCTCTTCCCCACACCCAAACTTTGACATCTGTAACAAGATTGGACCTGTGGAGAAAGACTACCAATCAGATCCAGGGAGTCACAGGAGTGCAGAAGCTGAATCTGCTGATACAAGGTGACTTAGCAGACAGAGCAGTGCCTGGCCTCCCTGCTGATGTACAGACATCCTCAGACCCAAAGGCACGAGGGCTGGTCTCCACGCCAACTCAGCCTTTCACACTACCCCCCTGGGTGGGGCTTGCTTTGATAGTGCTTATTTTATATATTCACTGTACATCCAAGAGGGTTTTTCACACTGTTTATCCAACTTCTGCCTTACTTTGCCACAGGTACCCACACACACCCTGGACTTAAGGGCCAACCAACCAGCAGAAATCTGCTTGGAGCAGAACACCTGTTTTGTCAGGTTTTGGCCTCAGCTTTTCTGCTGTGTTTAGCATCATACATTTTTTAAAGCTTAAAGCAGTGAGAGCTAAGTAAATGCTATTCAGTCTTCAATTATGAGATAGGATAGAATGCTGATTATGAAAAGGGTCACTGGGGAAGTAGTGTTTCCCATCCGTTAGTATATTTTTCTGACCTTAACTGCAAAGGCTCCTAGTGGGGTTAATGGAATGCCAACAGGAAGACCCTACATTAGGAGGCCAGAAACTGGTACGTAAGTGTCAGAAAACAGGGACCACACAAGTTCTGGGCCCTGCTGTGTCTGTGGCCAGCTCAGAGAATATACACAGGAAGGATGCTTGCCATCTCTATTAGCTAGTATATGTAGTATATTAGGCACTTAAATATCTGTTGAGTGTGGTTTATAAGAGGGGCCCAGTGTGCAGAGCCTCTCCGGCAGTGAGCTGTGATTATCCCGGCTCTGTTTCTCTGAATGTCGAGGTCGCCACACTGCATGGCCAGGCCTGACAACACCAGTCGGACAAAGAGCTCAACTTAGCAATATAAACAATGTGGTGAAAGCGAGATGCATTTGACATGGCCAGTACCGGATAAGCCATTTTGTATTTCGAGGGTTTTGGCAGTCATGGTAGCTACCAGCTCCTTACATCCAGCAAACGGATATCACCATCAACTGATAGTGTATCAATACTGCTTAGGTCTTTAAATCTGTGTTTGTACTCCAGGCTGTGCACACCATTTATAGCAACCTTGAATTCCCGGACATCACAGTAGATTATCATCTGAAAAGAAAGGAGGTGTACCGTCAGAGCTGCCTTTCATTTTAAAACATGTTTCTTCCTTACTAACAGAGGGTCCAAAGGAAAACTGTTTGGTTTGCTTTGAGCTTGGACACGTTTGCCCAGCCTTCTTCCATTGGCTTCCCCTTCTGAGTGATTTTTAAAGCAATCCAAATTCCCAATATATCATGGTGACATCTTCTGCTTCAGCCCACTTGTGTCTTTCCCTCAGAAGCTCCCTATCCCTGTTCTGCTCCTGTTCTCAGAAGATTGGGAAGTGTCTCTCCTCATATTTGGGAACTAACAGAAAGCTACTGGTCGCTGCCCGTTTTCTCGCCCCTTTACCGAGAAGCAGTCTTGAACCCTGAACATCATGCCTCAGTGCTAGAGGTCTGGTGCTAAGGTCTTAACCACATCAACTGATAAGGTTCTAGCAGCTTGGGACACTTGGTCATCCTAACTGTTAGGTTTCAAACCCAGGACCAGGGGCTAAGGTGTCTTAACATATCAAAGTGCACCTGGTCTCCAGGTTCTCCCAGCATCCCTCAGTCCCTATCTGTTACAGGGTATGGCTGGCATAGCCTGCCCCCAGAGGCTCTTCCCTATATAATCCAGACATTTTGGTTACTCCCTCTCTCTGTCCTCTGCCCCTCCCTATGTACACTTTGCTTTCTCTCTCTGCCCCTCCCCCATCCCACTCTCTTGGTTCTTCAGCTCTGCCTGCCTCCTTGTCTGCATGGAAACTTTTCTGGCCTCATTCTCTGAAACCTGTGAACCTGACAAGGAGCCACTCCCAAATAAACCTGCTTTTATACTTTTAATTCGTCTTGAATTGGCTTATTATATCAGTGAAGAGACCTATTATTAACTCTGCCCTTGCTCAGAAATACTGGCTTCTACCTGTTTCTAAAACCCTTTTTAGGGCCAAGTTCCTAGGTTTGGGGCAGTTGTTGGCATCCTGGCAGACTTATCACTATTGCCTACGCTCCAGAGCACTCTCCTAAAAGTAACCCTAACATTCAAAGCTAGGATCCTGCAGCACTGGCTAAACGCCTAACCCTGCAGCTTAAGTAGGACTGTTGATTGTACCACATGTCCACTCACTAGAAAGGCCAGTTTGGTGGCCCTACACTGTGTTCCTTGCCACAGTGAAGCATCAGAAGACAGCACAGTCTGGCCTTGGACCTGCCTCATTCCCAGAGATTAGATGAACGACAAACTTGAACCTGCAAAGAAGCACGTTAAGGGTCTAATCTTTATGCAGCAGCAATGGGAAAAGCTACCACAGAAGTCAGAATAAGGGGAACTAGAGCATGTCACATAATTGATCAAAACCAGAGTATGTTATACAGGGAATTGGGGAAGTAAATGTTCCTTGAGATATCTCCCCAAGAATGGGAGACAATCCCAACTTCAACTAGCTGGAAGGGATCTTTGATGAAGTATATTTAATAAGTCTCAAATCATACAGTCTCCTGTTGTGACTCAGCGGGAAAAAGAGGGTGTAGACACAGAGTGGGAAGCCAGCTGCAATCCTAGCAAGTTCCCTTTGTTGTATCAAATAACTGCTTCATCTAGACAAGTGAGATCCCTGGCAAACCAAACAAGAAGGCATGTGACCTGCAGTTGGCCAAGACAAGTGTCCAATAGCAGAGACCCTCCCTAAGTGACTTCAGAACAGCCAGAAAAATAGAACGTGCTGGCTCTAAGTTGTGACTGCCCCGGACTTATGTCTTCAGAGTTAGGAGCAGCCATACTGTGTGGCCGGGCCAAACGACATCGAGTACGGTACAGCTGAAGCTTTGTGGGCTCCACAGTCACAGTGTCTGTGGTGAGATGTTTTGACACAGCCAGTGTAACTTAGTGATTCAGTGTGCTTGCCGGTGAGGCACTGGGTTCTACCCCAAAGTGACTATTTTTTTTAAAAGAGCGGGGCTGGAGAGGGCTCAGTGGACAAGAGCACTTGCTGTAGAAGCAAGTAAGAGGACCTGAATTTGGATCCAAGTAAGAAGTGGACCTGTAAACTATGGTAGAAGGGGTGTACAGACAGGATCCCTGAGGCTTGCTGGCTACCAACTTAGCTCCAGGTTCAGTGAGTTCTTGTCTCAAAGAATAAGGTGATGAATGATAGAGCAGGACTGTGCACACACATATAACACGAACATAGAGAATCAGGGTAAGGACATTTGAATTGCAAGATCTTGTTTACTTGAAAAGAATGGCAGAGTGGAAAGATCTGCGAGAACCTCAGGGAAACATACTGAAAAGTCACAAGTTTGACCCAAAGACCGTTACTGTGGGAGGCTGACAGCAGCATGAGGGGACCCACTGTTGCAGCACGAGCGCTCACAAGGGAAGTGAGCCCAAGTACTGAGGGAGTGTGGATCTGAAGTGTACTGACCGATCTCTCCATCTCCTAGGCTGAGCCAGCCTTTCAGCTCTATGCCCACAGAGAAAAAAACGTCTGGAATGGGCTCCATTAACTTTTTTTTAAGAGTTATGTTAGTTTTAATTATGTGTATGTGTGGTACGTGGTCATGAGTGCAGGTATCGGATCTAGAGCTGGAATTATAGGTAGTTGTGAACTGCTCAGTATGGGTGCTGACTGGAAATTGAATTTAGGTCCTCTGCAAGAGCAGTATAGACTCCACTGAGCCATCTCGCTAGCCCCTGCTTCATCTAATCGAAATAGCATTATTTAACTTATCAATCAAATTGGAGGTAGATATTTTAATTTTCACTTTTCAGCATTATTTGATTGTTATTATCGCTTTGTTTCAGCATCACAGATTGAGACCCAGTTATACTACTGGTTTCCTCTCAGCCGCAAGGACCAGCTTCCTTCCATAGGTACTCTGTCTCCATCCTGTGCACCCTAGGCCATCCCATATATACTGTCCCTTGCCAACGACAGACCCTGAGCCATACCTCCCACTCCCAGTCATAGGTTCAAACTGCCCTAAACCTGGCCTTCCAACTCTTGCTCAGCTTTCTGAATTCATAACCAGCACCCCCACCTTCAAAGAACTTTTCATGGCTAATCAGTATCAGTAGACCCTGCAAGCACTTGGGACCCTCTTCACCCTGGAACTTGGAAATAATGTTACATCAAATTGCAACCTTCTGATCACCTCAGCTGTTCACGCTTCAACAACCAATAGGATGCGTCCCTGAGAACTGCAATAGTTTAGAGCAGTGGCTCTCAACCTGTGGGTTGTGACCCCATGAACAACCCTTTCACAGGTATCACCTAAGATCATAATTACATTATGGTTCATAACAGTAGCAAAACGAGTTATGAAATAGCAACAAAAATACTTTTATGGTTGGGGTCACTACAACATGAGGAACTGTATTGAAGGGTCACAGCATTAGCAAGGTTGGAAATGAGTTTAGAGCACATAAGTGGTGCATGTCTTTAATCTCAGCACTCAGGAGGCAGAGGCAGGCGAATCTCTGAGTTAGAGGCCAGCCTGATCTACAGTGTTAGTTCCAAGACAGCCAGGACTACACAGAGAAACTCTGTCTCAAAAAAAAAAAAAAAAGTAAAGCCTAACCTAAATTAATGATCTTAAACGACCATGAGAGGAGGCCTAAGCCAGAGAAAAAGTCTAGCCAGCCACCTAGCATGCATATCCCAAGGAGATGTTACTCTCTAACTAGAAAGCACCTCAGAAAAGCTTTGGGAAGAGCCATGTATTAACACAATACACCCTGGGGACTAGAAACCACATGCCCTCTGGTTCCAAGGGCCTAGTGTACTGCCTACCTGCCAACAGGACCAGCTCTTAGAAAGACTGCCATCTAGAACTGTGGAGGGCATGGACAATGCAAACATGCAATTTCAGGGTCCCCACAGATCCACTTAGAAGTACATATGTGGGGCTGGGGACATGGTTCAGCAGGTACAGTGCTTACACAGGTCCCGAGTTAGGGAAAACTCTGGGTGCAGTGGCATGTACCTTTATTCCCAGTGCTGGCAGGCAGGGACAGGTGGGTGAGCCCCAGGCTCCGTAAGAGATGTGTCTCAAAAAATGGGGAGAACTTAACATCAAGCTCTGGTCTTGGCATGTGCACACAAGTGTGCACACCTGCATTCATGTGTGTGTGTGTATGTGTGTGTGTCTGTCCATGTGTGTGTGCGCACACACACATAAACATACACCAGTAAAAGTATATTTAAATAAAAGCTATTCTGCTGTGTTCTCAGGATTCATTTTCCTGTCCCATTTCAAAACAAACCAAACCATAATCTTACCTCGAAGTACATCCCAGAACTAAACGGGAAGCAGGTAATATTTCTCTCCTCTTCTCCCCAAGCATCCTGAAGAAAGGAATTTCTTACAAATGCTTTCACATTCAGGCGTGGGTTCAAGTGCAGAGCGATATCCCTTGATTTTCCTGACACCAGGTCAACGTTAAAGCTTCAAGAGAAAGAAAACCAACCAAGCTCAGACTTAAACTTACATAGTTCTAACTTCAAACCACATACATGTACATGGACTGCAGGGAAGAGGGACTTCCAGCCCCAAATCTGCATGCCACTGACTCATGTGCAGCATCAGACGAGGGTCAGCACTAAAGCTCAGCTCAACAGCAACCAGGGGTCCAGAAGAGGTGGACCCCATGAGTACTTCAGTTCCACATGAGCCCTTCTTTTCTTTTCTTTCTTTCCTTTTTGTTTTTTGTTTTTTGTTTTTGAGACAGGGTTTCTCTGTGTAGCCCTGGCTGTCCTGGAACTCACTCTGTAGACCAGGCTGGCCTCGAACTCAGAAATCTGCCTGGCTCTGCCTCCCAAGTGCTGGGATTAAAGGTGTGTGCCACCACTTAAAGCACAATGTTCTGTATCTTAGGACCTGGTATAACTGGCCTGGCAGAAATGAAGATATTGTAAAGAGAGATGTGTGCCCTTCATCTGTTGAAACAATGGCCTCCAGAAGTGGGGCTTTCCCGGGAATCTCATACTAGAAGGAAACAGCACCTAAGCAGGCAGGGGACACCGAAGCCCAGTGGGACCACACCTTCACTGCAACTGCTTAGATGTACAGATCCTTGGCACGCTACACTTCAGTCTTACCACAGGACCTTGAAAATGGACTTGAGGGGGTCACTGGACCTCTGTCTCTCTTCCCATTGTGGGCATGTTGAGTAAATCCTTTTTCCGTTTTTCACGATTAATTTGGGTATTTTCATTCGCTCCTTGAGGATCAAAAGCTCAACTTGGCTTCTTGAGGTATGGACTGTGACCCCAAGTTTGGTAACACTGAGGTGATCCTAGGCAAGAAGGGCCTCATGGACAAAATTTTCACCTACCTGGCCAAAAGGGGCCCCAGCCAGAACCTGCCCCCAGTCCTGACTCCACCAGCAGCTCTTCAGTGGGACCTTGTCCTGACACTGTCCTCTTTTCAGGAAGGCACCACCAGCTCCAGCACCACACCCCATGCGCACAAGGCAGTGGTGCTGCAGCAGACTCACCTCCTGGCATTGGCATTCACTTCCCCTTTAATGACAACGGTTCGTCCAGGGCCCATGGAGGCATTCAACCTTGCTTCAAATGGCAGGCTCTGAAAAGGGGCCAGTCAGAATGACACAGCTTCAGAAAAGGCTCTTGTGGGAGAATTCCCAGCACCATGAAGGCAGGGCTGAGAGTTTGTGTACCCCAGGAGGAGAAAGACCTTTGCCATGTTCATCTCAGCTGGGTCCCCTGCAAAGCATGGTCTCACTCAGCATGCGCGCGTGCACAAACACACACAAAAACACACACACAGAGAGAGTGATTGTTTTACACTACAAAACAGGATTGTGGCATGAGTCGCACCTGGCACCACCTGCATGTGACATGCCAGCAGAGCTTTCAGTACTTGGGGCCTAAGGTCATTCTGTTTAATGGGACCAGCAACCCACATAAGTGGCTCAGACACATGCCTGAGGACACCTCTGAGAATACAACGCAAGGGACTGCCTTGGGCTTCACCTGGGAATGGAGGTTACATATAGTAGTTAATTAAAACTTAATTTTTTTTTTTATTTTACAGATTTATTTATTACGTGTATATGAGTACACTGTCACTGTCTTCAGACACCCCAGAAGAGGGCATCGGATTCCATTACAGCTGGTTGTGAGCCACTATGCGGTTGCTGGGAATTGAACTCAGGACTTCTGGAAGAGCAGTCGGAGCTCTCTCTTAACCGCTGAGCCACCTCTCCAGCCCAAAACTTAATTTCTATACAGAGTTAAAGTGTTGGCTCTTCAGACCTTAGACAAATAGCTGGGAGGTAGGATTTTGGTGTGAGTGACAGTAGCATCTATGCTCTTGGTGTAGACAGTTCTGGATGATTTTGTAACTTTTCTTTATTTGTTTGCTACTTCCTGTGTGTTCTTCCCGGGTTCGTCTCCTGTCTCTCCACAGTATCTTCTCTGGCTCAGCTCTGCCTCTCGTGGCTCGGCTATCACTGTCTTCTCTCCTCCTATTCTCTGACCCTACTCTTCCGTCTATTGAACCCCCCCCACTCTCTCTCGGCCTCTGCTGGTTTTTTATAGCCTCCCCTCTTCTCAGAATTTCAAGAGGCAACCAACACTGAAGGGCATAGGGCCCTTTAAAGTGCCAGACACACAGAATAGACCATACTACACAGAAATGTACCCTCTACCACCACATTACAAGACACAGCCCCACAATCAAGTGTGGAAAGGGATGCAGTTGCCTTCAAGGTTCAGCTGTTCATGCTCTAGGTCATTTACAAAATGTTTCGTGTGTAATAACCAAGCAAAAGTACTCACCAACTGGAGCTTGCCTGGCTTTTGTATCTGGTGGAAGAAAAAGAAAAGTGAGAACTACCTACTGGGCAACAGACAGGTTTGCGGTCTACTATGGCGTCATGTATCAGTGCCCTATCTGCCTTGGTGTGACACAGGCACTGTGCTTCATGACAGGTACCTTGGGGCTTATGAAGAGCAACATGGTCCAGCATCCTCATGTGAGCATGTTATCATCCACAAATTGATAGTTACTCAAAGGTTTACATATGAGCTTCAGGCACATCTTGCCTGTCCTCCCCGGGAACTCTCCAAACACTGTCTTGCCTGCAGGCACAGATGTATAGACAGGCCTTGCTTTCTTAAGAACAGTAAAGTGTCAACTGTAAAACTGTTCTTGTTGCTGCCGGGAGCAGAGAATCCATCTGAAGAGCACCTGATCAGTATTTACAGATGCTTGCAGCTAGTACCTCTCAACAAGCCAGGGAGACAGCGTGCTTTTAGCACACGGCATAGTGGTAGTCATTTAAACTAATATGCTACATATCAACAAAAACACCAGGCCCAACACCATAAAGCAGTGTGCCTCTTGGCTCTTAGCTGACTGTTTCTATCCTGACCTCACACTAAAAACTTAATTTGGGAAGCTGGGGAGAGAGTTCCGCTGGTACGGTTCTTGCTACATACCCATGTAAAAGCCAGGCATGGGAGTGTCAACATGTGTAACTCCAGCACTGGAGAGACAGAGAAAAGACAACCCCAGTGGCTGGCTGATTGGCCAGTCCAACCAACAGGGAGCCCCAGGCTCACTGAGAGACCTTGTCTCAAAAAAAATGAAAGAACTGGAGAGATGGCTCAGAGGCCAAAGCACCTGCAGGGCAATCAAGAGGACTCAAATCCTCGACACCCACGTAAATGCTGGGCAGGTGGATGCCTGCCTGCAGGTCTAGCGCATGACAGGATCTCTGGAGCAAGCCAGCTACTTAGACTAGCTGAACTGGCACGCTCCGGGGTCAACTAAGAGATTCTGCCTCAAAAGAAGGAGAGCAATCAAAGAACACATCCAATGTCTATTTCTGGCTTTCAGGCACATGCGCCAGCACACATAATAATGCATACACATACCGCAGACATACTCATGCAAAAATAACTTTTTATAAGATGTAGAGCAATTGATTAAGAGTTCAGCGTTGGGGCTGGTGAGATGGCTTAGTGGGTGAGAGCGCCCGACTGCTCTTCCGAAGGTCCGGAGTTCAAATCCCAGCAACCACATGATGGCTCATAACCATCCATAACAAGATCTGACTCCCTCTTCTGGTGTGTCTGAAGACAGCTACAGCGTACTTACATAAAATAAATAAATAAATAAATAAATCTTAAAAAAAAAAAAAAAAAAAAAAGTTCAGCGTTGACTTGTGGCCTCCATGGACACTCGTGCGCACGCGCGCGCACACACACACACACACACACACACACCTTAATACATATGAGCACATACAGAAAACACCATAATTAAAGGAAAAAAGAGCCCTCCTTCCACTGACTGTAACTAAGAACAGTTTAAACTGCCGATTCATAGAATATTTACATTTTCTCTGTTTATCTGTGTCAATCCCAGAACAGATGTTTCCATACTCTGTAAATCCTGCAAAAAAGCATAGATTAATTTTAACATCCATCAGAGTATCTTTTTAAAAAATTGAACATAATAAAAAAATGATCAGTGATGCTGATAATTATGATTTTTTTAAAATGCAACTTAACACTGGGGGTCCCCCAAGCTGACAAGAGGTTGGGAGAACAAGACCTAATGTTAATAAGTATATGGCAGCTGGGTACAGCTGTTGAGGGTTAAATTATTCCCATCACTTGGAACAAGCTAGCAATGTCCAAGAAACTTAAATTCATATACACAGAAAACTGTCTTACAGAAATATTTACTCACTCCCATGGACAGGAGATATACATTAACCATCTGGTAGACTCAGTCTAGATTTGAGGTCCCACATACAACAAACGCAGAACACAACTAGTCTGAAATATGTCTATTACTTTCTACCTAAATGGATGATGTAAATTAAAGGAAATTTCCACCATGTGGTCTGACGGAATGGGAAAACACTGTCCCCAGAGACCCCCAGTGTGTGTGGAAGAGCACTTGCCGAGCTGAATCTGAACCCGATGGAGTGGATGTTCACTTTGCCGTAGATGCCCACTGTGTCAATCTGCTCGGGGCTGATCCTGTGGGTGTACAGCAGAACATGCTTTCCGTTCACAGCCACCTGGAGACACACAGTAGGCAGTGCCCTCAGAGCACGGCGACAGACAGCTCCTTACCCAACGGAAGTGCCTCTTACGGGGTGGGAGTGGAGCTATGGTAGAACACTAGCCTATGGTGTGGAGCCCCGGGTTTCATCTCCAGCACCACAAAAACAAGTGGATGGATGGACGGATGGACGGATGGACAGATGGATGGATGGATGGATGGATGGGATGTCTCCTCAGGGTTATTCTTCCCACAGGTCTCTGCTCACATTGTAGCTGATAGCAGCCACCACAGTAGCAGAAATTCTGAACTTTTCTGAACTGATTGAGTGCCTGGGTCATCTCTCCACTCACACACACTTGGAAGTATGTGTGTTCCCCATGTATGTATCTATGTGTGCCCAGAAGACAGCCATGCTCAGGAACTCAAGGGCCATCCACGAGGTCTGGAAGCCTAAGATGCAAGTTTGCTCTGCCTACTTTCGGTTCCAACCCTCTTTCAGGGCTACATTCTAACAGACCCCATCTCTACACAAGGGACAAGAAGGCGCCGAGCTCACTAAATAAGTAAAAGCACGTAGCAGACAAACATGCGGTAGTGCTTTATCCCAGGATTTGGGGGGCAGAGGCAGGCAGATTCCTGAGTTCTAGGACAGCCTGGTCTACAGAGTGAGTTCTGGCTTAGCTGAGATTTCTTATCTCTGGATGGGAACAACCTCACTGGGTGGGCTAAGGTTGTGTGAGATGATAGGGTGCTCCCTGTGAGTCCTCAGCACAGTACCCCCAAATGCCAGGGTCGTGTGTCAGAGTCCAGGAGGGCAGCCCACGGTAGAGCCCACAGTAGGACTACTCAGTGAGCTTTAAAAGTCCCCACATACAACCCACCCAGGGCAACAATAGTGGGTACAGCTAGACTGACCAAGCCTGAGGCCACAGAACAGCAAACTGAGGAGCAC
>NC_034605.1:17081696-17086320 GCF_900095145.1 Mus pahari
GGGGGGGGGGACCTGGAGAGCAGAGTCCCACAAGTACCTAGACCAAACATGCACACGCTCCTGGGGCCACAGGATCTCTGCTTTACAAGGCCTCTGTGGGTTTGAGGAGTGGCACTCTAAGGGGCCTCTGGAGCCAAACTGCAGCCCCAAGAAGTCACTGTGTTCCCAAGGCCCCCAGGGCCCTACAGCAGGATCTTGCTGTAGGACTGGGCACACCCCTTTGAGGACAGCCCTGTCCACCAACAGACTGCTCACGAAGACTTTCCTATGCTTCAGGTGTGGCTTTTATAATCCACTCCTCTAACAGTGACACGATGCTGGGGGATCCAGAATTTAGCGCTCCTAGAAGAAGTAAGACCTAAGAATGTTTATCTGTTCTGGGTCTGTGTTTCCATCTGGACGGAGTGACGTATTGATGCCTTCAGTAGATTCAGAGATGGCCCCATGTATGTTCCCATACTCCCTTTTTCTCTCAGCATCTACCTGGAATTTGTTCTTGAGCACCATGAACACGATCTCAAAAGACTTCTCTTTTCTGAAGGGCATGTCATAGGTGATCTCCTCCCAGCCCCACTTCTCGTTTGTCAGTGTGTTACAAACAATGCAGCTGGTCCTTTTGAAGCGAGGGTTAAAGTGGAAGGCCACGTCCGCTCTGGGCTTCAGGCTGTTGCCCAGCTGAAAGTCGACCTGGAACCTGGGCAAGGGCAGAGCAGAACCACATGAGCCTGTGGAGGTGAGCCATGGGGAAAGTACAAGCACCCCCAACCTCCCCACCCCAGCACCCCTTCCTTCACCCACAGGACCTACAGGGCAGCCAGCCCATCTTCCCTTCCTCCTTCCTCAGTAACCGAGTCCCACAGCATGAGCTGACTTATATGGGCCCAGAGTAAGAATGTCCGTCCCTCTCCTGTCTGTCTTGGATGCTGGCCTTGTCTGTGTTTGTTCAAATCTGCTGACAAACAGAGGGCAGATGCCAGGGAGACTCCCGGACCAGGTCTCAGCCACTCCTGCCCCACACCTCACCCCTGCTACGCATATGCCACCAGCCTCTCAAAGCATGAAAGTCGGGCTACAGTGTTGGTGAGGGTCCTGTTGGTGAGGGTCCTGATCATGAGGCCCTCTCCCAAGGGTACACTCAAGGGGTCTCTGTAAGATAATTTCTACACACCACTTAAACCAATCATGTCAGCCACTCAGAACTAGATCCAGCTCTGACTGACAGGATCTGAGATGTGTCAATTTGAAACTAATTGGGGGTCACCTAGGAGACACCCCTTGGTGTGCCTGTGAGAGCATTTCCATCGAGGTTTGACACAAGAGGGAAGACCCACCCTGAAAGTAGACTGCAGCATCCAGACTAGAGTCCCCGACTGAATCCAAAGGAGAACAGAGTGAGTGAGCTGAGCCCCAGCCATTCACCTCTTTACTTCCTGTCTACAGACACAACGTGATGAGCTGCCTCATGACCCTGAACACCACTGCAGAGTTGCTCTTACTGCCAGACATTCCCCACCGGGATGGACTGTACCCTCACATCATGAGCTGAATGGAATAAATATTTCTTTCTTAGGTTGCTTTTCTCAGGAACAAGAGAAGCAACACCCCGAGTTTACCACACCCAACGCAGACACCCAGAAATACCACCGAGAGACTGTCTCGAGAGACACCGACAGGGCTAAGACTCTACTGACACATCCTGCTATGCAACAACCTCCTTTTCCATCAGTATTATCTGCTTATTCTGACATCAGACTTACAGCAATGACATAGAAAAATTCCAGTAGCCAGCTAGGCATGGTGGTGACGCCTTTAATCCCAGTACTCGGGAGGCAGAGGCAGACAGATCTCTGTGAGTTTGAGACCAACTCTGTCTACAGAATGAATTCCAGGACAGCCAGGGCTATGCAGAGACCAAGTCTCAAAACAAAACAAAACATTCCAGGAGCCTTCACCCAATTACTCCGTCTCCTCACACCCCAGAAGGACTGTTAGTGAAGCAACGAGGCCTCGGAGCATCAAAATGTCCTCTCCAGTTCCAGAGACAGCTGGCCTTCCACCCTACACAGGAGTCTTACCTTTCCGAATCTTTAGGAACATGCCCACGGATTACAATGAGAGAGCCAGGCTTCAACTGCTCAGTAATGGTGCCGACATAGGGGATTATCTAAGGGAAAGACATGTTAGAAATATATTTCCATAAGCAAATACAGCGACAAATGTGGACTAATAAGGTATGACCTTGAACTTCTGACTCTCTCTCCCCTCTCTGCCTCCTAAGTACTGATAGAGGCAGTCACTGTACCCGATTCTCAACTCATACGTAAAGGGTCAACTGGAGATGATGAGAAAGGGACTGACGTAGATGAAGCAAACGTGAGGCAGAGAGCTGCCCTGGAGAGGCTGGCTTCTGGCTGAGGCCTTCACTGGGGTTCCCAACAAGGCTCTTATCACCCTAAACAACAGGACGGTGCCTGAGCTTCCCTTCTAGGTGCCTGGAAGGCTCCTGTATGTGAGGCAGACAGCACCTCTGTGACCAGCCACAGATACCCCCACTCCCAAGCTTCAGAGTTTCGCCAGCAGACAGCTCCACATTACTGTCACAGTGGAGGATCTAAAAAAAACGCCCTGAAGCACGTGCTGGATTCCTCTGGACTCTGCCCTGGCAGTTCTTCCTCAGGCAGAGTTGCTCTCTGCCCTTCGGCTGCAATAACTTAGTGGCTAGGAGCACCGCCCTGGGCTATGACTCTCAGGTGGGGCCTTAGGGAACTGGTTCCAGAACATTCCTCAGCTCCAGCTGGGGGTAATGCTGATGAGTGGTTTATGAGAATAACGACTGCCGCAGACCTGTGTCTATTAACTTATTGGCCTGCTGGACATCAAAGGGGTTTAAGTTCCCACAAGTTGGGTGTGGAAGCTCAAGTTGCCCTTGGGAAGCTGAGGCAAAAAAAAAAAAAAAAAAAAAAAACCAAACTGATGTAGCCAGGCGTGGTGGTGCATGCCTTTAATTCCAGCACTCGGGAGGCAGAGGCAGGTGGATTTCTCAGTTCGAGGCCAGTCTGGTCTACAAAGTGAGTTCCAGGACAGCCAGGGCTACACAGAGAAACCCTGTCTCGAAAAAAAAAAAAAAATACTGATGTAAGCTGGAGGCTAACCTGGGCTAGAGAGTGAGGTGCCTGCGCTCATCTCAACAGAACAAAAGCAGAGTTCCTAGAAAAAAATGACAACTACAAAATCTATGGGAAGACAATGGTGAAGGGCCCACAGATGTCACTCGACAGCATTTCTGGTACAGAGTGAAGGCAATGTCTTCAAATTACTCACTCAATTTGAATGAAAAGTGACTCTGGCTTTTAATTTTTTTAATTCTTCCAGTGGAATGAATGAAAGAAATATACCAAGTAGAAAAGTTAAAAAAAAAAAAAAAAGATACCACCAGTTACAGTTACAGTGTGTACTTCATCTGTTCCGAGTACTAACATGGACAGAGCTTGTACCAGTCTAGACTGAGAACATTAAAACCTTCATGAGGTCAAATGAACAGGAAGTAGTTCCTGTCTTCCACCAAGTACAGAAAAAAAAAAATCACACACACCACACACACACCACATACATATACACATGCATACACTCTCATACACATACATGCATGGATACATACACTCTCATACACATACATGCATGGATACACACACACACACTCACCACGTATACACATGCATACACTCTCATACACATACATGCATGGATACANTACACTCTCATACACATACATGCATGGATACACACACACACACTCACCACGTATACACATGCATACACTCTCATACACATACATGCATGGATACACACACACACACACACACACACACACACACACCACATAAGCCTAGTCTTGTTTTTTCCAATCCACAACCTTGAAACCTTGAGATGTTTTTAGCTACAACATACACAAAATCACTTTAAATGTCTTCACTGATGTCAGACTTTGTAAACCTTTTTAAAACCCACTGTAACATAAGGCTATTTCTCCCCAAAATTCAGTTTGCTTGACATGGTTGTTAAACCTTTCTTTCAATGTGGTACTGGAAGTTATGGAGGGAAATCGCAGCGAGTTCTCAACAGGCACAACTACTTCAATGACTTTTGCCAATTCTACTGCCCAAGAGTCTCCTGGGTTGGGGGGGGGGTAGGTGTCACCAAAAACTAGTGGCCCTATGTCAGGTCTCTATCAACAGTGGTGGCAAAAGGAAACCAGGCACATTTGAGAGGCTAGCCAGCACAGAAAACCAAAGCAGGCTCTTGACAGCTTTCTGGAAGGCCAGGATGTTGACTGTGTTTTCTAGCAGTCAGCCAGCTTCCCACCACAGCCTGAACTGGACAGCATGGTTTGCTCAGAGCTCTCTTGCCTCCGGCTCTAGGCGTATCCCCTGCTACACTTCCAAGCAGTGTTGGGAAAACAGAGCAGAAATCTGAGACATTAACTTCTTGTGTACAGTTTTCATTTCAAAAACACCACAAAGCCAGGCCTGGTGGTGCACGCCTTTAATCCCAGCACTTGGGAGGCAGAGGCAGGCGGATTTCTGAGTTCAAGGCCAGCCTGGTCTATAGAGTGAGTTCCAGGACA
>NC_034605.1:17086540-17099060 GCF_900095145.1 Mus pahari
AAAAAAAAAAACACCACAAAAAGCCAGGAGTGGTGGAACACACCAGTCTATAATACCAGTACTGGGGCTTGAGGCAGGTGGATTTCAAGTTTGAGGTCAGACTGGACAACACAGCAATGCTACTACATCTTAAAACAAACAAGCAGCGGGGCAGGGGGTGGCACACACCTTTAAACCCAGCACTTGGGAGGCCGATGCAGGCAGATTTCTGAGTTTGAGGCCAGCCTGGTCTACAGAGTTAAGTTCCAGGACAGCCAGGGTTACACAGAGAAGACCAAACCAAACAAACAGAAAAGCAGAAAAAAACTGACAAGTGAATGAACAACGCGAGCGGTGGATGGACAGTGTTGCCTAGTGCTATCATCCATGCAAATCATGAAGTCATAGGTGCTAGCCTCTATACAACAGATGGACAGACAGACAGTCAGACAGGCGAAGGAAGGAAGCCAGTACAATAGCTCAGCAGGTAAAGATGCCTCCCGTCAAAGCTGATCACCTGAGTTCATCTTTCAGACCCAAATGGTAGGATGCGACGTCCCAAGAGTTGTCCCCAGACCTTCCCTCCATGTGTGTGTTGTGGCATCAAGGTTCATGCACGCACATGCGCACACTCACAGGCACACGCACATGCGCACACCATAGTAAATAAAAATGTAATAATAAAAAAGCACAAAGGGAAAACTCTGGGAAGCCGGGGAGAAGGCTCAACTCCCAGCACCCACACGGCAACTCACAACTGTCCGTAACTCCAGTTCCACCGGATCTAATGCCCGCGCACAGAGACGCCCACGAAGGCAAAACTCCACTGCACATAAAAATCAATCATTAAGACCGTTTAAAAAGAAGGAAAAACGATCTAGAATAAGAACTGCATGCTCCTCTAAACGTTATGTTTTTAAGGTCTGAGCCAGCACCCAGCACTGTATCAGTCTCCCCGCAGGAGTGTCCTGTGTGCTAACAGAACTCTGTTCATGCCTGGCCCTAGTGGATGATTACAACTTGAGTGTATTTGCTGTCAATTCTACCTCAGGCCAAAAAAAAAAAAAAAAAAAAAGGTAAAAATCTATTACCGGGTTATAGATGATATTTTGTAGGTTGTTTAAGGACAACATTTTTCCTTTTCAACTTATTGATATTGTTGATTGGAGTCTCTCTTCCGTATATACACTTTACCCACTCTTCATTTAAGGATTACTCAAAGTAAAAACTTGTCCTGTGTAAAAGCAATATAGAAAAACAGCCATGTATAATTTTTCTTTACATCAAACTTTTCTATGTAAATTACATTACTTTACAGATGGTTACCAAATAACAGTGTTAGGATATCCAAAGTTCTGCCATATATTCCTCATAACGTATTTATAAATGAAATAATTTTAAATGATCAGTGCAGGAATTATTTTAAAAATACGTAAGGAGCAAATTACATGGACTTTCCTGTTAAAAATACTAAAATTGTAAGTGTGGCGGCACATACCTGTAATCAAAGCCACTTGTGAGCCTGAGACAGGAAGATCAACAATTAGACCCTAGCCTAGGAGATTTAGCAAGATCCTGTGTGGCAGTTCACATAAGAATGGCTCCCATAGGTTCATATGTTTGAATGCTTAGTCACCGAAAGAGTGGAACTGTTTAAAAGGATTAAGAGTCATGGCCCAAGCCAGGCCCAGTGTCTCTCCCTTCCTGCTTCCTGTGAATGCAGATGTAGAACTTTCAGTTACATCTCCAGTACCATGTCTGCCTGCATCCCACATGCTTCCCAGACATGGCGACAATGGACTTAAACCTCTCAAACTATAAGCAAGCTCCAGTTAAACACTTTCCTTTATAAGTGTTGCTATGGTCATGGTGTCTCTTCACAGCAATAGAATAGAGACTAAGGCATATCCTGTCTCAAGATAATGTTTAAGGGCTAAGGGCACAGCTACATAGAGCTTGCCTAGTGTGATGAGGCCCTGGGTTCTGTGCCAAGCACTGCAAAACCAAACAAATCAAAAGCAGTAAATACAAATAAAATACAAGCTAGGAAATAACACAAAAACAAGACACAAATATCACTCAAGCCGTGCTATGAAACCACGACAATGTTCATTTGACTTTTCCTGTTTGTAAAACAAGTAGGAATCACATCGCAGGATTGTCCTGAGGATTAAACTAGTTTAAATAGCAGAAAACAGCCCCAGGTGTTAGCTATTATTACTAGAAAACATTGCTCTTCTTCAACCAGCCAAATTAAATAAATTGAGGGTGGGATGGGGGCGGCATAGTTACTCCTCGGAATACTAAATGCAACGTTCTGCATCAGCCCGGTTCTGAAAGATAAGAGTGCCCCCTCCGCACTGCACCCTGCCCACTGATACATTTACTACCTCTAGTCCTGATGACTCAAACCAGAACCAAGCCAGAAAAACGAAACTAGTTTCCTGCCCTTTACTTCCTACAGGCTGTAGACAATAGGCACTCGCCAAATCTCTTATTTTACCAGAGAAAAGAAAATTGCATCTTTCTTGGTTACACCCCTAAAGACCACCCTAGACCCCTACCTAGTATCTATCACTAACTCATTTTTTTCAAATCCTCTGAGACTTTAATTCTGTTCTGTGCAATCCGGGAAGCACGAACCAGAGCAAAAAGGAGACAAGAATTGCCATCACCACATCCATAATTTATATCTTTCCCGGAGAGAGATCAAGATGGCCTAGGCTGGCATTAAATAACTAGTCTCCGAAGTCTCCAGGCTCGTCTCACGGTCACAGCCACAACAAGCGGTGGCTTAGGTTTTAGGACGATCCCCAAACCCAGAGAAACTGCGTTTCCCCGTGTTTAACGTTGGGATCGAATGACTCAGCATCCTAAAGTGCGTGTCTGGAATCACTGTCCCGGGGCCTGTCATTCTTGGGGATTCCAGGTGATGCTCGCCCTTTCCCCGGCAGGTGAGCCGCGGGGCGGAGAGCCCTCACCGCGGCAGGCAGCGTTGTCTCGTCACTACGGTCCCAGTACAAGCCTCAACCCACGATCGCTCCCGGTGTCCGGTGCCCCGTGCACGTGTCACGGAGGAGAGAGCGGGATGCCGCGTCCACACTCGAACCACCCTTCGGATTCCAGTCCGGGAACTGGTATCCCGATGCCCCTGAGCCCGCAGTCGCCAGGACTCACCCCAGCCCGGTGGTAGTAAGCGCTGTGCTCCGACTTGTGTCCCCTGCCGGACGCCGTCCGGGTTCCCCGAGCCGCTACAGGCAGAGGGCGGGGTCAGCCCATGGCCATTTCCGCGGGAACGACGGCAGGGGCGGGGCGTCCGAATGCTGAGCCGTGGCTGTTGGGCTCTTCCAGTCACCCACGCAGACCACTGGCTGGCTGCGGGAGTGGCTGTCTGAGCTTGGGGTGTGGCTCACCTCACGTGCTGGAAGCCCCCAGGTTGATTTCCACCCAGCTCTGCCCCAATCGGTCGGGGTGCACCGCTGTAATCCCAGCCCTTGCGAGGTGGAGGCAGGAGGATCATAAATTCAGTGTCATACTGGAGGACTTAAGGAATTCGGGGTCACTCTGGGACAGATAATCCATCTCAAGGGTGATAAAAATGCACTTAAAGAGTAATCGTAGCCGGGCGTGGTGGCGCACGCCTTTAATCCCAGCACTCAGGAGGCAGACAGAGGCAGGCGGATTTCTGAGTTTGAGGCCAGCCTGGTCTACAGAGTGAGTTCCGGGACAGCCAGGGCTATACAGAGAAACCCTGTCTCGAAAAAACCAAAAACCAGAACAAAAAACAAAGAGTAATCGTGGCGGGTGTAGCGGGGGCCCTCCCGGGTTTGTCTCCTTCGCAGCCTTGGGTCAGAACTGAACAAAGCTGTGAGCCAATCGGAGTTAACAGCAGCTCCTTACTGCCATTAACTAGCCTTAGGTGTGGAAGAACTCGGTTCCTCATTGTCCCAGCAAGAAACCCCATCCTGTGAGCAGTAGCCAGAACATGTCAACACTGGGTGATTGCCCGCTTATTCTGTGCTGGGGTTTACTACATGGAACGCTTCCTTAGGAAACAGTTTAGACACTGTGAGGCTCGGTTCTGAGCAGAGTAGATGTTCAGTAAGCGCTTAGCTGCATAGTCAGGGGCCTGCACTGCTGACAGTTTGCCCCGTTTTTTGTACAAATAAATACAAATAAAACTGTAGGGTGCTGAGAATGGCTGGCTGAGCTACCTAGTTTTGATGTCCTAATGGCCTATATATGTGCATAGTATATACATACATACATATATATATATAGTTTTTCGAGACAGGATTTCTCTGTATAGCTCTGGCTGTCCTGGAACTCACTTTGTAGACCAGGCTGGCCTCGAACTCAGAAATCCACCTGCCTCTGCCTCCCGAGTTCTGGGATTAAAGGCGTGTGCCACCACCGCCTGGCGTTAAATATATATATATATATATTTACGAGCCTCTTAGCAGTAGCCTCGTGTTCTGATTCGTTGTTACTTTTTCTCCTTCCTCTTGTCCATTTTCTAAATTTGACTCCTCAAGATTCTACTTCAATAGCTGGAGTTAACCCTTGATGTATGTTGTCTTCGCTCTGCTGTTATTACTACGTGTGGTAGGCTTCTCACTACAGTTTTGGGGGTTTGTAAGTTGAGATAGGGTGTGGAGAGCTTTTGGAGCCTGTTTCTAGAAACTTGGCAAGAATTTAACATTGGGCCGGGACACGGAAATAAACTCAGGTAGGAATTTTGGTTTGGGGCTAGAGCAAAGAAGTAGGCTTCAGGCAAGAATTTGACTTTGGGCTAGAACAGGGAAGTAGGCTCGGATATCTTGGTTATCTTGATAAGCCCCTAGATCATGTGACTTAGTTCCTTGACTGTGTTTATAGTCTTGCTTGTTCCTTGACCCAGAACTGATAATATTTTGCATGTACTTAAACTGGTACAAAAACAGACTGGAAAAAAAATAAACCTGACTCAGCCTCAGAAGTGGCTGGGGTTCTGACTGCCACAGTGCTGTCTAATTGCCTTTTTTCTTTTTAATCCTGACTCCCTCCCTGGAGAACCTGTTGACTGACTGAGCTGGCTTAGTTAACAGGGAATTCGCCATACACATTCTCAACCCTAGTGTAATGCCTCTAAAGAAAGGTTCCTAGGGGTTGGATTGAGTGCTACATTATTCGAAAGTGAAGAACGGTTGAGTATCTTCAGTTTTGCCTGAGTTGACCGCTTCCTTACAAGACTAAAATAATAAATTCACCTCAGTGCTGGATGCATTCCAAGTTGTGGGAATAGCTAGTACAAAATCCTGGAACCCGTGAGAGCAACTGTGTGCTCTGAAAATAAAAATCAGCATGCTGAGGCTGATGGGTGGGAGGAAGGTGGGACGACAGCTTGGAAGTGAGGTCCTTTAGGAGTGCAATAGGAGAAAACAGACTTGGCCAGAGCCTGGGAGAAAAATCCAGGAAAAGAGAGGCGGGGAAGGATTAAGAGAGGAAGAAAGAGAGAAACTTTAGAGACCTGCTTGGGAATGGGTACCCCAAACAGAGAATATCCGGGTTTCTGAATGCTCTGAGGGGTCAAGGAACAGGAACAGGATCAATGCGTGTAGCTGCAGGGCTCACTGGGAACTGACTTTAAAGAAGTGTAGAAACAAGAGCAGGAGAAGCCCTGGGAAGACGACTCATAAACCTTGCAAAACACTTAGCTGGGAAGAATTGGGAAGCGAGCAGGTGGAAGAGTAAAGCCAGGTTTTCACTGGGGCTGGAGAGATGCCGCCCTTGCTTAAGGGTTTCTGCTCTGACCTCATGTTTCAATGGAGAATCAGCTTGGATTCATCTGTCCAGTTTTTAAAAAGGCTTTTCATAGGCTGGGCAGTGATGGCCTTCAACTCCAATACTCAGAAGACAGAGGGAGGTGGATTTCTGAGTTTGGGGACAGCCTGGTCTATAGAGTGAGTTCCAGGACAGCCAAGGCTACACAGAGAAACTCTGTCTCAAAAAAAAAAAAAAAACCAACCAAACAAACAAAAAAAACCAAAACAAAAAATACTATTCATGTACACGCATGGTGCACAGACCTACATGTAGGCAAAATACACACACACACACACACACACGCACAAATGTTAAAGTTTAAAATGCCATTTATAATCCACTAAATTGTTTGTAAAACTCACTAGTAGGTTGTAGCCAGACATCCATGAACACTTAATGAAGGTTAAAGTCTGCTCGGACCAGCTAGGAGAGCCAATTTGTGCTGTCTCACTTGTATTGCTGCCTGAGCCAGGATGAGACACTTTACTAAGAAAATAGGCAAGTACTCCCTCTCAGGACTTTTCTCTCTTAAAAGCCAGATGTGAAACATTTACCATCATGCGACGGACACCCAGATGTGTGTAGCGGCCAGAGGTTAATCTGGGTGCGCTTACCGCAGAGTCACCCATCTTCCTTTTCGAGACAGGGCATCTCACCGAGACCTGGAGCTTTTGGGTTTGGCTAGACTAGCTGGCCTGCAAACTCTAGGGATCCTCCTGTCTCTGCTTCCCCAGTGCTGGGATTACAAACACACACCAACACACCTAGCTTTTTATGTGGATCAAACATAGATGGTTACGTGTGGGAAGCACTGTACTGACGCCTGTCTCCCCGGCCCCAGATTCTTTCACTTTGACCTAACGTCTCTCACACTTGAGCAGCATCACCCGGGAACATCGAACCTCTTCCTGTCCAAACAAGCCTCGGTTCAACAGACTCACAAAAGCTTACCTCTTATGATCTACAGGTCTCATGCCCCACGTCTTAATGTTTGAGCTGAGAGAAGCAAGCTTCTAGAACTAGTTATATCACAAAATAGTAGAATCTTAGTAATGGGAGAGATCTTAGGAAAAGAGCAAATGAAAGCAGCGTATCTTGAAGGATGACATACTGTCCCGTTTCTTAAAATATTTTCCGATGAACACTACGACAAGATAATACTAGAAAACATTGAAATATTTCATATGTGAAAATGTATCTGAAATTGTGTAATTAAATTAAAGGCCAAATAAGATACTAGAAAGTATATAAAGATTTCTATTCTCTTTATATATAATTTATATATTATATATATAAATACTTACATAATATGTAACATAGATTCATAAATATATAAATTAATAAACATATTGAGAGAGAAAGGGAGAGAGAGGAAAAGGGAGAGGGAGACCCAAGATGTGTGCCCACTAAAGGCAGAACTGTACAAATAAATTGACTTTCCCAGAGCTTAAAGCCCCTCAGAGTCAGCTGTATTTACACATACATTCATTTGATTATGCCCAGTCCCTGAGACTTACTAAAAGGATTCCCTCAGCAACCCAGTCTTGGGACTGAATCAGACCTTCTGGTTCACCTACTCTGCTTCTAGCTTGTGTTCATACAGCTCATTACAGTGATGAATTATACATTAATAATAAATTCAGTGGCAGCTTAAAGTAGATCAGAACTCAAGGTGATTTTTCGAATACAAAGCATTTTTTATTTTATATTTCTCTCTCTCCCACTCTCCCTTTCTCTCTCTCTCTCTCCCCCCTCTCTCTCTTCCTCTCTCTCTCTCTCTCTCTGTGTGTGTGTGTGTGTGTGTGTGTGTATGAGTACATGGGCGTAGGTACGCCTGAGCCAGAATAGGGCACCAGATCCTGTGGAGTTGAAATTACAAATGTTTCTGAGCCCACTACTGTGGATGCTGAAAACCAAACTGGTTCTCTGTGAGAGTAATAAGCATTCTTAACCACTGAGCCATCTCCCCAGCTCTCTCCAAGAACTCTTTTAAAATCTCGATTATTAGCTGTGTATAGCATGACCAGTCTCCCTGCACTCACTGCCCAGCTGTGCAACAGTGTAGCCTGCCTGATTTCAGGCAAATCTCACCCACTGACAAGCCCCTCCTACTTCATGCCCACTACTGACCACTTCACAAGCAAATCCACAAAAACTTCAGAAGCACTTCTCACACTCACACGTTCAAGAAGACTCCATTTTCAACATTCTTCTAGGCAGAAGGCATGAGGGGCGGAACTTGTACTTACATTTTCTCAGGAGGCGTGTATGTTTCTTCGGCTGTCTTGAGAATCAAACCTGAATCTTGCTTCTAGACTGATCCACCTATTACAAAGTGCCCACCAGTGCTGTTTTGTTTCGGTTTGTTTGTTTACAGTTTTTTGTAGCCCTGGTTGGCCTCACTTTCTATGTAGCTGAGGGTAACCTTGGCATTCTGATCCTCCTGCCTCTACTGAGTTTGAAAGTGCCCACCCCTGGTTTATGTAGTGCTAAGGATCAGACTCGGGGCTTCATGTATAGTGGGCAGCACTCGACCTATGGAGTGCCATACACCCCAGCCTCAGTTTCCATTCCAGCTTTTCATCAGATGGTTTTAGTGTGTAGCTGAAAACAGTGGTATTTTAATGTATTGTTTCTCCCACCCTCACTTGGGTGGAGTTCTTCCATGAGAAAATGCTGTTACTTCCGTCGACTATGTGTAAAGTTTGTCAGGGGGATACTGGACATGGTACTGGGTTTTGCCTCTTTCATTGGGGGTTTTCAGGAGAAGTTGCCTCACCCTCAGTCTGCCAACAGTTAAGCAACTTAGCTCCCGCTATTGTAACAAAGGCCTGAAGCAATTCACTTGGAAAGAGCCAAGATTTATCTGAGCTTACTGATTTGCAGGGTTGGGACCCCAGTAAGTTGGTCCTCCATGTTTTTGGGGTCCATGTCAAAGCAGCACACCCTGGTGTGGTGGAGTGAGAGGGACGAGAGGACAGACCACTTAAAGACCAGCAGATGGCTGAGTGGGTAAAGACACTTTAGCTACCAAGCTAAATGCACTTGCTGCCAAGCCTGGTGACCTGAGTTCACCTCCTGGGACCCATGTGGGGGAGAGAGAATCTACTTCTGCATGCTGTTGACCTTTGACTGCCAGGAGTACACATGCCATACACACTAAATCATTAGGTAACAAAGAAATAAATGAGTGGAGAGAGGGCTCAGCAGTTAAGAGCCCTAACTGCTCTTCAAGAAGACCAGAGTTCAATTCCCAGCACCCACGTGGCAACTCACAACTGTTTGTGATTCCATTTCCAGGGGATGGACACCCTCTTCTGCTCCACAGGGTCCTGTACTCAGATGGAGAAACAACATGCTGTGGTGGTTTGAATACGGTTGTCCCAGGGAGTGGCACTATTAGGAGGTATAGCCTGGTTGGGGTAGGTGTGACCTTGTCAGAGGAAGTGTGTCTCTGTGGGTATGAGCTTTAAGACCCTCATCCTGGTTGCCTGGAAGCCACTCTTCTACTGTCTGCCTTTGGAACAAGATGAGGAACGCTCAGCTCCTCCTGCACCATGCCTGCCAAGCTCCTGCCTTGATGATAATTGACTGAACCTCGGAACCTGGAAGCCAGCCTCGATTCAATGCTGTCCTTCATAAGAGTTGCCTTGGTCATGGTGTCTAACTAAGACACATGCATACAAATATATAAAAATAAAAGATTAAATAAAAATAAGTAAATTGTCCAGGCTATAGTGGCAGGAAGGATGCAGAGAGAGAGAGAGAGAGAGAGAGAGAGAGAGAGAGAGAGAGAGAGAGAGACTTAAGAAGCTGTTACTTGAAAACCAAAACCGCTCACTGGAGCCAAGAGGGGATCAAAGCCAACGATGTGAGCAAGATCTGGAACCACATGGGAATCAAAAGTCAGGGGTCCAGGAAGGAAGTCTAAGGGATGTAAGGAGGAGCCGAAGGTGGGGATAATGAATCTGTGTAAGTATGAAGTAATGGGGATGAGTGAAACTACTCCCCACACTGCCCTACTCCATCCCTACCACACCCCACTCCACCCCCATCTCACTCCCACCCCCTCCATATCCCACTCCCACTCCAACTCCCCCACCATTTATTCCAAGAACTAAACTCAGTACTTGCTCACACTGGGCGAGCACTCCACCACAGAACTATATCATTAGCAACCCTGGACTTGTTTTCATTTTTATAAACTATTTTGAGACACTCTCAATAAGTTGTACAGACTGGCTTTGAACTCAATCTGTATAGCCTAGGCTAGTCTTGAATTTGTGATCCTCCTGCCTCAGCTTCCTGAGTAGCTGAAACTATAGGCTCCCACCAGCAGAGCAGCTCCTTTTACATTTCTGTTTTGTTTTGTTTTGTTTTTAAACCTGGTTGGTGACCTGTGTCCCTCTGATCCAGGAACACAGCTAGCTAAAGGAGGACATGGCAGCTAGAACCCAGCTTGTGCAGCACACACCTTTCCTGTGTGCTGCTTCCCTGGGTTGGGGTTGGCGTGAGGTCCACGTCTTCCTCTAATTTCCACAGAGGTACAACTTCGAGAACTCAGCTGTGCTCGATGGGCAAGAATTATCTCCAAGCCTCTTATTGCAGAGGGTGTAGGAATTTGTTTTCTCTGAAGCTTACCTATAGTTTTCCCTGTCTTCAGTTGATTAAAAACACCCGTTTCATCCAGTGTTTCTCCTACGATCTTCTCTCAGACATATATTTTTGTGATGACCTAGGTATTACTTAGAACAGAGTCTGTACAACAGAAGAAACTTTGCCAGTGCTTTGACTAAGTGGATAATCACCAGCCTAGTCTGATGGTGGAGGGATGGACTCCTGCAACAGTAGCAGAGAGGAAGTTGAATCTCATGACTTGGCAGCAAATCATCTGTGTCCTCCTGTGATCTGCATATCTTCATTTTCTTAATCTGTAGACTAAAATGCATCAGAAAGCTGTGACTAATGTCATGGAAAGAAGCTGGTGGCCCAGGTCAGATTGGGAATCTATCTGTTGGACACGCTATGTGTCTGGAGGTGGGGATTCTAGGGAAATGATTGTCTTTTTGTTTGTTTGTTTGGCACAGAGTTTCATTCTGTAGCCAAGGCTAGCCTGGAACTCACTAAATATCTCCTAAGTGCTGGCGGTATAGCTGTGAGCTACTACACCCAGCTAACAATGAATCTTGCAAAGAGTGAAAATGACCCAAATGATTTAGCCCAAGGGTCAGCATTTTAAAAGTTTTTTTTTTAAACTATCTCTGTGTATGGTGTGTGTGTGTGTGTGTGTGTGTGTGTGTGTGTGTGTACACCTGTCAAGGTGCACGTGTAGCACTCAGAGGAAAGTTTTGTGGAGCCGGTTCTCTTCTCTCACCTGTACTGTGGTTCCCTTGATCAAACTCAGACTGCCAGGGTTATTTGTCATGGACTTTCACCTGCTGAGCCATTTCACTGGCTTTATTTATTCTCCCCCTCTCTCCCTCCCCCTCCTCTCCCTCCTCTCTCTTTTCTCCTCTCCCCTCCCTCCTCTCTCATCCCCCTTTCTCCCTCTCCCCCTCCCCCCTCCTCCTCTCACTGTCTCGTCCCTCCATCCTCCCCCCTTCCCGTCTTCAAATTCCTCCCTATCTTTTATTGAAAACCCAAGCCAGCTTTATCAAACACACACCTAACTTTGTAGACACTTGTACTGGTTAGTTTTGTGTCACCTTGACACAGACTGGAGTTATCACAGAGAAAGGAGCTTCAGTTGGGGAAGTGCCTCCACGAGATCCAGCTGTAAGGCATTTTCTCAATTAGTGATCAAGGGGGAAGGTCCCCTTATGGATGGTGCCATCTCTGGGCTGGTAGTCTTGGTTCTATAAGAGAGCAGGCTGAGCAAGCCAGGGGAAGCAAGCCAGTAAGGACCATCCCTCCATGGACTCTGCATCAGCTCCTGCTTCTTGACCTGCTTGAGTTGCAGTCCTGACTTCCTTAGTGATGAACACCAGTTCCAACTTGCTTCTTGGTCATGATGTTTGTGCAGGAATAGAAACCCTGACTAAGACAACACTTAAGGCAGAATTGTGTGTATTTATCACCACCACCTAGAATCAGAGGCCGCATTTGGGCTCTTGTCCCATCAAACTGTGTACCATAAGGGTAGGTCCCAAGAATTGCCCCTCCTGTAGGGATTCTGTAGCCACTGACTGTGGCCCTTCTGGGAGTTGAGGCCCTGGCTGAAGGTAGCAGACGCTGCACTGTTTCTGAAAACAGGGCCATTTGTTGGGGTGGGATTTGGGGTAAAGTTCTAGCCTAAGCTGACCTTTGGCACTTCCGGCAGTTGCTATGGGTAGTAATCTTAGCAGTTCTTAGTAATGGCCGGGTGAGTCAAGATCACGTGTGCAAGGATCTATTGACCGCGTCTATTGAGGGATCCAGACTCATCTCTCCTGTGAGTTCTTTCAGAATGAGAGGTTTGAGTGAGAGAATTACTGCACACGGCTGGCCCCAGCATCTAGAACTAGACTCCTTAATGGGCTGAGGAGATGGCTCGTTTAGTAAAGTGCCCATCACTCCAAGCTTGAGGGCCCGAGTCGTCACCCACATGAAAGCCAAGTTCAGTGGTGTGGTGTGCGCGGGGTCCCACGGAGGGGGGGAACAGGTGGTTTTGATGCTCACTGGGCCAGCCAGTCCAGCTTCCCACCGTCTGTGGGGAAGTCATGCAGCTTTAAAAGCTCTCCCTTCCGCCCCCCCCCCC
>NC_034605.1:17099118-17108044 GCF_900095145.1 Mus pahari
CTCCCCCCCCACTTCTGTCTCTAATTCTCCCTCCCCATCCTCCCCTCCCTCCCCCTTCCCCTAAGCTTCAAGTATGTATGCCTCTGAGCAGGGTGTGTGTGTGTGTGTGTGTGCTTGAAATGGAGGTACATTAGCTGAATTAAGATCATAGGTGAAAAAAAAAATCATAGGTGAAAATTGTAAGTTTGCTGTGTTTTGAATATGACATGTCCCCTAAAATGATCATGTGTTAGAACTCTTGGTCTCCAGCTGGTGGCAATCTTTGGTGAGATTGTGGAGCCTTTTGGGAGACGGAGCCTTCTAGGGAAAGAGTTGCTGGGGGAGGGAGGGTCCTTCAGGATTAATTATATTTACCCTGTGTACCTGCATGCATACAGGCACGCTCGAGCATGCACACACACACACACACACACATCATTTAGATACTTGGAGGTACAGTCCTGAGGAGTCTTTTTATGAAGTTACTGACATTTTAAAACACTCAGTATAGAGTTGGTATTTTTTGCGTATGTAGTTCACACCTGCATGCTACGTCCCTACGTGGAGCTCAGAGAACAACCTGTGGGAGTCAGCTCTACCACCTGGGTCCTGGGGATTGAACTCAGTTTATCCTGCCTGGTGGTAAATATCTTCACTCACTGAGCCATTTCACTGTCCTAAGCCAGTATTTCTTAAAAACTGTTCTAGTGCAAACATACTGGCATGCATTTTTCAAAGTGTCTCTTTACCGGTTGCAACGGGTGAAAGCTGGGTAGGAAAACAAGCTGTGACTTGATCATTCTGGGGAGGGATTACAAGATGGAGAGATCACAGGTGTGGCGGGCACCCCTGGGCCAAGATCTCCCTGGACTAGCTCCTTGGTTGGGATCAACAAGGAATTGACTCTTTAGAATTGACAGTTGCTTGAATGATGCGTGAAGGAATTTGGCCCCATCTCCTCTGAAATCTTCCCAAACTGATATTTAAGCATTAACTCACCATCTCCTTGATCTCGCTTGTTCCCAGTTCAGAGTCTTTGCCAGGAACAGGTAAAACAATGTTGGTTATATGTTTTCTGTCAAGTGATGTGTAAAAGAACTGTCTGTTTTCATGAGTAGAACCAGAGGTGAATCGCTGTGGATCTGAACAGACTTCTGGGTATGTTTAACTTAGACTGCACTTTTTTTTCCTTGGTTGTTTCAAAGTTCCATTTTATATTGAGGTTTTTGAACTACAATTAAGAAGCCATGATAATAAGACTTTATTGCTAATGCTATTTTCAAGTGCCGTGATAATTTCAAGATAGAGTCACAAAGAGTCTCCTCGCTTAAACTGACAGAGATGGTTATGTTTGGATGAGATGGCAGAACAAGGAATTCAAGCAGGTAACAACTTGTTTGGTTTTGATTCTCGGTCGCGTGAAAGATGAGATGTGGAGCGAAGTGAATTGAAAGGGGCAGTTTCCAACACGGAGCAGCTAGATACGCTGCGTGGTGAGATGTGAGAATCCTAGTGACTGCTAGGCAGACATGGCCATCCGTGCGTGTGTGTGTGTGTGTGTGTGTGTGTGTATGTGTGTGTTCATGTGTGTGGCTTGCTAGCCAGCCACCTCAGTCCAAAACCTGAGATCCAGGCCAGAGAGAGAGATCCTGTCTCAAAAAAATCAAGGTGGGTGGCACCAGAGGAATCATGCTGGAGAACTGGAGATTGGCCTCTAACTTGCACAGGCATGTATACCCCCATACTATGTGCACACATGTGTACCTGTGTTCTTGAATGTACCATACACACACACACATACACACACACACCCTATACAGAGACAGTGATAACAAAAACAGCCCAAAGAGAGAAATAGACCCGGAAGAAGAGTCTTAAGGATGCTGAAGCTGCTGGTAGATGATTGACACAGAAAACTCTAGCGGGTCACGAAACTGCAAGGATAAGTCGTGGAACAGGTGAGTCTGAGGTGTCCTGGTCAGAGAGGGCAACCCCAGAGATACCTAGAGGATGGACTGGGTCAGGAGAAGCAGGTAGGAATAGAGAATGGCCCTCCACATGCAGACACAGTACACTGGAGACCCTCTTGGAAGGCTAACTGCTCGCCTTTCCTCCTGCTCAGCGCATCTTGGGTCTATTCCTGAACCACCTTTGCCCACATTCCTTAGTCTTGTCAGCCCTTACCTGCAGTGACTGTCTGTCTGTCTACAGCTCCTGCAGTGAAAGATTAGGCTGCTTGTCTCAGCATCTCCAGCATCTGGGACTCATTTTGGAAAACCACAGAGTACTCAAGTAACAGAAATGGATGATGGTCTAACAGGACCTGTGAGCTGATAACCATACTAGAGTCCATACAAAGTAGGTATTAGGGGATGGCCCAGTCAGGAAAGTGCCTTTTGTTCAAGCATGAGGACCCATAACCTATGTAAAAATGCTGGGCAAATAACACTTGCTATTTCCACACTGAGGAGGCAGACATAGGAAGACCTCTTGGGCCAGGAGTGGCCAGCTAGCCTGGCATAATTCATGAGCTCCAGGCCAATGACAGACCTTGTCTCAAAAACCGTGAATGGTGTGTTTGTGTGCCTGACATCCAAGGGTGTCCTCCTGCCTCTACACACATGTGCATGCACGCAAAATACCCCTTCCCAGAAATGCATACACATTTAAAAAAAAAAATGAGGCACCCACTGGAACCGCAGTTGACATCAGTCTTTAATTTTGTAGCACCCATTATTACAGTTATAAAATCTTTCCAAAAACAGAATCATAGAGGAGATGAAAATGTGGACAGATCCAAAAGGATAGCACCAAGGTGTACAGATGACATCCTGTGGACGCAGGGCTTTTTGGAAGCTTTGCCTTCCCAGGCTGAAATGTCTTGCGAAAGTTCCCAGGGGGATGCTGCAGAGGGCAGACTGGGCGGTCACACAAAATGGAACATCCTCTCTCACGTCCAAGAGATCTGGGCAATTCCATCATTTCATTTCCAGTTGCATCACTGACCACTCCAGGGCCTTCAGTCCACGTGGTCACCCAGGGATCCCCTGCCAGATATAACTCCCAAAGCTGCACCCCTCCACAGCTGCAGGAAGGAAGGAAACGCGCCCTGCTCCACCAAGGTCCTTCAAGTCTAGGTCTTGGGAACCCACAGGTGCTCCATCCACTAATGCTGAGACTTCAGTAGCCCCAGCACTCGGCCCAGCATCTTGGCTTTGATTCTCTCTAAACACAACAAAGGCAAGACTCATCCTCCCTTGTGCATCTATAACCAAGTGCCCAGGAGTCCCAGGGTGGGTTCTGAGTCCCAGGCAGGCAATGAAACAGCAAATGTCTCTCAGTGTGCTTCCGGAGGGGAGGGCCTCTGCCTTTGGTTTTGTAGCACCCGGAGCAGAGTGGTTTGGCATTGCTAGATCGATGGCATTGTTGTTTCTGTGTGTACACGGGGCAGCATGAAGCAGATGTTTGCTGCCAGCTCAGAGAGGGGAATACTGTCGGCCAGTGGAGGAGGATGATTTGAGATCTGCTCTGAGCAAGTGGTGTAGACAGCAATATCATGGCTTCAAATGGGAGGGAAATTATAAAGCAGGGACAATAGGGTTGATTTAAAAAAACAAACAAACAAAAAAAAGAGACCTGGGGGAAAGTCTTTGTTCAAAAACCAAATGAGATCTGCTTAACTGCCTACACAGGAGAGGCCAGAAGAGAAAAATCTGTTCGGCCTCTGTTATTAATCCTGTCTTTAGAAGCACGTCTTTTTGTACTGTAGTTGATACTGCTACATCCTGGCATCTTTGGGTGCTAAACTGGGAGAGGAAGAGACCCAAGAGACATGGCAGTACCCTCGTCCCCGCGGAGGCGAATGCATCAGTGCTGATAGATGAGTACCAGGCCACTCTGCTGGGCACATCCTAGAGACAGGAGCCTCCATCGCTGTATAGTGCCTTTGTCTGCCAAGTCATAGAGAAAACATACCCTTTCTCTTTCTGTCTTAGTGGGGCCTCCTTGGAAGGCACCTAACCAAGCCAGACTCTGTATCCTCCAGCAGGGGGCAGCATCACACAAAATTACTGTTCGGGATGGCCAGATTTCCTGTATTACTACTCAGTGCTATAGAGAAGTAGGTGGCTACTTTGTACAGAGGTTTTTGTTTGTTTGTTTGTTTTTTTAAGAGGCACAGGTTGGACATCCTAGCACAGCTTCAAGCCCTAACTAGTTAAAAAAAACCTCACCATGCTGATATTGCATGCTGTGGTTTTGCCGGACCCTCTGGTGTGGGTCCCCGGGAATGTGTAATCTGTCCCTATGTATATGGCTGTCCAGTGTGACTTGGAGTCCCTCCCTTTCACTTGACTCTCCACTACTGCACCCAAATACAATGCAAACTACATATGGCCTCATCATAGTCCTTTACAGATGGAAGTTTCTCTTAAAGAAAAATACTTTGGGAAGCATAGCTAAGCAGACTTCAACATTTTAATAGGAAACCAACCTCATTCTCAAGCAGCTCACCTTGATACAGGTGTCCAGGACAGAGAGCTCTTAAGGGTTAGTGATGATGGGGTGGAGAAATGGTTCATCAGTTAAGATCTCACACTACTCTTGTAGAGGACATGAGTTCAGTTCCCAATACCCCTGTCTAGCAACTCGGTCTCTGGGGGATCTGACACCTCAGGTCTCTACAAACACCTATACTCATGTGCTCACATCACACAGAGACATGCGATTAAAAATGATCAAATGTTTAAAAAGTGACGACTAAGCTTTGAATAATTATTTAATCAGTTGGTCATAAAGTGACCTCCTCCTCCTCCTCCTCCTCCTCCTCCTCCTCCTCCTCCTCCTCCCTGGGCTCACCTTTGTGAAGCTCCAGGGTATCTATGCTTCTGTAGAACCCACTGGCTATAATCTACCTTCCAATAAGCTGGTTTGTACTACAACTGAGAATAATCCCTGGCTTTCTTTGTACAATACAGATCCAAATCATCTTACATTTATAGTCAAGAGTTAACTTCCGGACACCTTTCAGTACTTCTCTGCTGAGTCCACGCTCTTATTAATTAGAAATGCTCACAAGGTAAATGCTGGGGTGAGCCCAGCATGGACCAGCACACATGGCTTGCATGACATTTTGTTTTCTTTTTGAAGCAGGGTCTCATATATGGAAGACTGGCTTCAAACTCACTTTGTAGCTAAGGATGACTTTGAATTTCTTTTTTTTTTTTTTTTTTTTTTTTTTTTTTTTCGAGGCAGGGTTTCTCTGTATAGCTCTGGCTGTCCTGGAACTCACTTTGTAGACCAGGCTGGCCTCGAACTCAGAAATCCGCCTGCCTCTGCCTCCCAAGTGCTGGGATTAAAGGCGTGTGCCACCACGCCCGGCGACTTTGAATTTCTGATCCTCTACTTCTACCCCCGAGTGCTGGAATTGGGACGTGTATCATCACAGCGGTTTATGCAATGCTGGGGACCCAAACTAGGGTGTCAGACCCCCAGGAACTAGTGTTACAGGCAGTCATGACCCACCCCATGTGGGTACTTGAAACTTAGCTCAAGAGCAGCAAGTGTTCTTAAATGCTGAGCCATCCCCCTAGTCCCGCTTCACAGTTTTGACCCAGTGCTAGGAAGGCCAATTCAGTGAACACTTAAAAGCACAGCTGTGTTCTGGAACTGCATCCTGACCAGTTCAGTTTAGAAGCTGAAGTACTGGCAACACTTCCTATGAAAGTGATGGTTGAGAGGATGGGCTGCCCCAGGCCAGTCATGAGCAGTATTCACTCTGGAAGTTTGTGATGTACAGAACTCAAGTTATGGGATATATTGGAAAGCTAGGGCTGGCATTACCTAATACTCCATCATCCCTCTATCTCCGAGCCTCACCTTCTGAGTTCCTTCCTGCAAAATGATTTCCAAAGCCCCTCTTGTTTCCTTACAGTTGCCTCTGCTCTAAGAAGTGAGAGCTAAACCACATGTGTACTTGGAAGGCAGAAGCAGGCAACTGGAAATTCTGGGCCATCCTCTGCTACAGAATGAGTGTGAGAGCACCTTGGGCTAGGAGACCCTGTGAAAACAGCCAGGTCACACCATGGACAGCTTAATGAGAAGGTAGGCAACCAATCACATCTGCGCACTGTTTAGAGCTCCCCGAAACACCCCCACAAGTTTTGCCAGGAGCCTAGATCACCCTCATGATGCTCACATCTGACTTTCCTGAGAAGCTATTTATAAAACCATCTGTGTTTAGGGGCTAGAGAGATGGGCTCTGCCGTTGAGTACACTAGCTGCTCTTGCAGATGAATTCCCAGCCCCCACATGGAGATCGATGAACAGACATTTGTAACTCCAGTTCTAGGGTATCTGACACTTTTCGACCGCTTGCAGGTACCATGCACACAGGGAAAACATTCATACAAATAAATCTAAAAAACACTGAGACGTTTCCATTTGATCATTAGCTCCCACTTTAAATATATCTGGCAATAAGGTGGACGTTGACATGATTAACAATGGACCAGAACTGATGGGCAAGTCTCACTGTAGATGTGGTTGATTGGAGCTCACACTGGGTGAGAAGCTGACTTGACTTACCAACAGCCTAAGGGGAAATCTAATTGTTATGAGAAAAAAAAAAGTGGTTTAGGAAATCACCTTCTTTTGAGTTCATCTTAATATCTCTGTGCTATACCGTCAGTATATAGTCTTCCTTTCTGTGTACTTTAATTGGTGTGTCTGTACATGGGGAGCTTGTGTGTACATGTGCATGGGGAAGCCAGAGAACAACTCTGATGTTGCTCCTCAGGATAGTACTGTTGGCCTTGGTCTTTTGAGACAGGATCTCTCATCAGCTTGTAGCTCAGCACATAGGCTAGGCTGACTGGCAGAGGAGCCCCAGGGAGCCACCTGTCTCCTAGCCGAAATTAAAAGCATAAACCACCATGCCCAACTTTTTTTTTTTCTTGTGTGTTCTCTCATAAAAATAAAACCCATTAATAACAGAGGTGCAGGTGTAGCTCGGTGGCAGAGTCCTGGCCCTGTTTTAAAAAAAAAAAAGAGGCATGCGTAACAAGCATTGTGTGTGTGTGTGTGTGTGTGTGTGTGTGTGTGTGTGTTTAGGTCAAAGGTTGACCCTCAGGTATCTTCCTTAGTTACTCTTCACTTTCCCTTTTGAGACAGGGTCTCTCTCTGAACACGGAGCTTGCCAATTTGGCTATCTGGCTGGCCAGGGAGTTCCTGGACCTTAGTCCCCAGTACTGGGGTTACAGGCACATGCTGCCATGTCTGGCTTTTATGTGGGTACTCACTGACCCATTTCCTCAGCCTTCCCAAAGGGCATTTTAAAAGATCTGTGTGTATGTGTGTTGTTGTTGTTGCACATGTATGCAGACGTGCATGTACATGTGTGTGCATAGAGACTCCCAAAGTTGATGTTGAATGTTTTCCTCAATCACTCTGCGAATTGTTCATGGAGAAAGAGTCTCTCAGTTGAACCCAGAGTCCATCCATGTGCCAGGTCTCGCTAGCCAGCTTGCTCTGGGATCGCCAGCTCTGCCTTCTGAGTGCTGGGATCACAGGTGGGCTGCCACAGCCTCCCCTCACTTATATGGGTTCTGGGGACCTGGACTCTGGTCCTCATGCTTTATGTGGAGGGCAACGTAACCACTGAGCCATCTCCCTAGCTTCCCAAGGGCCGTATTGAGTGCTATTCTTTGTCAATGCCTTTCCCAAGACACTAACCCACTCTATTCTCCTACAAACCATATATTGTGTATGCCTTTTAAAAATGCTAAATTCAATGACAGTATTGATAGCCTATAGATTGCAAAAGTATTTGATTACAAAAAAAAAAAAAAAAGAGTCCATGTATCTGGGCCACATTATACAGTAATATCCTTTTGATCTCCTGAGCCTTTTTCAACAGAAACAGTGACAGTGAACCAGCCAGGATGACTTCCTCTGCCATCTTCTGCTAGGCCAGGAATGCAAAGATTCTGTTTGGGATGACGCGGACATGTCCAGAGACATTGATAGTTTGGGGTCCCGCTGCAATCTTTGGCAGTATTTAAGGAGGGTGTCATTTTCTTTCCATGTTGGCATGACTCTGTCCACAGGCTTTGGTCCTATGTGACCTACCAAATATTCTTCCCCAATTCCAGGTTCAAATATTAAATTAAAACAAAGGTGCAAAAGGAAACGAATACCTGCCATCAAAACAATGTGTCTTTCCACAAGCTGACAGCTTCAGAGACGACCACTGCCCACGCCTTATCCTCAGCTGAAAACCTTAGGAGCAGGTATGCTGTCTCCGGGGAGTCATGCTGGTCCAGCGAGCAGTAGGGCCAATAGCGAGCAGTAGGGCCAAAGCCAGAGGAGGGGATTCTAGAAGTGCATGGAGCTGTCCGAGTGTCCCCGGTGGGGCCACTCCTCATCCACCCACCTGCGCAGAATCTTCTCCACGTCGGCCCTGTGGTACAGCCGGCAGAGCTCCATCAGCTGGCCCACAGTCCTCTGGCTGTTTCGGAATAAGAACTCCAGCGTGGGGCTCTGGGGCCTCTGTTCCAGGAAGCACAGTTCATCATAGGGCATGCCCCATTTGCTGGCAAAATTCCTCCAGTTCTTCACGGTTGGGTGACATGGATCCAGCTTTATCCTGATCCTATCTAGCAAGTCCTGATCATTGAGCAAGTCGCTGATGGTGGGAGCCCGGGGGGAGCAGGAAGGGCAAGGGCAGCTGCCCTTCCCTTCCTTACACGGCTGGTTTCTGCTGACACCTGCAGGATGACAGAGAGGCCACAGCTTACCCAGGGGCCTTATGCACTGCGTGCGCGCGCGCGCACACACACACACAAACACACACACACACACACACACACACACACACACACACACACGAGCAATACTCCTTTTATTTTTTTACCATTTGGGTGACATCATCTAAGTGTCACACACACAC
>NC_034605.1:17108059-17112749 GCF_900095145.1 Mus pahari
CACACACACACACACACACACACACACACACGAGCAATACTCCTTTTATTTTCTTACCATTTGGGTGACATCATCTAAGTGTCACACACACACACACACACACACACACAGAGAGAGAGAGAAGATTCCTTCCTTGGAATGGTGCACAACAGTCATTTCTCATTGCTCACACGGTATTCTTCTTCTCTGTGTATGTAACTGTACACATATGTGTGGAGGCCAGAGAACAACCTTGGGTGTCAATCCTTGGGTGTCACCCTCCCTACCACCTCTCTTTGAAGGCAGGGCCTCTCACTGGCCTAGGGTCTCAACTGTAACACCGTGGGGTGGAGAGAGATGGCTCGGCTAACAAATTGCTTGCCTTGCGGAATGATCAGGCTAAACCGGATGGTCGGGAAGCCTCAGGGATCTACCTGAATCTGGATTCCACTGGTCAGGCTACTGGTATCCCTTGCCTCTGAGGTACCGGCTTTGACTTTTATCCACTGAGCCTGTTTTCGTTTTTTTTGTTTTTTGTTTGTTTGTTAGGACAGTATCTCTCACTGGCCTGGAGCTCACTTAGTAGGGCAGCAAGCTCCAGGGATCTCATCCTCCTTAGCACTGGGATCACATGACCACTTGGCTGCTGGCGACAGAGCTCAGATTCATTCCGCAAGGCAAGCAGTTTGCTAACTGAGCTATCGCTCTCGACCCCACGGTGTTACTCTTGACAACCATGGGTTCTTCCGAATGCTGCGACCCCTTAGTATAGTTCCTCATGCTGCGGTGACCACGGTCATACAATTATTTCTGTCGCTGCATTATAGCTATAATTTTGCTACAGTTATGAATTGTAATGTAAATATCTGATATGTGACCCCCCCCCCCCCCGTGAAGGGGTCATTTGACCCATAGGTGGGTCGCAACCTGCAGGTTGAGGACATCTGCTTTACAGGATAAGAAAGGCTGTTGAGCTGGGAGCAGTAGCAAGAGCTGGCAGTCCCATCTTGCCTCTTCACCTCCGTGGTTTGCTCTGCTCGAGCCCGCAGTTGTGGGACCATTGGCCACATGGAGGGTTTCATGACCAGCTTGCGCTTGTGCATAGATCCACCTCCTGCTCCTGACAGCCTTTTAAAAAGTTACATTTATTGTTGTTATTGGGGTGTGTGTGTGTGTGTGTGTGTGTGTGTGTGTACGTGCATGTGTGAAGGTTAGAGAACAGACTGCTGCAGGAGTCAAATTTCTCTTCATCTACCATGTGGGAGCACCTTCCCTACTAGGCCATTTCACTGGCCTCCCCGACAGCTTTTGACACAAAACCTAGCATGCGACAATGTCTTTGTGACCGCCCAGCCCCTCAGAAGTGCTGGTAGAGAGGGAGCTCTGGGCTGCCTGCTCATGTACATGCACATATTTGAAAGCAAGTGTCAGGGACATTGGCAGAATGCTTCCATTCAGAATTTACAGCCTCCTTATCATTCCTCTGCTCTATCTGTTTTCCTCTCTCACACAGGCTCTGTCTGAAGTGTGGCCTGCAGCCCTCGGGGTGTACAGAGAGCTGGAGGCAGGCTGAGGAGGAGCCTGAGCCTCACCCAAAAAAACTGGTTCCTACCCCAGGAGGGCAGCCTCCCCTCTCCAGTCCTCTCAGCGTTGTTTATTAGAAGGTAAACGCGCGTGATTGGGAGGTGAGGTTAGAGGAGAAGAGGTATCAGGAAGTCACTCACTAAAGCCCATGGTGGTGCCACACCGTGGACACAGCCACTGAGCAGCAGCAATTAGACAACACTGTCTCCGGAGTCTGAATTTGGGGTTAAAGATCACAGGTTTGGGAAGTTGTGGGGACGTGACCTTTCCTAAAAGATGACATGTTACTACACATGATGTCACCGAGTGGTGGCTGTGAGTGAGGAATTTGAACAGAGGCAGGCTGGGGCAGTGTCTCAGGCGGTAAAGATTTGCCACTGCTAGTCTTAGTGCCAGGCAGTGAGGGCTACAGAGCATGACTTGTCTTAAAATATAAATAATGTAGAGGCTTAGGGTGTACAGTAGGCATTAGATACAGTGGCTAATGCACTTGCTGAATAAGTATGAGGACTGAAGTTAAGACCACCAGACCTCTGCAAATGCTCTGTGATAGCCCAACTGTAACTCCAGCCTCAGAAAGTAGAGACAGGATCCACAGAGCAAGCTGGCTGGAAAGGTTAGGGTTTGGCTGAAAGACTCGCCTCTGCGAATAAGGTGGAAAAGCAATACTGGGATCCACATGCGTTGCTTACCAAGAGGATTTCAAACAGCCTATGAAAATCACAAGCTATGCCCGCCGTGGTGGCACACACCTTTAGTCCCAGCACTTAGAGGCCGAGACAGGTCTTTGTGAGTTCTAGGCCAGCCTAGTCTACATAGGGAGTTCCAGGACAGCCAAGACTAGTTAGAAAGACCCTGTTAAAGAATTGAAAAGAAAATCATAAAACTTAACTAATGGGGTTAATTTCTATGAAATATTTACCCCCTTCCACACCTTAAATATTTCTCATATTTCGTGCACTATTATACCACAAAGGGTAAACTTTGGGATGTCTTTCTAGAGAAAGATATCTTTCAGACATGAGGGAAGAGTAGATCAGGACTCAGTGCCTCTTAAGTGATAAGCCCTGGGCATACAGGAGGCTTTGGTAAATGACAGTTCTGTAGTGACCCTGAGCTAGCCCTTCCTCCAATGCCAAATTCTCTCTGGACATTAAAAATGTAGGGGCTGGCGAGTTGGCTCAGCGGTTAAGAGTATTCACAGACACCTGTAACTCTAGCTCTGGGGGCATCTCATGCCCTCTCCTGTCTCCTCAGACACTCCCATTCATGTGCACATAGCTCCACACTGCTACACATAGACACGTAATTAAAAACAAATGATATTTTAGAAAAGAAATTAAAGGTGCATTTGACAAGTAGATTGATACATGAGGACTCTCCTTCTCTAGGGAAGAAGGTATAAGTATAGGATTCATCTCTCCCAACTGCACTTCAGGAGTAGCAGCAGGGAGGATTCCCAGTGAGGGAAGGGGGAGGCAGCTGCCATCCACAGGAAGTACACGGTGATGGGAAACAGTACACACTTGGTCTCCAAACAATAAACCGTGGGCTGATTCTAGATCTAGAAAGAGAGGAGATGGTTGAGAAGCAGCCGGCCCTCTATAAAAATTCACTTAGATGCCTCAATAACTCTTGTCCTATTGGTCACTTCTAAGCAAGGGGATGGAGATGTGGCTCAGTGGGTAGAGTGCTCACACAGCATCTACCAAGGCCTGGATGCAAACTCCTAGCACTGCATAAAACTTGTGTACACCTGTCAACCCCAGCACTTGGGTGCAGATAGGAGAATCAGACCTTCAGGGGCATATTCAGTTCACCACTAGCTCAAGAGGAGAAAGCCTTGCTATGGAGAAGGCTCTCTGTGGTGTCGCACAGGTCACCTTCTGCAAAGGGTGTGTGGTTTGGATGGTTACTGAGTGTGCTAAGCCCCCGTCTCACTCTGTGAACACAGGTAATGACACTGATCTCAAGGATTAAAGACACCCATCAAAGTCTCCTTCTATTGCCCAGCCAGCACACAGTGGACAGCATACCGTGGGTGTGGGATAATGGCTCTTGAGAAGCAATTGTTCTTCAACTTCACTAGGGATAGAGTCCGCTGATCCCTTCCTACTCCTAGGGAAAATCCTCCTCACATCCGCGCCAGCCACCAAGGTCCTATTTTAATCACTGTGGAGTGACAGCAGGGTATGGGGGGGGGGGGTTCACAGTTCCCTTGGGGATTTCAGATGTTCAGCTGAGATGGAAATGGTCTCAGGATATAGGAATAGCCGTAAACACAGGAAGGATGCAGGGTTCTGATGGTGGCCTTCACAGACAAAGGGGATGAGGTCAGGTCAGGGAAAAGCCTCTCTAAACTTTTTCAGGACTAGGGATGTAGCTCAGTGGCAGAGCACTGGTCTGATACTTGATGAAGGCCCTGGGTCCCTTTCCCAGTGCTGCACTGGGTGGGTGGGGAGACTTGGAGGAAGACATACTTTGCTGTGTACTTGGCCATGCCAAGTTAGGATGGAAAGTTACATGCAGGTTTGTCAACAGTTCCAATAGGCTGTCCCCTCCCACTGTCCCTTGCCCTCTTCCGTGTAACTTGGGCCTTTCAGAAGGGATTATATGGAAGTGACAGGGAATTCAACATCAAAACACGCTCAGTAAGTGAATCTCTCAGGTGCTCATCAAGATTGGGATCTATTCATGAAAAAGATGGGGTTCCAAGTGTGTGTATTGATACCAGGCTCCACAGAGGTGTTTGGGTCCCCTACTCTACCCAGGAAACATAACAAAGATGAAGGCCACTGAGCAAGCTCTAGGCTTCGGTTATGTAAGCATGTGCTATTGTTTAAAAAAATAAGATTACAGTTGAGGGGGAGAAACAGATCATTCAGTAAAGCACTTGGATGTGCAAGCACAAGCATTCAAAGTTTGTCCCCAGAGCCTACATAAAAAAGTCAGATGTGGTGGCATACACCCGTGGTCCCAGTCTTGGGAAGGCAAAGAGCAGAGACCTGGTCAGCTGTCTTAGCCTTATCAGAGATCTCCAGGTCCCGGTGAGAGTTACCTACAAAATTAAGGTATCCTCTCTCTCTCTCTCTCTCTCTCTCTCTCTCTCTCTCTCTCTCTCTCTCTC
>NC_034605.1:17112835-17135557 GCF_900095145.1 Mus pahari
GAAAGCTAACTGCTGATTGTCAAGTAGCTATGAAGCCACACACATAACACATTCATGACACACATATTCACTGAATAGCGTTAATGTAACGTTAATGGCTGCTGAGGCAAGGCCAACCCTTTACCTGAAAGGGGATCTCCGGTGCTGTCTGGAAAGTCATTTTCTTCTCCCTAAAAACAAAAACAAAAACAAAAAAACAAAACAAAACAAAAACAGCCTTCATGAAAATCATGGCCACAGGTAAAATATCAATTCCTCATTGACTAATTTTCCACCAAGTGTGAGGGCCTGACTGATGCTCAGGGATGTTTCTTTAATGGTGTGAGGTAGGAGAGTCAACCTCGAATGTCACAGATGCCCAGAGCACAGCTACATGAGGAGACACTAGACAAAGGTGAAACAGACCAGGGTCAAACATCAGAGAGCAGGCAGCCATAACGCCTGTTTTATTTTATCCGTATAACAAGCTATTTTCTTTGGTTTGTTTCCATATTGCCTTGGATTAGACTTGCCAGTCTAGGCTAAAATTCTCTGTCTCTGTCTCTGTCTCTGTCTCTGTCTCTCTCTCTCTCTGTGTGCATGTGTGCATGTGATGTGTTTGTACTCTCTGTGTGCATGTGTGCATGTGATGTGTTTGTACATGCATATGGAGGCCAGAGGTTAGTGATGGATGTCTCCCACCATCCCTCTACATCTTCCTTACCTTTTGAGACAAGTCTCTTACCACTAGCTAGACTGGCTCGTCTGTGAACTCCCGGAGTCTGCCTGCCCGGCTCCGTACTCCCTAGCAAGTGTCAGTGTTACAGATGTGCCAACCACACCCAGCTTTTGTGTGGGTGCTGGGGATCTGAGCTCAGGTCCTAGTGCTTGTGTGGCAGGCACTTGACCCAAGGATCCATCTCCCCAGCCCCCACTTCAGGCCACAATTCTTTGCCTTGCCTATAGATTTCTTTATTCTTTCTAATTCGTTTTTTAATTTTATGTGTATTTTGCACGCATGTATGTCTGCGCACAACATGCATGCCTGGTGCCTGCAGAGGCCAGAATAGAGCATTGAATCCCATGGAAATGGGATGACAGATGGTTATAAGCCACCGTATGGGTGCTGGGAGTTGAACCCCAGTTCTCAGCAAGTGCAGCCAGTGCTCTTAGTTGCTGAGGCATCTCTCTACCCTCCCTATGTATTTCTTTTAAATTTTATTGCAAAGCAGCTAAAATCCAACTGAAAAAGTAGGTGCAAGCCCTGGGTGAGTGGAATGGACTGGGGTTCTGTTTCTACCATCAGAGACATGCTGTCTTAGGGTGGCAGTGACGGTCATCTCCTTGGAGGGAAGAACATGTGTTGTCCACAAAGCTGTCAGGGAGGGCCAATCCCAGCATGCTTTACCTTTGGGAGCTGCATCTTTCTCCAATTACAATCATAACTCCCAGCGTTACCCCTCAGTCCATCACTGGAGTAAACCTGCAGTTAGGGCTTTGTCAGTCCAGGCAGACACTACCTACAGTGGCCTGCCATGTGCATGAAACTTCTGCTGGAGTCACACAGCTCTACAGGGCTTTTAATTACTAGGCGTCTGAATTTTGTTTCTAAAGAAGTGATAACTTGTTCAGGCACCGTGACACATGCCTGTAATACCAGCATTCGGGAGGCAGAGGCAGGAAGACTATAGGTTCAAGGCCAAGGTGGGCTTTACAGCAACATATGTTTTAGGAACATCATCAACAACAGCAGCAGCAGCAACAACAACAAGCACTAACTCCCTGGTGTCCCTGTATTTAGTACATTTTACGTAGTTGCTATTTTCTCTTACTCCTCTAAGAAGCCTTTTTTTTCCTTGCCCCAAACTCACCAATCCTAGCTCTCTACAGTGTATATACGTCTATTAATCCCACTACTTTCCACCTACCACAAGAGCATTCCTATTCTCACCAGCCAGGCCTTCCCCTAGGAACTGAGCCAACTCTTGCTCTGGTTGTCTGCTTGTCCCTGCCTCTTCAGGACTGCAACAAAGCCAGCCTGCCTGGGAGCCATTGGATCTCTGCAGGGCCTTTTTCAGACTTCTATTAGTTATGGGAGGGGGGACAGGGTGGAAAGAGAATATGAAAAAAGGAGAGACTGAAGAAAGGAAAAAGATAGCACTTGTGTATTGAGATATATATGTGTGTGCACATGTGTTTGTTGTGTGTGTGCATGTGTATATGTGTGTAAGAATTATAAGAAGTCCCCGAAGGGGCCTGAATGTCTGTCTCTGCACAGCCTCACACAGTCACAAGGTAGCACCTGAGAGCCCCATCCCCCACAAAGCCACAGTCACCACCTTGTGGAGACCTGCCCTTTCCTATCTGCAGAGTTTGCACAGGCCTGGGCAGGCCTGCTCACTCTTACATCAGCACAGTCAATTCTGTTCACTGAATCGGAAGCGTGGGCCACAGGGACAGAACAGAAACTCCAAGTCAGAGAGAGAGAGTGAGACAGGAATGTTAAAAGTTTATAGATTTCATGGTATAAAGGACCCTTCTAAAACAGTGTTCCCCAGAAGTCAAAGCTGTATTGATTAGCTCAGCCTCTGTGATTTCTCATTATCTAAAGATTAACAGGCCAGCAGGAGTTGGTCAGATTCGCCCTCAGGATGTTGGCAGGGAGCGTGATTCAGAGTTACTGTGAAATGGATAAAAATAGCAGAGTACTAGTGGCCAAGTCCTACCCACTGTGAGGACAGCCTGGGCTCATAGTGAGCTCCAGGTTAGCCCAGGCTACATAGCAAGTGCCTCAAAGAAGAAAATGAAACAGAAAGTAAGCCAAGATTTTTGTTTCTAGGTCTGACAATTGTGTCACTTGAATGTGAATTTCCCAACAGTGAAATCAGAAAAAGACTTATTTTGTGCTTTATGGATTTTGATCTTGTGGAAACAACGCTCTGGCCTTTGTTTCACATTTGTTTATGTGCAGAAGCTGCATGTAGGATCTTATATCCACAGGTCCAAGGACCTGAACCTTTGACCTGATTATTAGCACTCAGAGAGGTACTGATAGAGTCCCCTATAGACTGAAAATAGCAGAGAGGTGCTGGGGCTGGAGCTCAGCGAGGGAGCGCTTACCTAGTGTGTGTGGGCCCTGGGTTCGATCCCCAGCAATCACAAAAATAAAATAAAATAAAATAAAATAAAATAAAATAAGCCCCAACCTGGATGTGGTGGTTCACAACTCTGATCCCTGCACTGGGGAAGCTGAAACAGGAAGACTTGCTGATTGTAGCTATCAGTCTGGGCTACAGTGAGAACTTATGTCAACACATACAAACACAAATTGCGTGTGATGGTGCATATCACTATAATCCCAGCTCTTGGGAGGCAAAGGCAAGAGGTTCAGGAGTTCAAAGCCAGTCTGGGCTACATGAGAACTTGTCTGTAGGGGTGGAGAGTGGGGATATAGCTTAGTTGGCAGAGGGCTTTTCTAGCATGTATGAAGCTCTGGGTTCAACCCCCAACACCACATAACCCAGGAGCATTGGTGCACACTTGTAATCCCAACACTTGGGAGGTGAATGCTGGAAGAGGCCAGCCTGAGCTACATGAGACCCTGCCTCCAAAATACACAAACCAAACACCAAAACCACAACAATACCACCAGCAAACTATAAATAAGATAAAAAAGATGTTGAGAGCGGTCCTACTGAGGGTCTGGAAAGTAGACGCTTGCGAAGAGGGCATTTTCTCAGAGCCTACAGCAGCTGACGAGGACACAGGAAAGCAGGAAATCCTTGAGTGTCACTGAATCACAGAGATGAGGAGCAAGGTGGCAAAGAGACGGGAATGGTTCATGCCCTTGTAGGAGCTGCACTCTGTCTATAGACATTAGGGCTCACTACAGGCCCTCGCTGGAAGCAGGGGGTGCCCGGAACAGTGTTAGCAGATACAGGACACGTGGAAGGCGGGGAATACAGGCTCTCCGTCTGGGAGGGAAGGGGGGAGTGAGAGGACTAGAGGTGAAGAAGTCACAAGGAGATGAGCAAAGGAGGTGAGGAGAGGGCAGAGCAGGCTCTGAAGAGGTTATGGACAAGGAAAGAGGGCAGGTCCATGTACAATAGTCCCAAGACGCCGATAGCAGTGGGAAAGACTGGTTCCTAGGAGAGACAACAGCAAGTGAGAGAAGAAGGTATGCTGAGCAGGTTCTGGTAGGAAGATGTACAGTAGGGAGGCAGCTGGGAGGTCCCTGCCTCCAGCATCACCCAAATACCAGGTAGGAGGGGAGCAGAGACAGGGTCAGAAGGAAGGTGGTGGCCCTCTTGAGTTGCTGGGAAAACACCGGGTCTGAGGATCAGGTAAGGGTAAGACCTGGTGAGAGGCCTTATGTCAGTGGAAGTAAAAGCCTCTCTGGGTAGGCGGTGCCGCCACGCTCATGAGGCCTCAGCTGACGCATCACTTCTGCTTGGGGGCTTTCTCCAAATGTCCCGTGTGGGTTCTGTGACCTGGGTCCTCCCACTGCATCCTGCAGCATCACCCACAGTGCCCGAGGCTTTGGGGTTGGAATCTGTCTTTTCCAGTAGACTACGCGCTGCGTGGCAAGTACATTGTGTGCTGTGCAGTGTGTGTGCATGTGTGTGTGTGTGCGTGTTTGTGGTGGGGAGGTGTCAGTGGGGTCTGGAACGTCTGTGGATAAAGGGAAAGAAGTAGGGAGGGAACTGTGGACACAGCGTGGAGTCCATGTTTTCCAGACCATTCCGCAAGCTGCCCTTCAACACGAGTCTCCTTACTTCTCCGTTCCTGCCTCCACTGTGGCTTCAAACATATAAGCCCTCCTTGGGTCTAGCTTCCATTCCTACTCTCTTAGTCACCGCTAAGCACCACCCGAGTGCTACCTTTTCTCTTGAGGGAGGGGGTTCTGTGTGCTGTAGTTGTCTTGAGAAAGGGTCTCATGGGGCAGCGCACACTGCCTCAAATATGAGGTCCTCTTCTCTCAGCTTCTTGATGCCAAGATTACAGGTGAATCACTGGCATCGAAAGCAGTCTTGGGAGCATAATCACCTTTGTGAGAGTGACTGTGGCTACTTCTAAGTGACCCTCAAGGCCTATTGATCTTCCCCATACAGAGAAGTTGTAGGAGGGTCACCTAAGATTCAGCCAGTCTACCCTACACACCCTGGACAGCTATATGTAATTCTGTTCCAGGACATGCTAGATCATACGGAGTGTGGAAGCTTAACTGCGGGGACTCCATCTATGTAACTATGAGGATGTTGTCATTCATATTGGGGTGACACTTTCCAGTGCTCAGAAGCTCTGGGGTCACCCATACTCCTGCAAGCCACCCCCATCCGTGCTCTCGTGGGGAAGTCCGATCACCCCTTGGATAGGATTGTGACTTTGGGGCTCTGTCTGGGGTTAGCAGATGTTTGTTTACATCTCTCCAGGACGAGTTCACACAACAGCCTTCATCCCTGGTTGTGTGCTGATTTTGTCTGATAACTGTGGGCCCCTGGCCAATCCCCGGAGTCTCCCAAACTCCAACCCATCTTGCTCTAAACTGCAAAACCTCACACATTTCATGCCAGCTGATCTCCCTGCTCCCTGCTCATCCTAGGGTCCTTCTGATGGTTAATGCTGTCAATTTGGCAGACTCTAGATCACCCCTGAGCCAAGCCTCTGGGCATGCCTGTAAGAGATTTTCTTGTGGGAGGACTCACATAAGGTCCATAAATATGGGCAGGACCTTCCACCTGCAGCCCAGATAGAAGGAAGGTTACAGGATCCACTTTTGCTTTTTGCCTGCTGGCTTCATGCCTTGTTAGCAAGTTCATCGACTGTGCTGTTGCTGCCACTGTGCCTACTGCCTCTGTTGCCATCACCACTGAGTCGGTAAAACAGCTTCTTTCAACGTGAAGATCTGGGCCTCTCCAAGAACCCTTCAGGTGGTAGATTGGGACTGCTGAGGCCTGCAGCCATTGCTGAACTACCCAGACCACATCTTGCAAGCCAGTCTCTACTAAATCTCTCTTCGTTATGTACTCATTCTGCCAGCTATGTTCCTCCAGAGAACCCCACCAAATATACCCGCTGTCTATCTTGAGTTTTTATCGGGTCCTGATGCAGGTTCCCTGCTCTGTCCCCTTACTTCACGAGGTACAGGCTGAGTCAGTGGACTCCCCCCATCCTCAGGGCTCTCTGCGTTGGCTTTAAGCCATCATCCCCATCACTCCTGTGCCTAGAGAGATGGTATCATCATCTCCGATACCTTCCTTTGCTCCTTGGTTGTGGATTTTGTGCACGCCTCTGTCGCAGCTCCATTTACTCATTTTCTCGTCTCTAGTGCTGAGTACAAGGGCTGTGCTCAAAATAGATTTAGCTCAAGGTTGAGGATGTTCCTCAGTTGGCAGAGTGCTCACCTCAGCCCCAAGGTTTGACCCCCCCCCAAGTGCTGCATCAAATGGGCGTTAGTAACACAAGTCTGTAATCCTAGTCCTCAGGAAGTGGAAGAAGGAGGCAAGAGGCACATACGTGGAAGAGACACTCAGCAGAGGAGAGCGTGGTCGAGCGAGCGTGGATGTCACCCAATAAAGCATGAAAGAGGAAAGAGGGGAAGCCAAGAAAGGAGCCCAGCTGGGTTCAGACCGCTAGAAAGACAAAAAAGATGTATTCAGTGAAAGGATTAAGTAAATGTATTTACAAATTAAACACTATAAACCCGGTTTCATCCTTACACCGGTGGAGGTTCAGTCTTACCAATGGCATTTATGAAATACGCTATACCCCCCACACACACACTATTTATTTTTGCTTCCTTTGTCAAGATTTATATGGCATAGCTTTGTTGGTTTGCTTCCAGGCCCTCTCTTCTGTTCCATTGCTCTGTCTGTTCTCAGGCCAGTTCCAGGATGACTTTGTCACTCTGGCTCTACAGTATGAGGTATTGTGATGTCTCCTGTTGTATTCTTACTCTATGGGATTGCTGTGGGTATCTGGACTCTTTGTGGTCCCATGTTAATTCTTGAATTGTTTTTTTTTTCTTCTAGGTCTGTGAAATGAGACATCATAAGTTTGATAGGTGTGCATTGAATCTGTAGGTTAATTTTGGTAATAGAGTCATTTTCACAATATTAATTCTGCCCGTCTATGAGGATGGAAGGTCTTCCCGCCGTCTAGTATCTTGATTTCCTTTTGCAGCATCAAGAAATTTTCATTGTACAGGTCTTTTCCTTTAGCTAGGTGTGTATTCCTACCTACATTGTTTTATTAGATATTTTCTTCATTTACATTTCATATGCTATCCCCAAAGTCCCTTATACCCTCACCCCACCTACCTACATTTTTTTAAATGTACATTTGGTGTTTGGCCTACATGTATGCTGGATCCTCTGGAACTGAAATTACAGACAGCTGTGAGCTGCCATGTGGGTGCTGGGAACTGAACCCAGGACCTCTGGATGAGCAGTTTATGCTCTTAACCACTGAGCCACGTCTCCAGCCCTGCTAGGTACTTTAAAAAAAAAAAAGCTGCCTAGAATGGAATATATTTTCCTAGTTTCTTTCTCTGTGGTATATTGTTGGTATATATGAAAGAAATATTGCTTTTATATGTTATAGTGATTTTGTATCTTGCAACTTTAGCTGAAGGAGCTTTCTAGTAGACATTATAGGGCCATTCAAGTAATGCCATGTCATCTATAAGTAGGGATAGTTTGACTTCTTTGTCTCACATTTTTATTCCCTTTATACCTTTCTCATGTATAACTGCTAAGACTTCAAACACTAAATTAGACAAGAGAGGGGAGAGTAGATGTCTTGATCCTGAGTTTAAAGGAAACGCTTTCAGTTTGTCTCAATTTACTATGATGTTGGCTGTCCATATGAACATCAACAGCTCTGGAGTCCTGTGTTAAAAGCCCAGAGAGAACAAAGACAACATGAAAGTGGGCAGAGACTCAAGTGAGGCTGGGCACAGGGGTTTCTTCACTGAGGATAAAAATCTACCGAAGAACAAAAAAATTGAAAGAAGCACCACGGTCATCTGCTAGTCTGTGTACACTTAGCTCTTTCTTCTCCTCTACAGGTTTTCTATGCAATGACACAAGCCTGCCACAGCTGGCGTTGAAGTGTGGGTCAAGACCCTTAGCTGTTGCTGGAACCGGGAGGCCAGGGTGCTGAGTGTAATTCCAAACTCATAGAGGCAGAGATGAAAGATCACGGGTTTTCCCTTTGTGTGTGGAGTAGAGTTGGTTATTGTTCAGGGATATCACAGAACACTTCACAGGAGATTACAGTCGGTGCATGCAAACACAGGTAGACCACAGGACATGGATATTAAAGAGGGGTGGCGATGTCTCTTTAGATCTATTTCATTCACAAACTACAGGCTTGTAATATCAGTGATGCTGGTAACATGCTGGTAACAGAAACTTGTCGGCCATGTATAACATCACACACAGGTTGCTCTGTGATTTTTCCGACATGCATGTGTTACGTGAGGCCAAGAAAGATTACTTTATTCACATGTTAATATGTAAAAAAGTTTATATTTGGATGACTATTCCAATGTATTTTAAATATTTATTATTTAAAACTATTTCTTATATTAAAAATATTTTATTATCCTTTAATATTTATTTTAATCTTCGTTTACACATACACAATGTATATGTGTGTACACTTGAGTGCAGCGCTCTTGGAGGCCAGAGGCATCAAATCCCCCAGACCTTGAATGTTAGGCAGTTGTGAGATACACAAAATGGGTACTGGAAGTTGAATGTGGGTCCTCTGCAAGGGAAATCCTTTAACCACCGAGTCATCTCTCCAGCTCTATTTTTGGTGTGTGTGTGTGTGTGTGTGTGTGTGTGTGTCCACATGTGAGTATGTACAGGTACCCCAAGAGACCAGAAGAGGGTATTGGATTCCTGGAGCTGGAGTTACAGGTGGCTATGACCTACCCGACATGGGTGCTAGGAACCAAAACTCTGGTCTCCGCAGGAGCAGCAAGTGCTCTTCACTACTGAGTCAACTCTCCTGTAGTCCTATAGATAGAACTATGGTTTGCAGACCTGGCAGTTGGCACCCTTTCTTCCTGAGCCAACTCACGTCCTTGAATTTATTTTAAAGTCAGTTGTTGATCTGTCTGTCCGGGTCTGTCTACCTGTCTGTTTACCTGGCTGCCTGCCTATCTGCCATCTTGGACTGGCCTTGAACTCCTGGTTTTCTGGCTACTGGGGTTATAGGCATGAGACTCCATGCCTGGCTTTCTCTCTTCTTTTTAAGAGTTTAACACAGTGTAAATGTATAATTACTCACTCAGCAAGTCCCAACTGGGAGGCATGGAAACATTGTAACTCCTCAGTTCCCAGTGTACAGTGTGTGTCTTACAGGCTGCCTTCTCTGGGGTCCTGCCTGTGAAGCAAGCTTGCTCATTCAACTAGCAATAGGTACAGCTGGACAATTTTCTATAAAATTACATTTCCACTCTCCACAGTATCAGTGTATGAGGGTAGTTTTACTAGACACCCAGAACAACTGAAACCCAACCCAAATGTGTTGTGACAGTCAACAGAGCTCTGAAGTGACAAGAAGCTTTGACATCGATCAATTAGAAAATCATTCAACTTCATTATTAATTAAGGAAAACTTTTAGACTATCATAGGAAAACGGTAAGTTCTAGACACAGTTGACTTATCCATGCCTTTCCACGAATATACATGTGTATATATAGGAGTATATGCACACACACATACATATATATATATGCCATATATGTGTATGCTTGTGTATATGTACATGTACAACATATATGTGTGTATACATATGTGTGTATGTGTACATGTATAAATATACACACACACGTGTATATACTGTGGTGGTTTGAATAAATGGCCCCCATAGGTACATAGGGAGTGGCACTATTAGGAGGTGTGGCCTTGCTGGAGTGGATGAGGCTTTGTTGGAGGAACTGTATCACTAGGGGCTGTCTTTGAGGTTTTGGAAGCTCAAACCAGTAGCTCACTGTCTCTTCCTGCTGCCCATTGCTCCTGGTGTAGAACCCCTTCTCCAGCACCATGTCTGCCTACATGCTGCCATGCTTCCTACCATGATGATAATGAACTAAACCTCTGAACTGTAAGCCAGTCCAAATTAAATGTTTTCCTTTATAAGAGTTGCAGTAGTCATGGTAGCAATAGAAACCCTTCACAGCAATAGAAACCCTAAGATATATACATATATGTATGTACACATATATTTTTTAGTACAAAGGGTTGAACCTAGGGCCTCATACATGCTAGATAAGTGCTCTGCTATTGAGAAATATCCTGAGTCCTATTTCTGTCCTTTGTAAAAAAAAATTTGAGGGAGGGTCTCACCAAGTTGCCTAGGCTGGCTTTGAACTCATCCTGTAGCCCAGGCCAACCTCTAACCTTTGATCCTCCTGTAGTCGTCTCCCAAGTAGCTAGGGTTACAGGCTCTAACAAGGCCTGGCTTAACCACAAATATTTGATCTTGACTTGGTCCAAAAACTAGTAATAAGTCAAAGCCGTTGGCCTTAATGAGCCGTATCAAGTCAGAATGCCACAGTTTTCTTTTAGATGTTTATTTCTGGGGAAGCTTCATTACAGGAAAAAAGCACCCCTGCTCTGAAACAGTGAGTGACACTGGGGACTGTGGGTTTACTTGGCACCAATGGGAACCAAGGTTGGCATTCCATTATTCTCAGGCATCAAAAACAGGCACAGTGAGCCTCAGAATTGACAATGCAGGTCCCCCCCAAACTTATCAAAATGCCTGACCAGGACATTCACCTGGATCAGCGTCAGGCCCCGGAGGGCTGTTGACCTGGGAATGACAAGAACATCTTTCTACAGCTATGGGCAAGTCCAGAAGGACAAACAAGAGAGATGCGGGAAGTGACAAAAAGCAATGGGGCCCTCAGAGAGAGGCAGCGCTGGGCAGAAAGAAAAACTGCAGAGTATTAACTGCAAGGCTTGTTCCCCGTAAGGCCATGAACTCTGCAGGACCAGACCACCAGATGGGCAGTGCAAAGGTCAATGCAAGGTCAAAGTCTGGGTCCACAGCTGTAGTCTAGAAAGAGTAAGCTGGGGTTCTCTAAGGAAGTTAGACAGCAGCAGGAGATAGACTCAGATGGCCATTGGGTTAGTACAGAATTATCTTGCTAATCAAAAGACGGAAAGAGAAATTCTATTATTCACTTCTTGTTTTGGTTTTTAAAAAAACATATATCATTTCTAATTGTTTTTTTTTATATGCATGTGTGTCTGTGAATGTATGCCACACGTGCATGCTCACAGAAACCAGAAGAGGTCATAAGATCTGTGTAATTGGAGTTACAGATGGTTATGAGGCACCATGTGGGTGCCGAGAGTCAAATCAAGACCTCTGTAAGAGGACAGAGCACTCCTAACCACTGAGCCATCTCTCCAGCCTCTATTTTTTTCCTTCCTTTGCTTTTCTTGTTTTCTTTTTTTTAAAGACAAGGGCTCATGTAGCTTAGGCTAGCCTTGAACTAGCTATATAGCTGAGGATGACCTTGGACTGATTTTCCTTCCTTTACCTCCCAAGTGCTAAGATGCCAGGTATGAACCATTTTACCAGGCTTGAGAATTTTTATTTATTTAATTAATTTTTTAAAGTTTAAAGAATTTTATCCCTCTGTCTGAATTCTGTCTGTCTGTCTGTCTGTCTGTCTCTCTGTGTATACAAATACCATGAGAGTGGATGTCAGAGGACAGTGTCTGGATTCTCTCCTACCATGTGGCTCCTGTAGATAGAACTCAAGTCATCAGAGTTGGTGGCTCATCAGAGTTGACGGCAAGTGCTCTGCCTATTGAGCCATCCTGCCGTGCAGATTAAGTATTTTTTTTAAAAGATTTTATTTATTACTATACATAAGTACACCATAGCTGTCTTCAGATGCGCCAGAAGAGGGCATTATGGGTGGTTGTGAGCCACCATGTGGTTGCTGGGATTTGAACTCGGGACCTTTGGAAGAGCAGTCAGTGCTCTTACCCACTGAGCCATCTCTCCAGCCCCCAGATTAAGTATTTTTAACACCAAGCTTATGTTCAAAGGTAGTATCTTCAATCTGACACGAGATGCTTGTCAACTATGAACAACTGAGGTAGAGAGATGGTAAGGCTCCGTAGGGCCGAGCAGGTGGTTTCCAACCCCTTGAAATTCTTTGTCTCTTCCAAGATGCCCAGACAACTGTATCTCAAGAGACCTTTTTGGCCCAGCTTAAGGGAAAGTATGGATTATCTGGACTGGCAGGCAACAGAACGCATCTCTTATTAGAGTTAGAAATACCATGTCTATAGTCTAAGGAGACCTGCAGTCTTACCTGGTAGCGCTGCTTCCTTGTTCTATAAACTCTACGCTGGCAAGTCAGCAATTACTAAACAAGAGCTGTCTGATTTCTCCCTCAGAGAAAAAAAGCTCAAGGACCCGCCAATCTATGAAACAGATCTTGTTGGAGCTTGAAAGGATTGTTGCGTGTCCAGGATTGCAGGCAGGGGCCTGGCGGGCTGAGTAATGGCAGATAGCATCTGCCGCCTGGCTGGTCCCTGCCGTGCCCTGTTATTACCGTGCACTTAATGGCTTCGGATCTGCATATCTTTTAGTGAGCCCATGGCTCTGCCAAGGCAACGAGGCTGCTGGCTAGAGTTCTACCCAGTGCAAAGAAAGGAACAAGCCCTGCGTAAGGGTTTGAGTCTGAAGTGGTACCTCCAGACTCACATATTTAAACACTTGGTTCCTAGATGCTGGGAACCAAGTCTGAGGGGGTCATGGAACCTCTGGGATGTAAGGCCTAGCTTGGAGGACTTAGGTGACTAGAGAAGGCCTTTGTACACTGTCACCCACCTGGGCTGCTAGCTCTTTGCTTTCTGATCTACCGTGATATAAAGAGCTGCTCCCATACGCCCCCACCACCAGGAAGTCCACCAAGTCGTCATGGACTGTATCTCTGAAACCGTGAGACAGAACAAATTCTTTCTCTCTTAAGATGTTTCTGTTAGGTTTTTGGTCACAACAAGAAACGAAAGTAATACATCCTACATTTACCAGGTAGGTCCCAGTAGCACCCACATGGGGCTGTTCTTTCAGCCCAGTGCCCTTCAGGGAAAGGGAAGAGGCCTACGGTCTTTCTAGGTTTGTGCAGACTAGTACACCAACTGCTACCAACTGAGAAATGTCAGGCGGCTGCGGGCAGTGTGGGAATGGCAAAGCTAAGCAGGATGGCCTGTCTCTAAGGAGCTCGGGTCAACCACAAGCCATTACTAACTCTTTAGGACAAATTTACAGTAGGCGACGCTACCTTGCACATGCATATGAGTCTAAAATAATGTATAATTGAAGCAAAATTAGATCCTCATTTACTAGAAATTATTTACTACATGGATATCAGTGGATGATTTCATGGAGAGTCCATTTTTCTATTCTGTTAGCCTGTATTTTTGTCATTAGTAGAAAAGCTGGTAAAGATGTAATAAATCCATATGGCCTTCAACCCAGGGTCATCATGTAGAGTTTGCAAAACATACTGGACTATATAGCCAGGACTGTAAGAAGTCAGGCCACACCCAGGAGTGTAGAGGAGGTGTCTAAAGAGGCTCCTTCAGTGCATGGTGTCTGTCATTTGTAAAAAAAAAAAAAAAATCAGAAACAGCAATGATTGACACAGGCTGTCAGTTCTCCCCAAGGTGATCTACCGGGTCAATTCAATCCAACTCAAAGCCCTTGCAAGCTATTTTTGAATATTGACAAGTTGATACAGAAAGTATATTTCTTCCCATTCAGAATAATCAATTGGAGGAAAGGAGTGGGATGTGACTGCCTAACTTTAAAACACATTGTCAAGCTACAGTAATCAAAGACAGTATGGTATTTCTAGGAATCTAGTCTGAGATCAGCCTTCAACGTTGTGGTCTTATAAAACCAGGAACTGCAAGACTCTGATTATGTGTCAGAAAAAGGAGGATTTGAATGATCTCTAGACCTGGGTAGAGACTTGATGTTCTAAACAGTCAAGAGGATTATAGACTATATCCCCCCTAACCCACCAAAGCAGACAGGGTCTCAAGTTTTTCAGGGTATCCTCAAACTCACTTTGCAGTTGAGAATGACCTTGAGCTTCCGGGTCCTCCAGCCTCCATCTCCCAGGGGAAGTGATTATAGGTCTGTGCTGCCATGCTAGTTTTCCTGTGGTTGTGGGATGGGACCCAGGGATTTCTACACAGCACAAAGGGGATCCCAGTGGGATCCCAGCCCCAACCCGAGGTCATTGTCTTTCTGGAGGCTTTCAGGTAAAGAACAGATAGGTACCACTGTCCTCTCCCTTATGGAAGAGGGGAGGGTAATAGAACACTGGTGATTTGAAAGTAGACAAAGATAGATGGGGGTGGGGAGGCGCAAGGGGGGACGGGGAAAAGGAAGGAGGGTCAACAAAAACAAACGATATTTTGAAATGTCTTCCCGGTCCTATCATTTTATAGGTTTCATTAATTAAAAGAAATAAACAAAATAGTGATTCAGATGGCCTGCCAAACACCTAGATAGGTAAATGCCCTCCAGGAAAGCCATGTGTTCTAGAGGCTTTTAAATAAGAGCATAAAGTTTATGTCAACACGTAGGCTGGCACAGTGGTGACCTGTCCTGTGGTCACTTGTAAGAGCATTTCCCTGTTCAGTGGTCCCCGTGGCCACTGTTCCTTTATACCCTTAAGCATGGCCCACTTCATTCTATAGTAAACCCTACCCTCTTCTACCCTATGTTCTGTGGGTCTCAGATGAATTGTTTCAGTGGAAATCACAAGGTTTCGGGGAGCTGGAAAGAGGGGGCAAGAGAGATCTCAGTGGCAGCCCTGACAAGGTACTCAGGAAGAGAGTGGGGTGACAGAAATACACATATGTAAACACTGTCAGCTAATGATCGAGGATGTGACACGTTGACATTGTATGTTCCACAAACCTGGAACAGATTACAGACCACAAGGTAAAACATGTAACTGTAAAACTCTTAGATCGAGGTGTGCTGACGGCTTTTTCTGTGCAACTCTAAAGGGGCAATGCATAGAAGAAAGACCTAACAGACTGGATTCATTAATCATACTGTCTGCTCAATGTCTGTAAAGGACCCTCTCAAAAAAAGGGGGAGGAGGCCAAAAGATCACCCACCCACCAACAGAGAATATTTGCAAAAGATACTTTGAATAATGAACTATCTAAAATATTCAGAGAACCCTGAAAACCCAACGATAGATAAGGACATGAAGAACCAATATAAAACCAGTCAAATTAAGGCTCGAGAAATGGATCAACAGCTCAGAATTGAACTTCAGTTCCAGGGAATCCTACGCTATTTTCTGACTTCTGCAGGGACCAGGCATGCTCTTGATATAGTTACACCCATGTAGGCAAAACACACACCAGTATGTCTTTAAAATATAAACAAAATCCCTAAACACTCCATATAAAATAAAATATACAGACAGAAATTCTCATATTAAACGACTCCACCCACATCACCTTTCCCCACAGAAATGCAAATCCTGAGAGCCAATTGCTAGAGAGAAGGGGGGGGGGCAGCTGGACTGTATTGGCTTCTGGTGAGAGCTCAGAACAAAGCTGTCACTCTGCAAGTCACACTGTGGCTTCTTACAAAACTGAACTTTCCCACCCTGTGATCCAGCAGGCACCCTCCTGGACACTTACACCCAAATCTTCACACGGACGCTCAGAGCCAATTTTTCCTAAGTGGCAGAATTTTGAGGCATCCACTGTGGGACACAAGACCCTCACTCTGACATGACCAATTTGAGAGACGAAAGACAGTGAAGTAGTTTTTAATTTTGCAAGTTCTGTAGAAATTGACGTCAGCCCTGAGAAAAGGCAAAAATGGCTAGCACCACTGACTTAGCGCAGAACAGTACGTTTTAAAGACTCTGGCCTCCAAAAAGTTCTGTCTCCTTTGTCCCATAGTCTGGCACTCCAGAGAACTACAGTCTCAGTACTCATTTAGCACAGCATCCCCCCACCCCCACCCCAATTTCCCATCCTATAGGTTCTGGATGCAGAGGTTTATCTAATATGTATCCCGAGGGATGAAATTCCTTCCTTTTTTGATTATGGCTCAGCCATGTACCAGGATCCCTGTAACCTTTCAAGCCAGGATAAGCTGCCATCATCTAGACAAGGTGGTACCAGTGGCCAGCTAGAGGAAGCAAGGGCCTAGTGCCTCCTATGCATCTATGACTCTTTGACAAGATCTAAACACACCCCGTACTTAAAATGGAGCAAAATGATTTACTTCTTTCAACCATGAAATCCTTTAGTGGGTAAATAGGTAACTAGTGGTATATCCAGATACTGGAATATTACACAGCACACACACACACAAAGAAAGCAATGAAATATGAACCATCAAGAGGCAGAGACGTTTAAATGCATATTACTAAGGGCGAGAATTCCTATGGTGCAATCTCATCTCTAATATTCTGAGGAAAACAAGCCATAGAAAGGACAAAAAGGTCAGAGGTTGCTGGGAAGAGCAGCTGAGCTCAAAGGTTTTCCAGTGCACCTACCCCGTGTGAGCTTGCCAATGGCGGGTGCATGGCATTATTGATTTGGTCAAAGCCACAGGATGCACACCGCCCAGAATGAACTTAACGAGCACACTGGTCTGCAGCTGATGACGTGTGAGTGGGGGTGCACCAATAGTGACAACTGTGCCACCGTGGCAGAGGATGTTGGGGGTGTGGGAGGTTACGTATGTGGGCAAGGTGTTAGGTGGGAAATCTCTGTACTTCCAACTCCACTTTCCTGTGAACCTAAATTCGATTCTAGGAAAATAATTGATTGTAGGTTATTTCCCTGGATGAAAAAAAAGCCAGAGTTAGCCAGTCCACCAATTAGACCCTCTGTTCTCAAAGTGCAGGAGGCCTTAAAGCCTTCAGTACCTGCTAACACTTCTTTTTCCCACTGCCCAGAGAAGCTACATTCCTGTGTATCAGTCCAACTTCCAACACACTTCAGCCCACCTTAACTAAACCTGCAGTCCTTTGCCCGACAGGGCCTTTTCTAGCTCTTCCTTAAACCGTGGTGTTGTTTTTTAAAGCGCCGCCAAACAAAACTTGCTAGGGCTCAGCTTGGTGTGCAAAGGCACAGGCATGAACCAGCCTGTCTTAAGCGTGTGCATCCTGACATACACAGTGCTGCGACGGCAGCTCAGGAGGCTCGCTGTAAGCAAGTCTGCTAGTAAGCGTGAAGAGCATGAGCAGGTGTGAGCCCCATAGGACCAGGCACTCCCCACCTTGTTTTTTTTTTTTTTTGAGACAGGGCCTGAGCTTGACATCCAGGGTCCTGTCCCTTTCCCCTGCCACCTCCCTCCATCCTGTATATCGAAGGCTTCTCACTTGCTCTCAGTGCTTTACAATCCCACTAGTCCTGGGACCCGCTGTTCCTGGGACTACAGGCAGCCCACCACATCTACCTGCATTAACATGGGGTGGGCTGGGGATCTGAGCTCTGCCTCCCATGCTTGTGAAGCAAGCACATTACTTGAGGCCACCATCCCAGATCACTTTCTGGTTTTTTTTTTTTTTTTTTTTTTTGAGAAGGGTCTCTCATAGCACGGTTTGATCTTCAAGCCCGGATGCTTTCGTCTCTGCACTCTGAATGCAGGGATTACAGGCATGCCCCCCCCCCCCATCCTCGGTTTTATCTCTAATGCTCTTTCAGGTCATTCTCTCTCTCTCTTTTTTTTTTTTTTAAAGATTTATTTATGTATTATATGTAAGTACACTGTAGCTATCTTCAGACACTCCAGAAGAGGGCGTCAGATCTCGTTACGGATGGTTGTGAGCCACCATGTGGTTGCTGCAATTTGAACTCGGGACATTTGGAAGAGCAGATGGGTGCTCTTGCCTGCTGAGCCATCTCACCAGCCCCCCTTTCAGGTCATTCTTATAAAAGTCCTAGGTATTTACAGTTTAACAAATAGTTAAAATGATTCTTACCTGATGTTGGGCATCAGAATTTGGTGGACCGTTGGAAGTGACTGTATCACACTCCTTAGCTGGGGTGGGGTGGGAAGAACAATAGACAGCTTTAGTAAGGAACATACACACACACTCCGCTCTAAGACCTAAAACGAAAACTCAGCAGTATAGGAGCTGCCTCGATGTTGGTAAAACTGGGATGGGTTTGAACAAGGACAAGTTCAGGCCCCAACTCTTCATCCAGCTACATAATGTTCCTCTTGGGAGGAGTGAGCGTGACTCTGTTGGTTTTGGAGAGGGAGGGTTCCAGTCACTACCAGCACAAAGAATTATTCAAACAAGGCAATAGCCTGTTCAGGGACCTGGGGACACCCCCACCGTGGAGATTCCACAGAACTTGACTCTCACAGCCCATACTCCAAGTGTCCCATGTTCCTAAGTGCAATCTGGTGTGGCTCTATATACTGTGAGGTGACCTTGTTCTCTAGGCTATAGACATAGGAGAGTCTTTACCCCATTTCCTCTGTCCAGCCAGGCACCATGTGTTTAGCCAGCCCTATCAACCCACCTTCATCAATGGGGTACAGAGAAGGCAATCAAAACTACTTCCTGATCAATAGACTAGACCAGACCATGACCAAGGACATTTGCTGAGAATAAATTATCTACTCTTGACTAACTTCACTGGTGACGGCTGCCTGGGGCGGACTTGAACTTATGTGGGACAATGAGGCTTTGTCTTGTCCCAGGATGAAAACCATTGCCGAGTGGCTCGAGGGGAGACCTGGCAGGTTAGTCTCTGGATACCCGTTTGTCATAGGAGTCCGCATAGCACCCCGGCTGACCACTGCTTGGGTTCTACGGACCAATGGGATCCTCTGGTTTGTCCAGTGCCTGTTGGTCACATGAGCCATCTGTACATGGGTCCGTTCTAGATATGATCTGTGAGTGTACAGCTCCTAGGAAGCTCACAGAAGGGAAGGCGTTCTCAAGCCAGGAAGAACCCCATTTGGCACCTTGGTCAATGTGATTCAGTGAAGGGTAATGACCTGCCTGTCCCTTCATGGCTGTTCCCCTCACCACAGCCTATCTTTCCCTTGACCTTTAAGGGCACTGAAGTGGGCAGACGAGGCAGTCTGGGGATCCTGCGCTGATCCAAAACGCAAAGAGGCCGAGCCTTGGCTACCAATGCTCTCCCAGCCAGTACACCTGCCTTTGGCTCAGCACTGCAGCTTCCATACCCAAAGAGCAAGTCTTACCCTCAGGGAGTCAGATGGCCCCACCCAGGCGACAAACAAGAGTACTCAACCGGATGGAGGCCAGACCAAGGAGATCCGTGACTAGTCCCTGGAGGAAGGACCATGGAGGGTTTGTTCCCTACAGGAGCTACGTGTGGGGGGATGCTGAGGCTGTAAAATGAACATTCCAGAGGCTGGGAGGAAGTGGCTCAGTAGCAGAGTGTTTGCCTAGAATGCCCAAGGGTCCCCAGCATCACAATAAAAAAAAAAAAAATTAAATGAAGTGTGTGTGTATGCCGGGAGCTTTCGCAAAGTTCAAATTCCCTGGGCTAGGGATGTAATCTCAGCTTTAAAGTACTTCCCTAGCATGCACATACACTCAGATTCAAAATAAAATAAAATAAAATAACAGACTCAATCTAACTCACTTTTCTTTGCGTTTTACATTTTAGGAAAGATTTTATTGAATTTTTATTTGTGTGTGTGTGTGTGTGTCTGTCTGTGTAAATGTGGGTGTCCTCAGGGGCCAGAGGGGGGAGTCAGATCCCCTGGAGTTGAAGTTACAGACAGTTGTTAGCCCCCCCCCCCCATGTAGGTGCTGGGAAACAAACTTAGGCCCTCTGGAAGAGCAGCAAGCATCCTTAACCACTGAGCCACCAGCCCTTGCATCTTTAATTTACTATGACATTTTTTGAACAGTAGAAGAGAGGCACTCCAAAGAAAATAATCAGGTTTTTGTTTATTTTTTGGGACTGGGGGTTGAACTAAGGTCCTCAAACACACTTAGCAAATGGTCAACCACTGAGCTTGTCTCTGGGCTCCGTTGTTTACTGTGTTTGTGACAGCATCTTACTAAGTTGTCCACAATAGCCTTGACCTCATTCTCAAACCTAGGCAGGCCCTGAACCCTCCCTCCTCCTGCCTCAGCCTTCTCAGTAACTTGTATGCAGGCCTATACCACTATCCAGCCAGAGTTTCCTTGATTTACATGAGGGCTCATCTGTGTGCAGGCGTCTTCTACTGTGAACACCCATTGAAAAATCGGGACTGTTTTTCCCAAACACATATCAAATATGACAGGAAGACAGACACGGTCTCTTCAGGATGCTCAAGTTGGAAGTTTCTGTGAGAAGTCAGGAGGTTCCTGATTAAAAAAAAAAAATGTAAGTCCCTGTAATATAGCTGGACAGCTTCTTTGTCAATTTGACTGAATTGTAATCTCATGTAAACACATCTCTGAGTGTGTTCATGAGAATTTTCCTGGAAAGGTCTGGGGATGGAAGAAGGACCCTAAATGTCTGCAGCACCATGCCATGGGTTGGTGTCCTGGAGAAGAGAAGCAGAGAAGAAACAGGCTAAGTGCCAGACATTTTCTCTCTCTGCTTCCTGACTACAGATGCAATGTGGCCAGCTGTGCCACACCCCTGTGCTGTACCTTCTCCACTGTGAATAACTGGATCCTGACACTTTAAGTGAAATAAAGCCTTCTTTTGTCAGGGATGTGGTCTTCGCCACAAGAAAAGTAGCTAACCCAGTCCCCAGTCTCGTGGCAGGCAAGCAGAGCTGCTGGAGACGAGACTCAGCAGAACGCACTGCAGAAACCTGTGGGCCCAAGAGCCACTCTGGAGGGAGCCTGTGCCTTTGTCTCAGATGAGAAAGCAGGTGTGATAAATCATATGCTGATCGCTGAAAATACCCTAGATTTCCATGTGACTTACAGCTAAACCACAGCATTCAAAAGCACTCGAGCTTGGCCTGCATTAAAGAACAGCTCTAAGCCGCTCTCGTAGGCCTCGGAGCCCTCTCTCTCGTGACAGGATAACAGATGCTAGGAAGCTTGCCTAACCTATTTAGGAAAATGAGTTTTGAGGCCTTTTTCAACCGGAGGGAAATTGTTAAAGCTAATTACCCATGACTCCAGTATTAAGTAAACTAGACACCCCCAATTTACTGGAATGTCAGAATCCTAGCTGATACTTAATATAATTAGATTGCAGTTTAGATTATTTTTAGGTCCACAAATTAGTCTCTTAAATTATTTTATATGTATTTTATATTTCTAAAAATAACTCTCTTTCTAAAGAAAGTTATTTGTCTGTTTGTTTACTTATTTATTTGTGGAAGCCCAAGGTCAACAAGAGGTGTCTTCTTTCTGCTTTATTGCTCTCAAGGCAGGGTCTTTCACTGGACCAGAGCTCAGTATTTCAACGAGGCTGGTTGGCTATGGAGCTCTGAGGACCCTCTCCGCTCCGCCAGCTGGTATTAGGTTTGCAGGTTCAAATCCCTACACCTGTCTTTTATGAGTGCCAGGGATCCGAACTCTGGTCTTCATACTTGTTCAGCAGGCGCTTTGTGCACGGAACCTTCTCTCAGACCCCTTTATTAACTCTTTTAGTCAGCATACAAAGTAGGAGCTGGCACCATGTGACATTTTCCTGCGTAAGCGTCATCGCACTGCGTTCTACATAGAATCATGATACATCGTTCTTACTCCCCCTCAGGCTGTCCTCGTCCACTCCCCTCTCTTCAAAAAAACAAATTCCACGAGAAAACTATTAGAAACCTCTAACGGTGGTGTGTCACTCCCCTCTCTTCAAAAAAACAAATTCCACGAGAAAACTATTAGAAACCTCTAACGGTGGTGTGTCCTCATTCCAGACGATAAAGGGAAACCCTAGCAGAAATTAAATTGTCTTACTATTGAATTAAAACTTTAATAAAGCTTCTAACCGAGATTCATTTACCTCCAAACCGTGCACTTATTTGGAGTATTTAAAAATTATGCACTTTATATTATTTCCTGTGGCACAGAACAAAGGGAAGTTCTGTTGTGTGCCTTCAAAGTCATGCTTCCTGTGAAGACACAAGGGAGGGCTCAAATGAAAGTTGTATAGAGCTCAGATTCAAGGAGCAACCTGACCATCTTTCAAGTGTAGGATCAGGTTGCTAAGCAGTGATCTTTTCCTTTCAAAACAGGAAATCACATTCAAGGGCAAAGAAGAAAAGATCTTTATAACACGTATCCAAGTGTACCCTCTAGGCCATTCTGCTTGACAATCCTAACCTTATTTCTGTGGGGTTTTGGCCAGCACTCCCTCCATCCCTGTCCGGTGGTGCTCATGCTCCTTAGAACAGGCTCCAGAACCTGGATCTCCTTTGTGGAATTCTCTTTTTAAAAGTGTGTATCTTTGCATGTATGTGTGTGTGTGTGTGTGTGTGTGTGTGTGTGTGTGTGTGTGTGCTGGATGGGCTAGGCTGGCTGGCCAGCAAGACAAAAATGAAATGCCTATCTCCATTTCCTCAGCAATGGAATAAGCATATGACACCACATTCAACTCTTTGGAAAAGAAAACCATTTAGCTATATATCTATGTATCTATGTATCTGTTTATCTATCTATCTATCTATCTATCTATCTATCTATCTATCTATCTATCTATCTATCTATCATCTACTATCTATCATCTATCTATCTATGTATCTATCTATGTATCTAT
>NC_034605.1:17135657-17142760 GCF_900095145.1 Mus pahari
TATGTATCTATCTATCTATCTATCTATCTATCTATCTATCTATCTATCTATCTATCTATGTTGAGGGTCGTCGGTGCCACAGATGTATGTGGGGTGTGGAGAGGAGGTTAATAAAATACATGTAACATGAAATTGAGAGGGAATATCTTGGGTGATGCGGGGGGGGGCAATTAGCTAGCGGAAGCATGGAGTGAGACAGCAAGGGAGGAGAAAAATTAGACTAAAGTATAATGACACATATATAAGGCACTGCCATGATGAAACTCATCACTTTGTGTGCTGCCTTTAACAATTAATTAAGCTGGAAAATTCGAGCACTAGATGAGGGACAGGTTATTAGGGGAGAGGGTACAAGGCAAGGGAGCTTGCTGGAAACCTGCCAAGCTCAGCTCTCCTCCGTTCCCACTATCAGAGACATATCAGGAAGCCTACCTGGGCAGGAGTTCCATAGGCTGCCTCTGCACAGAGACAAAGCAGCCAGTGCCCTGCCTTCTCTGGAGCTGGGCTGATCTGATTGTCCCTGTGCCCTTATCTCTGCATTGTCCATAGATACAAAGTCAGTGTTCTGATATAACAAACATGATGGCTTTGCAATCACCCCATGAGGCTAAGCCACAAAAGGATAGGGTCTGGCCACTTTCTGATCCTTACCATGTTTGAATTTGAGTCTGTGGGTTACAAAAGATAACTTTGGCTGGGCATGGTGGCGCACGCCTTTAATCCCAGCACTTGGGAGGCAGAGGCAGGCGGATTTCTTAGTTCGAGGACAGCCTGGTCTGCAGAGTGAGTTCCAGGACAGCCAGGGCTACACAGAGAAACCCTGTCTCCAAAAAAAAAAAAAAAAAAAGATAACTACTTCGGGGGTGACTTTCGAGCCTGGCAAGAATCTCTTGGTGTTTGTCTGGCCACAGAACATTACTGGGGTTTCAGTGAAATCTACTGTAAGTCTTTCCCAGTTAGAGCTTGAGCTAACTCACATTCTCCCTCCTCCTCCTCCTCCTCCACCTCCTCCTCCTCCTCCTCCTCCTTCTTCTTCTTCAAGTCAGGGTTTATGTAGCTCTGGGTGTCTCACTAGCCTTGAACTCACAGAGATCTGCCTGCCTCTGCCTCCTAAGGGCTGGGATTAAAGGTGTGTGCCACCACCACCTGCTTCCCTATCTTCTTGATGATAACCACTGGTTCAGAGATGGGACTGCGACCCACACTGCCTGTCTGCATCACGGTTCTGGAGCGGCTCCCTGCCCACCACCGTCTTGGACAGCATGATGGTGTGTGCTGGCGATGCCGAGGAGGTCCTCTTTCTTTCCTCAGCAGGATGTCCTGCCCAAGAGCAAGACTCACGAGGCCCAGGGCTGAGCCAGGAGCTCCTGTAAATGAGTGGCTCCAAAAGCCCCTTGAGACCCTTGAACTAATAAGTCTTTTCCTTCTATATCTTCTCCCCTTCCTCCTCCTTCTCCTCTTTCCCCCATCTTGGTTTTTCCTTTTGATTTTTGGAAAGAGCCTCACTCTGTAGCCCAGGCTGGCCTCAAACTCCTAGCAGTCTCCTGTCTCAGCCTTCCAAATGCTAGAATTACAGATGTGAGTCACCTCACCCAACTCCTCCCCTTCTCTTTCTTAAACAAATTTGAGTCACTTACATTATTTGAACATAGAACCTGGTCAACTTTGTGTAGTGTCTGTTGATAACACCCTATGAAGTTCAAATGTATAATCTGGTATAACATGATTGATCCATTTTAATTAGAAAGTTCACTTCTGAGGATAACTGTGCAGCTAGTCTCAACCTACGTTATTGACTGGCCCATTTCTGTTTTACTATCTTCAGTGAGGGAAACTGCACTTTGAGTAGCGCTTTGTTCCTGATACTCAATTAGTCACAAGTAGACGCCGTCCTTAGGTTAACTGTTCTTACCTTTAGGGAGGCCAGTGTCTTGAATGGGATACTTGTCTGACTGCAGAAACGGACAAAAGCAGAGAGTTATTTCTAAATGTCAGTTTTGAGATCAAAGTGAACAGAGAGCTTTGTGTTGGGTTTCAGAAGAAGGCTGGGGCACAGCTAGCTCATCGGCAAAGGGCCTGCCTTGAATGCCTACGGCCCCAGGTGCTGTCCCCCAGGACTGTAGCACGAAGCAGAATTAAACCTCCCAGGGCTTTAGCCTCAAGCTTATCAGCAGGCCTGACTCACTGTTTTTCTTCTGAGCTGATGTCAGAGTCTACAGGTTAATGTTGGAACATGAAACAGAATAACCCCCCTCTTAACTTCCTTGGCTCTAACCGCTAAACCACACTTCCTCTCTTCTCTGCTGTGCTAGTCTTCCTCCCAGCTTCCTGCAGTGTTATGCTCAGAGTTTGTCTTGGTGCATTCTTGGAGGGCATGCCTCTTCTCGCCACTTCTGTGATGGTCATGTCACAGACACACGTGTGTGTGCTGGGCAACATTCACTACTGTAGACTCCCTGTCCTGGCTTTGACAGGACTCCGTGTTAGCTATTTTCAGTGTTGAAAGATGGTTAACTAAAAATAGACAGTGTTAAAAGTCGACACCAGACAAAGACCTAGGAACATCTAGGAAGGTCACTTATGGTTTGTGTGAAGCAAGAAAAGGATCTAACACGATTTTGTTGCTGTTTCCGAGCAGGTATCATGTAGCCCAGGCTGGCTTCAAGCTTGCTATGTAGCTGAAGATGACTGTACACCACTGATCCTCCTGCCTCTGCCTACAGAGTGCTAGGATTACATGTATGCTGAACCTTACTGAGTTTAGGTCGTGCCGGGGATTAAGCCCAGGGTTCCATGCATGCTGGGTGGACACTCTGCTCACAGAATCACATTCCCAGCAGACGACCTAACACTGCTCTTTGGCTTGGAAATGCCATATGTAGGATGTGTATCTTTGGAAAACCTCACTTTGGAGTTTCTGATCTCCCCTGGAAATCCTTGGTGAGCACCCTGTGACCTAGCAAGGCATAAAGAGTTGAGACTTGCCACCTACCGTGACAAAGGATAAAGTGCTGGGGTCCGTGTCCTCCACTGGCTCCTTTGCCATGTGATCTGGGAAGATACAAAGGGACAGGATTGCCACTGAGAAAAAACCACAAATGAGGCCTTCTCTGTCATTTTCCCATCTGCATGAGCTGCCTTTTCTGGGCAATATAAATGGACTGTCAGTCATGTGCATGGTCAAGAGAGACCTGCTGGTGTTACTTCAAGGAAGAGAGCAAGGAGAAGAAACAGAAAAACAAAACAAAACAAAACCACAATGCTCAGGACATCTAAACAAACAAACACAAGTTACTCATAAGCATGCTCAAATACTATGACTTACAACCAATGACAAATTATACAAAAATCACACCAATCCCTGCAAGTGTGTGCATATGCTTTTAGGCCAAAGGACAACCTGAGGTGTAGTTTGTAGCAATCATCTGTCTTCTTATTTTATGAGCTGGGTTCTCTCAGGAGCCTGAACTCACCAAATAGATCCCTCCCTAGTGCTTAGGTTGCTAGGCACTACCACAGCTGGCTTTTGTACATTGGTTCTGGGGCTCAAAGTTAGGGCCTCAAAGCACTTACTGATCAAACTGTCTCCCCAGGTACCAACGACTCTCCCTGTTTAATTGGATGTAACTTTATTTAAGGATTTTATTCTGAATTCTGTATGTTTGCTTATTTCCTTGTCTCTGTGACTTGCTTTTTGTTGTTGTTGTTGTTGGCTTTTTTTGTATTTAAAGAAAAAAAGTCCTTTTAGGAGGCTGGAGTGATGGCTCAGTAGGTGAGGAACACTTGAGCCTCTTGCAGTTTGGTTCCCAGCACCCACTTGGAAGCGCAAAGCCATTTATAACTCCAGTTCGAGGGAATCTAGTACCCTCTTCTGGCTTCTGCAAGTACCGGGCACACACACACACACACACAAATCTAATTTTTTTTAATAATAATTTTAACCATTAAGCTTCCTTAGACTGGAGAGGCGGCTCAGCAGATAACTTATTTGCCAGGCAAGCACGAGGACCAAAGTTGAAGTCCCCAGAACCCTCATAAAAACCAATCAACATAGCTGCTGTCAGTATAGTGCTGTCAGCCCAGTCAGTAGAGGCTTGGCATCCCAGCCCTGAAAGAGCAGAGACAGAGGACCCCCAGAGCAAGCTGGCTAACCAGACTAACTGGAACTGGCAAGCTGAAGGTTCAGCAAGAGACCCTCCTCAGCGAATGAAGGGAAGACCCTTCCTCGGTGAATAACATGGAAGAACAATAGAGGACCATTCTCAACATTAACCTTAGGCCTCTATATGCACACGGGGGGGGGGGGGACAGCTTGTTTCTGAGACAGACTGAAATGGTCTTGAACGGTATTTCTCAACCTTCCCAACGCTGCCGCCCTTTAATACAGTCCCTCGTGCCGTGGTGACCCCCACGACTGTAAAATTTGTAATTTTGCTACTGTTATGAGTTGTAAGTAAATGTCTGTGTTTTCTAATGGTCTTGGGCGGCCCCTGTGAAAGGATTATTGACACACACACACACACACCCCAAACGGGTCATGACCCGAGAGTTGAGAACCGCTTGTCTAGAAGCAAGCATTGGCACCTGCACAAGGGTTCTCCTATAATTAAACTTCTGGGATATGGTGGTATGTGCCTGATGCCAGCATTTGGGATCTGAGGCAGGAGGATATGAGTTTGAGGCTAGTCTGAAGTCTCAAAAATAAATAAATAAAGGTATCAGAAAAGAAGGACACAAGGGGAGGGAGTGGCTCTGACAGCTGGGGAAAGGGGCAATGTCACCCGAGGCAGCCGGCAGCTGTGAGGAGCAAGCAGGGCAATAGAGCACAGCCGTGTGTCTGAGGCCTGGAGCCTCGTCTACACTCCTGGTGACTTTGGGTAAGCCTTGAGGTGTGCCTTGTGGGAGACTCTAACTAACCTAGATGAAGCCTACGGCGGGATGTTGGCATTGGATGGGCTTTAAGCTGCCTCGGACTCTTCCTCTGGGACGTGAAATTCAATTCAGGTCCTCCACTTCCTGGATGCCACAAGGTTGGTGATCATTGTTCAGTCCAGACATTGGAGGTCGCACGGGGCAGCTGACCTCCTGCTCCTCAGAACCTCACTGAGGACTGCGATAGGAGAGTTGAGGCCAGCAAGGCTTTGGCAGGTTGGCTTTCTGAAGCTCAAGAGGTTCCCAGAAAACCCAGGAGCGGCGCACTGTGAACTGGCATAAGAGGTATGTTCAGGTCTTTTGTTATTTTTGCTCTGGTTTGGTTTTGGAGACGGGGCCCCTATAGGGTCCAAGCTGGCCTTGAGCTTTTGATTTAGGGAAGAATGACCTTGAACTTCTGATCCTCCTGTTTTGACCTCCTCAGTGCTGGGATGGCATTAGTTTGTTATTTATCCTGGTTTTGGGTGTGTGTGTGTGTGTGTGTGTGTGTGTGTGTGTGTGTGTGTGTTTGTGCGAGGGAGGGAGCGAGGGACTTTGAGCCCTGTACTCACTCTCCTGGCTGAGCTACATCTCTTCCCCCACCCCCAAGACCCACCCTCCCCCTACCCACCCCCCACCCCACTCCCACCCCTGCAGCTGTTTTAGGTCAGGCTCAGCTGTTTTTGTTCTCACAGGCCCAGAGTTGTGTGTGCCAAGGAGGTTGTGTGGGGGGAGGGCTGTTTCTGGTTATTTGAGACCGATCTAGAAGCAGAAAGTCTTCTAAAAGCCCTACCTGGAGGCCTTGAAGTTGAATGTTTACAATATGATTAAGTATAAAAATCAAATCGTTTATCTAAAGCTTGAAAATGTTTGTTTTTACAAGCCCTGGGTATCAGCAGGTTGAGCCCACAGGCAACACTCCAGTGCCAGATGGGATGTGGGGCACCAAGGAGCCTGAAACAGAAAAAGGGGGGATATGTGAGCCCCCAAAGAGGGCATAGCTAGTATCTTCTCTAGGGTGATAGGGACATTCCCTTGCCCCAGCTGTCACCCACTGTCTGGCCAAGTTTCCTTCCCAGAGTTGCCTCAACTACTCCAAACAAGCTCAGATCACCCATCAGCCGGCAGCTGCCTGATGCAGCTGATGTATTTCCTCCCTCGCAAATACCTTCTAGAGAGTTCTACCTGACAAACTCATGCGTGGGGGTCCCTGGGAGGGTACCCGTAGACCCTCAACACCCTGATTCAGATGAGAATGAGCAGACCACACCATCATTCAGAATCTCTGGACCACACGTCCATTACCTGTTATATTAGGAGTTAAAGAGAGCCAGGTGGGGGCTGGCGAGATGGCTTAGTGGTTAAGAGCGCCGACTGCTCTTCCAAAGGTCCTGAGTTCAAATCCCAGCAACCACATGGTGGCTCACAACCATCCGTAATGAAATCTGATGCCCTCTTCTGGAGTGTCTGAGGACAGCTACATTGTATATAATAAATAAATAAATCTTTGGAAAAAAAAAAAAAAAAGAGCCAGGTATCCAAAAATGGAGGCAGGAGGCTCATGAGTTCAAAGTCAATTTGGGCCACATAGCGAGCTACGTCCGCTCTGCACCACACTACATGCACGGTCTCTGTGATGTCTTGACATATATGTATCATTTTCTTCCCCTCAGGTCCCGCTTGAGAATCAGGCCACCCAAAGCCAACTTCTTCCACCTCTGTCTGGGAGCTGCACAAAAACTCTCGGAGCCGACCTCATCTGACCTTGTGTTTGGGAAGGTCCCTTACTGAGGGAGAGGTTAGGGAAGGGCCAGGAAGATGTGAGCTGAGGCCTTCCCGAGGACCCCTCAGGTTATCAGCTTTAGAATAGCCTCTTTGTCAGCTCCTGTTTTCAACATACAGGGTTTTGGTTTTTTTTTTCAACATACAGGTTTTTTTTGTTTTTTTTCTTCATTCAAGCTCCTACAATGAAATCTCCCCATAAACTCAAAAGGAAGCATTTGGGATGGAGGAAATGACTCCGTTGGTAGACTTCTTGTCTAGCATCCACAAAGCCCAAGGTTCTAGCACTATCCAAACCCAGTATAGTCCCGAGTGCCTGTAATTACAGCACTCTGGAGGTAGAAGCAGGGAGATCAGGTGCTCAAGACAACCTGAGCTACAAGAGATGCTGTCTCTAAAAAAAAAAAAAA
>NC_034605.1:17142775-17168037 GCF_900095145.1 Mus pahari
GTAACAAGATCTGACGCCCTCTTCTGGAGTGTCTGAAGACAGCTACAGTGTGCTTACATATAATAAATAAATAAATCTTAAAAAAAAAAAAAAAAAAAAAAAGACTATGTTCAAGGTGCTCTGGCCAGCCAAGCAAATGGACACCAGATGGGGCACCCAGAGAGGGGGGAAGCTTCGCACCCCTTCTCCCGTGGCCCACTTTGACTGTCTCTTTATCCGTCTCGTTTCAAGGGTTGAAGGGGATGGATAGTTCTGTGATAGAGCAATAAATTCCATCCCCAGTACCACAAAAACAAACAGAAAAAAATAGAAATTCCTTCCTTCCTCCCTTAGATTTATTTATATGAGTATACTGTAGCTGTCTTTAGATACAGTAGAAGAAAGCATCAGATCGCATTACAGATGGTTGTTAGCCACCATGTGGTTGCTGGGATTTGAACTCAGGACCTCTGGAAGAACAGTCAGTGCTCTTAACCGCTAAGCCATCTCTCCTGCCCTGACCCCCATACCTTTCATGGTTGCATAAGTGGCTGACAGAACCTCAGCTAAGCCTGAGAAAAGTATGAGAACCTTCTTCTCCACAGTGTGTGCTCTCCCCAGTGTGAGCTCTCCCCAGTGTGTACTCTACACAGTGTGCACTCTCCACAGTGTGAGCTCTCTACAGTGTGAGCTCTCCCCAGTGTGAGCTCTCCCCAGTGTGAGCTCTCCCTAGTGTGTACTCTCCACAGTGTGAGCTCTCCACAGTGTGAGCTTTCCACAGTGTGAGCTCTCCCCAGTGTGAGCTCTCCCCAGTGTGAGCTCTCCACAGTGTGAGCTCTCCACAGTGTGTGCTCTCTACAGTGTGAGCTCTCCCCAGTGTGAGCTCTCCACAGTGTGAGCTCTCCACAGTGTGAGCTCTCCCCAGTGTGAGCTCTCCACAGTGTGAGCTCTCCACAGTGTGAGCTCTCCACAGTGTGAGCTCTCCCCAGTGTGAGCTCTCCACAGTGTGAGCTCTCCACAGTGTGTGCTCTCCACAGTGTGAGCTCTCCCCAGTGTGAGCTCTCCACAGTGTGTGCTCTCTACAGTGTGAGCTCTCCCCAGTGTGAGCTCTTCCCAGTGTGAGCTCTCCACAGTGTGTGCTCTCCCCAATGTGAGCTCTCCATAGTGTGCGCTCTGGATACACGGAAGAGGCAGGCTTTGAGTCCGAGACCTCCAGGTTGACTGGTTTGTTTGTTTGTTTGTTTGTTTTTGCACCAGAACCTTTTAGAAGTGGCTTAGACCTAGTTCACCAGACAGACTCAGCTGGAGTCATCATGCCCAGACTTGTCTTATTAATTTTCAATAAAGCTTTTCATTTTTACTATGTACTTACTATGTATTTTGTGAGCACTCACATGCCAGCATACACATGTGGAGAGCTGAGGACAACTTTGTGGAGTTGGTTCTCTCCCTCCTTCTTTATGTGGGTTTAGGGGATCAAACTCGGGTCACCAGGCTTGTGCAGCAAATGCCTCTATCCCGTGAGTCATCTCGCTGGCCCCATATCTGCTTTTTATAAAGACTTTTCCATATTGGCAAGCGATCGACTCTTAGGACTCCAATTCAACTAGATTACCTTGGTAAAAACTCTGTTCTCAAAGAAGGTTATGTTCTGAGGTACCAGTGTTGACATCATCATATCATCTTCTACATGATGGGGTTAGAACTTAACACATATCTTTTTAAGGACCACAGTTGAGTTCACATTCTGCTTCCCGTTCCAATCCAGCCTCCCTCTCCCTCTCCCCCAAAGACTTAATCATTGTAACATCAACTCTAAATCCAAACTCCCATCTACTCATCCTCAACTTGGGACTCCGACCTCACCTCCAGAGTCCTCCTGAGAAGGGGGCACTTAGCACCCCGAAGCCTCTTTAGGAGGACCCCAAAACAAGAACAAAGTGACATCTCCCTTTACCTACCACATTCTGGTCTCAGAAACTTTAAATATCCTCAGAGATGTCTGTTTGGAGAAAATAAGCAGGAATCATGTTCAGCTCCCAGTTCCCCAGGCAAGAGCGGGGGGCCCTTTGTGCGATCCAGTGCCGAACTGAGGGCAACTCTTTGAACTTTGGATTTCAGAGCAAGTTTATTTTTTTCTTCTTTTCTATCTTTCTTTTTATTTTGCCCCCAAAGCTCTCTCTCACCCACAGCTGTTTTCATCCCTGCTTGTAAAGATTCAGGATCACAGGCATGCTCAAAGCCACAGAAGGGTGCTGACAGTTCCTTCTATCACGTGACTGAACCAGCTGGGGAAGGGGCCTGTGTCAAGCCAGTGTGTTCCTAGGGGGGTCCTTGGAGAGTGGCCTTCCCTACTGACCCAGTGACAAGAATCCAGCCGATCAGGGAAGAGATGAAAGGTCGTGGCGGGAAACTCAGAAGTGGGAGAGTTATGAAAACTTAGGAAGCACTGTAAATAAAAGAAGCAGGCCTAGGAGTGTGGGCTTGTCATTCTGAATTCAAGGTCCGTGTGCCACTTAGAGAGACCCTGCCTCACAAAGAGTAAACTGAGGGCTGGGGATGTAGCTCAGTGATAAACCACTTGCCCAGCATGTGCAAGGCCACATCGTCCATTTCTAGCGCGCGCACACACACACACACACACACACACACACACCCTAGGACTGGAACAAAAGGAAAACAAGATGAAGGACACATTAGGAAACTCCACAGAGTGGGAGACAGGAAGATCACAGATGCCCGCCCTCTACACACTTGCTTCTTGTGGTGGGGCTGGAGAAAGCAGCAGGCAGAGCCAGCTTTGCACACATGGCCAATTCTGGAAGTGGTTCACCCTGGACTTGACCAGAACTCATGCATACATACATATAGGAGGCTGAAGAAGGGCTGAGGACAGGTGAGACACCTCCTGGCTGATGGCCAGGACCAGGACCAGGACCAGGACCAGGACCAGGACCAGGACCAGGACCTGGGGAAGTAGAACCATGAACAAAGGGAAATCTACATGACTGTACTCTACCACCATGATGCTTAGGTAACAAGGTGTCCTCAGCTGGGCCTTCTTCCTTGATATCCATATAACATGAATGGCCAGATTTTAGTCCCATTTGACAGACAATGGTAGATCAGCGGTGGCGGTTGAGGTTGACAGCTACCCCTCACCATCGCTGCCATCATCTTTCCCTGGGATCTCAAGCATCTTGTGAAGTTCCTCAAAATGGAAGTTGATTTTTTGTTTGTTTGTTTGTTTGTTTTGTTTTGTTTTCAATTTACTTCATGGGGACTGGAGCGATGGCTCAGTGGTTAAGAGCACCCGCTCCTCTTCCAAAGGACCTGGGTTCAATTCCCAGCACTCACACGGCAGCTCACAATCAATCTGTAACTCCAGTTCCGGAGGATCCATTACTGTCCTCCGGCTTCTGAGTGTACCAAGAACACAAGTAGGGCACATAAATGGAAGCGAAACACCCGTGCACATACACATAAAATAATTTAAAAAGTCAACGCCATGCCCTGGGAAGATGGCTCAGTGGGTAAGTACTGGTTGCTTTTGTAGAGGACCCAGCTTCAGTTCCCAGCATCCACACAGTGGCTCACAGTTATCCACAGTTACCGTTCCAAGGGAACTGACGCTTTCTTATGATCTCCACAGGTACATATGCTCATACAGGGAAAACATTCATACACATAAAATAAAATAAAATAAAATAAATCTTTTAAAAACTTAGTTAACTTCACAATAAAACATAATAACATCTCTCTCTCTCTCTCTCTCTCTCTCTCTCTCTCTCTCTCTCTCTCTCTCTGTGTGTGTGTGTGTGTGTGTGTGTGTGTGTGTGTGTGTTTGAGAGAGAGACAGAAACAAATTAAGAATTGTACCTAGGGCCACATGCACACCAAGCAAGTGTGGTGCTACCACTGAGCTGTACATCTCAACTATGTGTGTGAAGGAACAGAGGTTGTTTGTTTGTTTGTTCCCTTTGCAAGATAAACTCAGCTGACACGTTCCACTTGATGAATACGTTCCTCGGGAACAAATATAGAAAGACCTCCCGCCCACCCACCCCGGGGTTGTGTGTAACAATTGCCTTAAATTCCGTTTCATTGTCCATCCATTCGTAGCTCCACTCAGGGGAGTGAAATGTGTTTACCCGGGGCCTTGCGTGTGCTCAGTGGTGTGGTGGGAGTCAGGGAAAAGATACAGGCAAGGCAGCCTTGGGTTCTAGATGGAGCACACTTTCCAATGGAGAGAGTAACCCTGGCTATGCAGAATCTCACAACAGTGAAAGGGAGGTTTCCGAAGAGCTGGGAGTGGTCTTGGGCTGAGCCCAGATCATCTTTGAGAAGCAGGGGGGTAGCGGGCAGCCAAGGATGCAGAGAGCGGTCCAGGAAGTGGAAACAATCTTCCCAGGATCAGAAAGCATGTGGAGCCTTTCAAAGGAAAGACAGGAGGCTGTATGGCTGCCTAAAGCAAGTGACGAAGGTATGGAAGGGATGAACAAGTGTTAGGATGGGTGGTCTGAGATTCCGCGCAGAAGTGAGTCTAAGATGGCTGAGTAAGACCATTGACAGGAAGCATGCATCAGTGTGGAAACCTCAGTTGGGAGGTGAGGGTAGAGCATGGTCTGAGGTGCAGAGGTGAAATCTTCAGTTGGCCTCTGAGCTCCTTAGCACTGGCTGTGTTTGCTCTTGAGAAATGGAAGAGCCAGGTAGAAGGACGTGCACCTGTGTCAAGACCTGTGTAACACGGAGGAACCTCTTTGATGGACAGATTCCCAGAATGAGACAGGATATTCTTAGCATCTCCCAGGCCTGAATTATGTTCTTCACCAGTCTCTGCCAAAGGGATCCCCTGAAGGAGGCCTCCTTCCTCTTTGTGGGGAGCCCCATTCCATCTTTCCCTGAAGAGTTCACCTAGAGGTTTTGGGTTCTACTTGGTGAAGTGAGAGACGGAGTGCTTACGGGACACCCACTGTGGATATCGGTTCACACACAGAGATTTGATTTGATGCTCCCTTTAGTACAGGTTGTGAGCATTCATTCTAGTTGGGCCAAGCTAATTAAGACTGTAGTTGCAGTTCTAGTCCTATAATGCTATAACTGTCTCCCAAGTTCATATATCTACCGGCACATACACAAGACTTTGTGTGTGTGTGTGTGGGGGGGGTTATGTGTATATGATCACATAGGTACAGTGCACACATGTACAGGTGCTCATGCACAGGTGTGTACAGGTGGGAAATCAACTTTGGGTGTCTTCCTCAATTACTGTGTGTGTGTGTGTCCAGTGTATGTACACGTATGCCGGCATTTGCATGTACTTGCATGGAGGACAGAGGACTATGGTGACCAGCAAGCCCCAGAGATCTCTCCACCCCACCCACCACAGCCCTAGCATTGAAGGCATGTGTGCCATGGCTACATTTTTATGTAGGTACTGAGAACTTAAACTCAGATGGGAACTTAGATTCTCATGCTTGGGCAGCAAACTTTCTCTGCCTGCTCAAAGAGCCATTTCCCTAACCTCTGCACACTTTTTTTTTTTTTTTGAGACAGAGGCTCTCACTGAACCTGCAACACACATCAAGTTGCTTTGGTTGGCCAGCCAGTGAGCTCCAGGGATCAGGTCTGCCTCAAACAGCTGAGCCCTGGGGTTCCAAATGAGTGCCACTCTGCCTGACTTTTAATAGGGGTGCCAGAGATCAGAATGCAAGGCCTCATGCTTGCTTGCTTGACAGGCACTTCACTAACTGGAGCCATCTCTTCAGCCACCCCACCCCACCCACCCNCCCCCTTGAGGCTTTTTATGCTGGTTTTATGTTGGTTTCCACTCCCTTCCCTGCCCCCATTTTCTCTGATGCCGTTGGGTTGAGAGGCCGCTCAGGCAAATGTTACCTGTATCCTTATCCAATGAACTCCCTTTCTCTATCTCTTGAATCCCCTTACCAGTATCATTTACTAAGTCTGGGACCATTATGACTAAAATCAGCCCCAAATACCCCTTGACATCTTATTCATACAGTTCTCAGCACAAAGAGGACAGTGTTATACATACTAGCAGGCACCCGATGAGAGAATTGTTCCCTTCTGTTCTTGCAAACAACATGAGGGTTGGCCAATTCAATTGATAGCCTGTGGAGCGTGCTACATTTGAATAATTTAGTTCTTTCTTTGATGTCACTAGAAAACAGACCCCTTCCCAAACCAGCACTTCAAGATGTCAAATCAGAATGGCCACTGGGCTTAAGCTTCTGGCCACTGCCAGACATGGTATCTTCTCTGTCCGGTCAAGCCCGTAATCAGGGCAGCCCTTGAACGCTGTCCCTGCTCCAACTCAAGAAATGAAATAGGAAACACAAGCAATCACATCGATCCCAGCAGTCTGGTCCGGTTCTGTGTGGCTCTTACCAGAGTGTCCAACCTTACCAAAACCGGAGAAAGACCTAGCGTCCTCAAAGGGACACATCATCCTTTCATCCACAAACACCGATGGAGTTTGTAACTAGGTTACAGGACAGAGGAGATTCCTGGACGTTGACGTTTAAAGGGATTTTCCTTAAATGCAGGGAGATGCGATAGAAAAATCTAGATTCTGGCCTCAGATATCAAAGCACATTTTTAATGTACTACGGGGACTGGAGACCTCCACAGGTGGGAATTGCGCAGGTGGGCTCAGCCCAGTGGATCGGAGAGGTGAAGACTTGTACAGAAGCAAACGGCATCTCAGCAAAGTGAAGCCAGGAGGGAGAAGAGCGACAAGAAAAGGTGTGACTGGAAAGCAAGGGAGAGCCTGGAAGGAAGGGGGTGCAGGATCCTCCCTCCTATGTTCTTTTCTATCAAAGGTTGGCTGACTTGTTTCAACCAGGCACCCGCATGGCCCAGAACAAAAGCGCTCGGCCGGGCCTCCGCGTGGGAAGAGGGACCACGCACACCTTGCAGTGTGCAGGAAGCAAGCGATCAGCTGCTGCTCACAGAGGGGCAAGCACAGGGGTAGGATTGGGAGAGGTAAGACGTGTGCCACAGCTGTTCCCCTTCCAACCTGACACACATCTGGCGAGAGCCCTGGTGCCCCCCCCTCGCCCCCCAAAAAACCCGCTCCCAGGGGATGACTGAAGTTCAGTCTCATAAATCCAGCTAGTGGTCACACCCCAAGTGAGGGCGCGGCACCTAGCCACTTTACCTGAGCGCAGAGGGTCATCCGGAGAAGCCATGAAGACCAGGAGAGGACAGATGCGTTTCCGAGCAGGGGTGGGCAGTCTCTAGGACCCCTGAGAACAGCAGGATCGCCCGGACCCAACCTTCTACCTTGGCAATGCGCGACTCTGGCTGCGCTCTGCCCTGCTGCTGCTGCTGCTGCTCCTCCTCCTCCCTTTCCTCCTCTTGATCTCTGCCACTTCTTCCTCGTGCTCACTTCCTGCAATTAGCAAAGCCCCTTCCCGGCGCGAGTCTCTCCAGAACTCTGGAGAGGATCCTGTGGGTTGCGGTTGGGCACGAGAGGACACCGAGGGGCCCCCGGAGCACTTGCCCTGCCGGTACCTAGGGCGTAGAACCCTGTTGTCACCACGGGGGTCTCACGCGATCGCAAATGGGAGAGCGTTTCAGCTAGCCTTCCCCTGGCTGCCGCACGCGCGGGTGGCTTTCCCGGTTCCTAATCTCGTCCTCAGCTGGGACACCAAAGCACTCCCAGCGCGCTCCTAGCACAGGCCCGGGCTGAGACGCCTGCCGGCGATTTGATGTTTGAACAGTTTCCTAATCTTCAGGCAGCCTGAACAGCGGCATGACCGCACACGCTAGCACTTTCTAATTTGATGTTTCTTTGGCATTAGTTACTGCCTGACCTCCTGGGTGAGCACTACACAAAAGGAGCGGGAGGAAAAGTCAGTCGTGAGGTCTCTGGTTCACTCCTCTGAAGGAAAAAGCAAAAACCAAAAAAAAACAGTGTAGGGTTCTGTTAGAAATGCAGAACCCATGGGCCCTTAAACGAATTAAGATTTAGTTTAAATGGGATTTTATTCTAATTAAGAGCAGAGAATCTGATCTTTTATTTTGTTTGTTTGGTTGGTTTGTTTGTTTGTTTGTTTGTTTTTTTCTGAGACAGGGTTTCTCTGTATAGCCCTGGCTGTCCTGGAACTCACTCTGTAGAACTCAGAAATCCGCCTGCCTCTCCCTCCCAAGTGCTGGGGTTAAAGGCATGGGCCACCACTGCCCAGCGAATCTGATCTTTTAAAATGGCTATATTTTATTTAAAAGTTTAAGTTATTTCTATTATTTTAAAATCATATGGGGAGGGTATGTACACAGAGTACAGTGCCTACAGAATCTAGAAGAAGGTGATAGCTCCCCCGAAGCTGGAGTTGCTGGTGGTTGTGGCCTTGCTAGGAACTGAACTTGGGTCTTTTGCAAAAGTGATGGCACTCTCGAGGCTAAGGTGCCTGCCTCTCCAGCTCTAGTGGCCTTCTCTTCACTATCTGCCATATACAAAGGTTACAGACAAGTTACATTTAATAGGAATCTCTGAAAGGATGCACAAAATCTATATCTGCCCTTGAACATAAGCATAGAACTATTAAAAAAAAAAAAAAAAAAAAAAAAAAGGAGTTTAGGAGTTTAAAGGAGATGCCAGGCAGGGATGTAGGTCAGTAGTAGAGTGCCTGGCATGTATAAGCCCCAGCCTGATGACATAGGTTGTAATCCTAGCACACAAGAGACTGAGGCAGGAGGGTAGTCTGGAGTTTGAGACCACCAAGAACTTTATGGTGTGAGGCTTTATTAAAGACGAGGAGGAAGAGGGGGGGGAGGAGGAGAAAGAAAGAAAAGAAAGAATATTTCAGTATTTACTGGACAATTTCATTAACAAATTAGCCAATTCAGGTTAAACAACTGAACATTTCAGGGAACTAGCAAATGCCAGTGTACCTTTGTGGCAACCCCCAGGCTGCCCTGTGGCTCCGGGGCTCACGGTACTCCTGGGGTTGGTTTGTATTCTCCATAAGATGCCATGGAAGAGTTGGGTCTTCAGAGAGGAGGCCACAAAGGCTCAGGTAAGGAAGGGACGTTAATTTAGAAAGGGTGTTTTTCTCAGGGAGTCTATTTTGAGGTTTGGTTTGTGGTTCCTTCTATACATCCCCACGTGGAATTCATTTCTGAGGTTTGGTTGGTAGCAACCAACCACATGTCAAGTTGGGCTGTCTTGTTAGCGCAAGTTCTAGCGGTTTGTTTTTCAGAAGGAAATTGTCAGTAGGTTTCTTTACATCCTTCACTAGATAGACGATGATTTAGAAATCTACAGTGTCTTTCTTCTTATGTGTGTGTGTGTGCACATGGATGAGTGTGTGCCCTGGAAGCAAATGCAGAGGTCAGAAGGTCACTCTCTCCTGCTGTGTGGGTCATGGGGATCAAACTCAGGTCATCAGGCTATAAGGCTTGTACATTCCCTTACCTGCTGAACTTAGCCCCCCCTCCCTTTCTCCTTCTCCTTACTTCTTCCACCATCATCATCATCATCATCATCATCATCATCATCATCATCATCATCACCACCACCATCCCTCCTCCTTCTTTGAGACAGTCTCACTCTGTAAACCAGGCTGGCCTCAAACTCAAATCCACAGAAATGTTTCTACCTCATGAGTGCTAGAATTGCAGTTACCTTCCACATCTGACTAAGGTTAATTAATTATTTTTAGCCTTTATGTTTTTATGTGTGAAGATGTGTTTGCCTGCCTGCATGTTTGTGTGCAACATGTATGTAGTACCTTCAGAGGCCAGAAAAAGGGCTTCTATTTCCCTTGGTATTTGAGTTATAGTTGTGGGTGCTCAAACTCGGTCTTCCAGAAGAGCTGTCAGTGCTCTTAACTGCTAATATTTCTCTTCAGTCTAAGGTGAAATTTTTTTCTTTTTGGCTTTTTGAGACAGGGTTTCACTATGTAGCCCTGACTGTTCAGGAACATGCTCTGTAGACAAGGTGGCCTTGAACTCAGAAATCTGCCTACCTTCCAAGTCCTGGGATTAAAACCACCCAGTCCAAGGTCTTTTTTTTTTTTTTTTTTTTTAAAGATCCAATATTTTAGTGTGATTCTTTGGCTTCCTTTCTCATAAACTGTAGCTGCTGCTATAATCCTACATTTCCCCTACATGTTTTGTGATCACTAAAGTATAGCAAATCACAGGACCTACTGTTTTCAGTGTACAAAACAGTATTTCTCATCATCTTAACTTCCCATGAAATGCTCTTACGTCTCAGGACATCTAATATAGGAGCTTCTGATGCTCCCAGAGAGTGTCCTACTGGGTAGTGGTGGTCACATGACCCTTTCTAAAGTATTTTTTAAGACTTATTTTTACTTGTGTGTGGATATGTGTATATGAGTGCAGGTATCCACAAATGCCCAATGAGATGTCTGATGCCTTTATATGTTTTTCAAGACAGGGTCTCTCTGTAGTCCAGGCTGGCCTCATACTCAAAGATCCACCTGCCTCTCTGCCCCATGAGTGATGGAATTAAAGGCATGTACCACCACCCAGCAAAAAGTATGTGTATATGTGTATATGGTTATGTGCATATGAGTGCAGGTGCACACAAATGTTAAAAGAAGGTGTATGATTCCTTAGAACTGGAGGTAGGGGGGATTGTGAGCCACCCAGCATAGGTGCCTGGGAGTCAAACTCAGGTCCTCTGTAAAAGTACCGAGTGTTCTATGCTGCACCTAAAATATATTAACTGACTGATTGATTGGTTGTGTGAAATTTTGCATTTATGTATGCACATGTGGAGGCCAGAGTACAATCATGATGTGTGTGTGTGTGTGTGTGTGTGTGTGTGTGTGTGTGTGTGTGTGTGGTTTATCTAGTTGGAGTTGGGGTGTGGACATTGTGTATGTCTGTTATGTGCTTGGACATGAGAGGCCAAAGATGTAAGATTTCTTCCTCTATTGATCCTTTTCTCCCTCCCTCCCTCCCTCCCTCCCTCCCTCCCTCCCTTCTTCCTTTCTTTCCTAAGACAACATGTCTCTGGCATTGAAGCTCAGCATTTTGGTTAGGCTGGCTGGCCAGCAAGCTCCAGGTTCTCCCCATTTTCACCGGCACCTATGGCCATGCCCAGCTTCTACAGGAGTGCTGGAGGTTTGAACTCATGTCCTTTTGTTCTCTTGGCAAGTGAGCCATCTGTCCAGCTCTGTTTGTTTTGTTGCTGCTTTGGGTTTTTTTATGTGCTTATATATTGAGAACACCTTTCGTGTATCGCAGGCTGGTCTTGAATTCCCTGTGTAGTTGAGGGTGACCTCGAGTTTTTAATCCTCCTGCCTCTACCTCCGAGATTACAGGCACATGCTGTACCCAATGTTGTTGCTTTGGAGATTTTTAATTGACCTCTATTTGCCCCATTCTGACTTGGTCATCTCAGAGTCTGACCAGCTGACTTTGACTCAGGCATGAAACCACAAGAGAGTCAAGGAAGAGGCAGAGAAGGTAAAAGGAGAGGGAGGAAAGAGAAGAGCAGGAGAATAAGGAGGACAGAGGAGTGATCCCGTGACTGTCACACAAGTAGGTGGCTGTCCTGCGGTACATATTTCCCTTATAATTTAGCCTACTGAGAGCATTTTTTTAACCTCAATTTTTAAAAATTAAAATATAATTACATCATTTTCCCTTCCTTCTCCTCCCTAAAACCCATCCCTTGTTCCCTTTTAAATTCATCTGTTCAATTATTATTGTCACATACAAATACATAAATATGACCTTTTAGTGTTGCTTGAATGAATGTGATTTCAGGGATGACCCCTTAATGTTGGCTAATGAACTCATGGTCCCATCCCTGGGGAGACTATTTTTCCTAATCTCAGCATTCTTTAGTTGTCTTTAGCTCTTTATCTAGGGGTGGGGCCCTCTGAGATTTCCCCCTCCACGTTAGCAGGTCTGTTGGTGTTGCCATTGTTCAGGTCTTGATTAGGACTCCTTATTGTTGAGGTATCATGGGTATAACTTCTTTATCATTTCTAGGAGACACAATCTCACAGCAGACCTAAGGTTTTTATTGGTTGGTGTTTTTCCAACAAATATTTCAATATGTCCTGTTTTGTTTTTTTTTAAATTTATTTATTTATTATATGTAAGTACACTGTAGCTGTCTTCAGACACTCCAGAAGAGGGAGTCAGATCTTGTTATGGGTGGTTATGAGCCACCATGTGGTTGCTGGGATTTGAACTCCGGACCTTCGGAAGAGCAGTCGGGTGCTCTTACCCACTGAGCCATCTCACCAGCCCATATGTCCTGTTTTTAATATGCCATGGACAAGGGGGTAGATGATAGTATCCATTAAGTGATTTTGAAAGGGACTGAACCCAGAGCCTTGCCCTGAACTGTACTCCAGCTCTTGTTTTAGTTTTGATTTTGAGGTGGAGCCCTGCTTTGAGTTGCTCAGGCTGGCCTTAAATTAGGCAGTAGTCCTGAACGGGTCATTCTCCTGCATCAGCTCTCAGATGTGCTGGGAAGACAGTCCACCACCACCACCAAGGCCTGCATATATCTTCTTAAACTTGATTCCATGCACGGAACCAAATGTTCAGCCCTGAGGCTAAAAAGGTGGCTTATGGTCTAACAATGTATTTCAGAGAACCCTAGATTGGTGGTTCTCAGTGCCCATGTCAGAGAGCTCACAACTGCTCATAGCTCCAGTTCCATGAAGACCCAACCTCTCATGACTTCTCTCTCTCCCTCTCTTCCCTGAGATTTTACAGTATAGTCAATGTCTGTTACATGAAGTACAGAAAAAACAGGTAGCTAGAGACAAAAATTACAAAAGAAGTTTGGTGGTCTTTTGTTTTATTTATTTATTTATTTATTTATTTATTTATTTATTTATTTATTTATTTATGGGGAAAGAACTGTTTAAATATGCTTTAGCTGGAATTAGTGGCCTATGCCTATAATCTCAAAACTCAGGATTTAGAGTCAAGAAAAAAATCACATGTTCAAGTCCAGCCGAAGGATCCAATGACTACTGTCTGTTAGAATTTGCTCTCTCAAGCGTCCTTAGCTTCCTGTTTGTGGGGTAAAGGGGTCAGGGGAAGAACACCCTGACCCTGACTTGTCCCTGAGATTAGGGTGTGTGTGTTGAGGGGCTACCCTGACTCTGATTTGACCTCAAGTCCAGAGCCTGGGAAAAAAAACACTCTGATCCTGATTTGACCCGAAGCCCAAGCCCAGAGGCAAGATCTAGAATCCCACCAATCCCTGAGCTTGCTTGTTCTAAGATCCGGCCACAGAATCTCATCAAATCCTTGAGCTTGCTTCAAGGTCAGGTCGCAGAATCCCACCAATCTCTGAGCTTGCCCCAGAGTCTGACCACAAATTCTCACCAATCCCTAAACTCACCCCAAGATCAGGCCACAAAAAATCCCACCAGTTCCCAGGCCACCCCGGAAAGCCCCGCCCCCAAAACGCCTACATAAAGCCTGCCTTCTGCTTAGTTCCCTACGGCTTCTTGCCCGAAGCCTCCCTCCTGGGTTTTCCCTCCTAATAAATCTCTTATGTGAGGTTTGTTGTGTGGTGACTCTGTGGTATTCCTTGGCTCCTGACAGCCAGGCTACCTTTCCCTTCAGAGCTGTAAACATTGCTCCTGCTGCCAGGCCTTTGCTTTGCCATCACGGACTCTGTTCCTCTGGAACTGGGCCCAGAAAACTCTCCCGTCTATAAGTTCTCTTGGTCAGGGAGTTTTATCACAGCAACAGAAATGAGGGAAGATGCTCCAACAAGAAGTTCCAGCATTTTCTCTTTGGAGTTTTCCCATTCAGACTCTTATGGAATACCTCAAAGCCAGCATCTGGAGTCCTCTGCTGCCTCACAGACTAACTCTTCCTTATAGTTGGCCATTTAAGTCAGCTCCCTACTGTGGACAGATAGATACTCCCTTAGTTAAGCTTTGTATACTTTGTAAACTTTGCAACCCTTAAGGTAGGCAAGTGGCCAGGCCCTGCTGGAGGCTTCTCTAGGCACTAATGGCCAGCAGGTTTCTAACAGCTGTAACTAAGGAGGCAGGAGAGTGGCTCCTCCCTACAAGAAAAGAAATCCTTCCAATTCCTCGATTGTCCCAAAGATCAGGCCACATAAGTTCTCCCGTCCCAGGTCATCCTAGAAGGTTCCCCGCCCCCAAGAAACCCCATATGAGCTCTGTGTTCTGCCCAGTTCACTCTCAAAAGCAGAGGCAGCCACTGTCCTGGGGTTTTCCCTGTCGATACATCTCTTGTGTGAGGTTTGCTGTCTGGTGTGGCTTTGTGGTATTTCTTAGCTCCCAACTTCCAAGAGTCTTTTCCCATTGAGCTGTAACACTTACAATGGTGTCCTGGTTTTCTTGTGGGAAGTAATTGTCCCATTCAGCCCATGGCTTTTGGTAGTACCGATGGTTAGTGGCCAACTTGCCACAGCCTTGACTCACCTGGGAAAAAGAGTCTCAAAGAGGAGTTATCTAGAGTAGGTTGGCCTGTGGCATGCCGGTTAGGACTTTTCGTCCCAGGTTTCATTGATGTGGGAGGACCTCGCCCACTGCAGCTGGCACCATTTCCGACGCAGGTAGTCCTGGAGTGTATAAGAAAGAAGAAAGCTATCCGAGTCGTAGCAAGTAAGTGCATAGGCATTCATATCTCTCTGCCAGCTATAATGGACTCTAACATGAAACAGTTAGCTGAAATCAATTCTTTCTCCCCTAAATTGTAGGGTGTTTTGTTTTGTTCAGTGTATTTTTTTTTTTAATCACCAGAACACAAATGAAATGAGGACAGTGGTGGGCAGTATCACCCCTTGACCTCTGACCCCAGGAGGTGGCAGTTGACTTTGTCACCGCTTCTCAAGACATGAGTACAGGAAGACAGTGGGCTAAGGAGATAAGGGAGAACATCCAAGGGGAATTGAGAGTGGCTTTTTGGATAAATTGTCAAGGACACAAAGCTGGTGGTAGAAGAAATGAAGCAGAGGGAGACGTTTTGAAGGATCTATGCCATCGAGAGCCGTGAGCACCAGGTAGACGCATGCAGGGCTAGGCCTTAGACAACAGGAAGTCAGGAAGCTAGGTTTGGGGGTGGCAGAAGAAAATTGATGTTTTGGGGCGATTAGTTTGGCAGCTGTGTGTCGAGGGGGCGGAGCAAGAAGAGAAGGTAAGTAGGCTAATCTTTCCAGCACACTGTCATTTTTTAAGAATTGTAGGTGTGGTATCTGGGTCTGTGTGTGTACACACTGTAAGTGTTGCAGCTCTGAAGGAAAAGGCTTCCTCCACAGAAGTGTCACAGCAGCTCTGGCTGCTGCGGGGAGACGGTTCCCACAGTGAAAGTGTTCCAGCTCTGCTCCAGCAGGGGGAGGGGTTCCCTAGCTCTAGCTCTGCTCTCAGAGGTAGCCTGGCAGTCAGGAGCCAAGGAATACCACAAAGTGGCACCCGCATGCATGCACTCCAAACCTCACACAAGAGATTTATTGGGAGGGAAAACCCGAGGAGGGTGACTACTGCTTGGGAGAGAAGCAGTAGGGACCCGAGCAGAAAGCGGGGCTCATATACAATTTCTTGGGGGGTGGGGGGTGGGAAGAGCTTTCCAGAATCACCTGGGATTGCAAGCATCGTGGCTTGATTTTTGAAGCTCAGGGACTGGAAGGAGTTTCTGTTCCAGGAACTGGTGGGTTTCTGCAACAAGCTCAGGAACTGGTGGGATTCTGTTTCTTGCCCTGGATTTGGGGTTGAGATCAAATCTGGGTCAGGGTGCTCTTTCCATAACCCTGGTCTTGGGATCCAAGAAGGGTCAGGGTGCTCTTTCCATGACCCTGGTCTTGGGATCCAAGAAGGGTCAGGGTGTTTTTCCTTTGCTCTTTTATGCCACACAAACGGTGGATTCAGAGGCCTCTGCCTTAGACATTTGAGACCTGGAGTCAGGCAGGTCACCAGTAAGCTTCAGTGGTCCTTCTGTCTCCATCCATCATAATCCTGGGGTTACAAGTCAGTACACAGCCATATGTGGCCGCATCTGTCTCTTTTGAAACTTTTAAATTATTTTTTTTATAGTGATGCTGGGATTTCAGGTCTAGGGCTTGTTCCACAGTTGCTCTTACCAACTGAGCCATATCCCTAGCCCCTTGGGAGTTTTGTAAAGCAATAGTACAGTTTATCCAAATGGGGCTGTTATGGTTTGAATGTGAAAAGTCAATCACAGCTTTCACAGGATATTTGAACCTGTTTCTAGTTAGGGTGGGGCTCAGCCCGTGGCATACACCTCTAATCCCTCTTGCTGGACTATAGACATGCCCTTAGTACTCACCTTTAATCCCAAAAGGAAGCACACACGTTCGAAAGTGATATCTAATTGAGTGGCAGAAAAAGTGACAAATCAGAGAAAGATTTGCGGAATGGGATATGTCCAACTCTCCCAAGAAGAGAGGAATGGGAGAGACAGACAATACAGGAAGAAGAGATTACAGTACAGCTATTCAGAGGTAGAGAGGAAAGTCATATTTAATAGGTCAGCTGGGAGAGGAGTGTGAGCCAGAACAGCTGAGTTGAGCCAGCCAGCCAGCCAGAGTTCAGAAAGAACAAGAAAGCTGGGCGTGGTGGCGCACGTCTTTAATCCCAGCACTTGGGAGGCAGAGGCAGGCGGATATCTGAGTTTGAGGCCAGCTTGGTCTACAGAGTGAGTTCCAGGACAGCCAGGACTACACAGAGAAACCCTGTCTCAGAAAAAAAAAAAAAAAAGAAAGAAAGAAAGAAAGAAAAAGAGTGAGCTTATTCAGTAATAAATTTCAGAGGCTGAAAACATCCTAGACCTAGATAAGATTGTATGGATGTTAAAAGCTTCCAGGACTAACGCTTACGTTAGCAGAGGGAGGCAATAAACCTCCACTGAGGCATTCATTATTTCAGGGGAATAAAAGCTACTTTTACACACAGGCTTATGTTTTGAACGCTTGGTCCCCAGTCAGTGGTGCTCTTTAGGGAGGCTGTGGAACCTTTGGGACATGATGCCTGGCTGGCAGGTGCAGGAGGCTGGTCTTTGAGGGTTACAGCCCAACCCACTTGCAGTGCAGCTAGCTCCCTGATCTGCCTGGCTCTGAACAGCCCTGACAGAAGCTCCTGCTGTCGTGGATAGTGCCACCCCATCTACTTTGTCTTCCCGCCCTTATGGGCTGTACCCGGTGAAACCAGAAGGCAAGGTCAGCCCGTCCTCTCTTAATTTGGTTCTTCAAGGAGTCCTGGCACAGAGGTGAGAAAAGGTGCTGATACATGCTGCATAGGAAGAATTCATCAGGAAAGCCCCAGCATCCCAGTGTTTCTGTAAGCACGTGTACCAGTCAGTTGCCAAAGGCGATGTGAAAATTTTATATTCCAAAACATTAACAGAGGAACTAAAAAAAATCTTTAAAATATGCTCCACTGGCTTGATTTCTGACTGTGAGAAGCACGCTATCATTTAAGCATAATTAATCTTACTGATTTTTCTTATTTTTCTTAGTATACAAAATAACTGCCTTCGTTATGGTGTTTTCATACATGTCTGTCATTATACTTTGGTCACTTGCACTCTCCACTAGCCCCTCTTGTCACCTCTCCCCAACAAATCCCACTCCTTCCCCCATAGTACCCCTTCTGTGTTCATGTCATACATGCGTGCGTGCCACACATGGGAGAAAACAGGCCCTGTTTGACGCCTTTTCTTTCTCTCCATTGCCTTCTCTGTTACCCCTCTCTTTAGAGCCTTTCTTTTACTGTTTTCTAAAGATTTAATTACTTATTTTATATGCATATATGTGTATTATATACACCATGTGTATATACATGCATGCAGTGCCCACAGAGGCCAGAGAGAGTAATGGATTCCCTGGAACTGGAATTACAGATGGTTGTGAGCTGCCTTACCTGGGTATCAGGAGTCAAACTCAGGTCCCCTGTAAAAGCAGCAAATGCTCTTAACTAATAAGGCATCTCTCCAGCCTCTTTCTTGTCCACTTAAGTGTGTATTGTTTTTTCCTTTGTATGTGTGTGTGTGTGCACATGTGTGCACATCACTTTCATGTGCAAGCTCAGATGAGAAGCTTGGGTGTTGGTCCGTGCCTTCCACCTCCGTTGAGATAGGGTCTCTTGTTCACTACTGTGCGCTCCAAAGCTATCTGGTCCCTGAGCTCCCAGGGATTCTCCTGTCCCTTCCTCCTGTCTCAGAATAGGCATACAGGGATTACAGATGAGCATCTACCTGTATGTGGCTTCTGAGGAGCTGAACTCAGGTCTTCATGCTTCTGCAAAATACTTCTCCACAAGCTATCTTCCGAGGCCAGGGGTGTGAATGATTTTTCAGCACTTTCTTTTTTGTTATTGGACTCCCTTCTTATTGTGTGACATGAAACCATGTAGCTCACGTTGTTTTTGATTGTTTATATATTGGAGGCATGAGCTGTATTTGACTTTCCAGCAAAAAAAAAAAAAAAATGGTATAAAAGTGGCCCAGGGGTTAAAAGTACTTGATGCTCTCAAAGAAGACCTGGGCTTGGTTCTCAGCACCCTCATGGTGGTTCAAAGCATCCATAGCTCCAGTCCCAGGGTACACACATGGCACACATACATACACATAGGCAAAACACAATGTGTAAAACAAATCTAAAAAGGAAAAAGAGGAAACATCAGCATCATTCAAGCAGTGGTGGAAAGCATCTTTCATCTCGGCACCTGGGAGGCAGTGGCAGGCAGATCTATGACCTCAAGGCCAGTTTTGTCCAGGACAGTCACAGCTACACAGAGAATCCCTGCTAACTAAACTTAGGGCAGATGGAAGGCAGGAGAGCAGGAACCGGATGAACAGCTGCCTGGCAGTGGCTGTGCAGGAGAGTGTTTTCATTCTGTGTTCTATTTGGGTCATTTAATTTATGCATATATGGATATCTACAATGAATGCTTAAGAAGAAAGTGAGAATTTCTTCCTTTTATTTATTTTTTTTTTATTTTTAAAAAGATTGTATTTATTTATTTATTTGTTTGTTTATTTATTATATGTGTTTACACTGTAGCTGTCTTCAGACACTCCAGAAGAGGGCATCAGATTTTTTCTTATGGATGGTTGTGAGCCACCATGTGGTTGCTGGGATTTGAACTCAGGACCTTCGGAAGAGCAGTCGGTGCTCTTAACCGCTGAGCCATCTCACCAGCCCCAATTTCTTCCTTTTAAACGATTTATTATTTTATGCGTATGGATCCAAGCTTATGTCTGTGCACCACATGCATACAGATGTTCATGGAGGCCAGAGAGGGCTCTGAATCCTCTGGGACGGAATTTACACACATGTCTGAGTTGCCATGCTGTTGCTGGGAACTGAACCCGAGTCCTCTGCAAGGGCAGCCATGTTCTTAACCAATGAGCCTTTTCTCCAGGCCCCAAAGAGTTTTCTGATAATGAGATACTCCATCATTAGGATGATGTCTGACGTAGGGTTTCTATTACTGTGATGAAATACCAGGATGGAAATCAAGTGGTAGAGGAAAGGGTTTATTTCTGCTTATAGCTTACAGCCCATCATCCAGGGAAGTTAGGGCAGGAACGGGAGCAGAAATGATGGGGGAGTGCTGCTTACTGCCTTGATCCTCATGGCTTGCTCAGTCTGCTTCCTTATACAACTCAGGACCATGGCGATGATTCCAACCACAAGGAGCTGGGCTCTCCTACCTCAATCATTCATCAAGAAAATGTACAACAGGCTTGCCTATAAGCCAATGTAGGGGGAGCAATTTTTCAGCTGAGTTCTCTCTTCCCGAATGACTCTAGCTTGCATCAGGTTGACATAAAACCAGCCAGCACAGTTGATAAGTCTATAAACTCACTCGACCCTAGTGTATAGGGAAGATTAGATGGAGGGGCCCCGGAAGCCTTCTCACTGCCTCCAGCGTGTAAGACTGCCTTCACCTTGGGTGACCTTGGACTCTGCCTTGCTTCCAGCTGCCATCTCAGCAAAGTCCACTGTGCAGAGCACAGCTTTTCACACTAGCTTTTAAGAGGATCTCTTCAGAGACATGAGTATTGTAAGTTAGATAGTGAGAGGATGGGGTGTAGCTCAGAGGCCAAGCATTTGCCCAGCCCATCGTGGATGAGGTTTCAGCCCAGCACACTGGAAACAGAGCCACCTAAAGCCAGTGTGGGGAGAGTGTGTCTACTCGTTTTGTCATTCCTGTCAGGGGAAAGGCAAGTGAGACAGCAACCCAGTGGTCAAATGGTCAGCACATGCGGTTTCCTGTACCTTGCACCCCAGGATGCAGATTGCAGCCTTGGACTGGTGACAGCTGTCTGCAGTGTCTTTAACAAATGGTTGCTTGGACTTTACACTATGCTGAGATGGTGGGCTTAGATGTGAGTCAGCCGAGAAACTGCTAGAATTATTAAATAGCTGTGTCCAGGCAGGAAGATGTTCTATAGTCAAATGGAACCATAAAGTAACCAGGAACAAATTTAGTACAAAATATTCGTACAAAACAATAAGCCTTATTAAAACATTCCTTAAATATCTGACAAAATAGAAGCAGTGCTAAACACTTGTAATCTCAGTTCTCCAGAGGCTGAGACAGGAGAATCACTGTGACTCTGGAGCCATCCTGGATACAGCAGTGAGAACCAGGTAGGCCAAGATTAAACAGCAAGATCCTGTTTCAAACAAAACAAATCTGACAAAATTGCCATGACAGGTTACTAGATAAGAAGCCTTAACGTTGTGAATAGATTCACTATTCACTAAATAAACTATAAAATCGGAGAAAACCAATTAAACCAACAAGATTTTCTTGGAACTTGAAACTGACTGAAAACAAAACTCATATGAAGATGAGTTTTCACAATAATTTTGGGAACAAATAGCAAAGAAGGACATTTGCAAAATATTGCAAAACAATAGTAAAGTTGGACTGGATTGATGGCTCTGCAGTTAATAACAAACACTTGCAGCTCTTGCAGAAGACCCAAGCTTCACTTCCAGCACCCCCCCCCCCAAATTGGTCAGCTCAAAGCTGCCTGCAGTTCCAGTTCCAGGGGATCTGATGCCCTCTTCTGGCCTCCTTGGACACTGCACTCATGTGCAGACGCACATACATACATAATAATGAGATAAAATACAATCTTAAAAAGATAATTATGCCAGCTTCTTAGAAAATCTAATAATCAAGAATCTTCTTACAACCAAGAAAAGCTTGGAGTGAAAAATTGTAAACATGTTTAGAAGATTAAACCCCCTCCTAGAATTCTATACCTTGAAACCTCCAAATGCAAAGGAACAGGAGGGAAGGACGGGGACTGTTCTGGTTTCATAGTGCCTGTGTCACCCAGGTAGTGGCATACACTGTTGGGAAGTAGGCTTGTATTTGTTGTGAATGTATAGTTCAACCTCTGGAATAAACACTCAAAAATGCTATGTAATATAGCTGATATGTTAAGAAATTGGGATTGTATTACTCAATTTAAACTTCAACAAGTAGGAAGACGGTAGAAGACAAAAATAGAAAGAAAGCAATGGTGTTGAACAGAAGATCAAAGCAGGTCTGATAGACAGATATCCAGATATTCCAATGACCACTTTAAATATCAATGCTCTCAATGTGATAATTAGAAGCAAAGGCTATGCTTTAAAAGTCTCATAAGAATAACAAAGACGAGCCGGGTATGGTGGGTCACATCTTTAATCCTAGCACTCCAGAGGCAGAGATCTCTGTAAAACTCAGGGCTTAGCCTGGTGGCCTACAGAGAGAGGGTCCCAGGACAACCCGAGCTGCATAGTGAGACTCTGTCTCAAAACAGCAGCAACAACAACAAAAAACAACAACAAAAAACAAACAACAAACCAGCAAAAAGCCAACAAAGACAAAAATCTAAAATATTCTTCTTTAAAAAGACAGTGTTAGAATGGATCATGAGACAAGATACAAGGGTCTGGCAAGATGATCTACTGGATAGACACTTGTGGCCGAACTTGATGGCCATGATTTTGATCCTCAAAATCCATACACTGCACAGAGACAGCCCAGTTCTAATTATTGTTCTCTTTCAAGTGTGGGTTCACATGCATACCCATACATGCACGGATGCACAATAAATACATTAATTAAATAAATAAAATATGATTTAAAACCCAAGATTCAAGTATGTCTTGTTTGTGAGAACTCCATTTTAAAAGCAAAGACATATATGCATTCGGTGCAAAGGGAGGGGGGAGAGAGAAATCATTCTTGTACCAATTAAAAGGAGGTGGAGATGGCTACGTTATGTTCTGAAAGAGCAGGCTTTGGAGCAAGGAAAGTTATCAGAGCTAAAGAAGGGCATTCGTTATAGGGCTCAGGAGATGTCTCCACTGGGAAGTGCTTGCCCTGCAGATCTGAGAGCTTGAGTTTGACTCCCAGAATCCATGTAAGAAATCTGGACTTGGTAGTAGGTACTTGTAATCCTAGGGCTGGTAGAATAGAGACAAATGAGATGCTTGTTTTCATTGGTCATCTAGATTAAGCCTACTTAGTGAGTCCAATACCAATAAGAGGACTTGTCTCAAACAAAGTAAACAGCACATGAGGAACAATAATATCTGAAGGTGTCCTCTCACCTGTGCATGCAAATATGCACATGGGCACCTGCACACACCCACACATAAAAGGACATTACATAATGCGAAAGCAAGTACCTCTAAAAAAATTTAGCCACCAAACTCATAGTCTTTAATTTCACACATAGAACCATAGCACGTCAAAATGTATTGGAAAAAACAATAGAAATGAGACAGGGTCATCCTGGTTACGGTTGAGGACTTCAGCGCCCTCTTGTGGACAGGTACAGCATGCAGGAAGTGATTGGAGATGGTTCAATGGAATAGCATATACCTTCATAGCCTTGCTAAAATGCTCAGTCAAAAACTAAGCACTTGGGAGCTGAAGAGTTGCCCAGAGAGTAAAGTATTTGCATGCAAACCTTGAGGGTATGAGTTTGAATCCTCAGCACCCAGGTAAAAAGCTGGGGCACGGTAGCCCTGATTGTAATCCTGAGGGCAGAGACAGGCAGATCCTGGGGACTTGATGGACCCTGAATCAGTACATTCAAGGTTCAAAGACACTGTCTCAAAAAACAGTGTGGAGAAGACCTCTCCATGCATCATGTGAGTGAAGGAACACACACATACACACACACACACACACACACACACACACACACACACACACAGCTTTTAGAATATAGCTGGTGCTAGGAAAGGCATTAATTTTTTTACATTGTGTGTGAGTGTGAGTGTGAGTGTGAGTGTGAGTGTGTGTGTGTGTGTGTGTGTGTGTGTGTGTGCCTGTGTATGTGTGTGCAAGAACAAGTCACTGGGCACATGCAGTGATTGGAGAGCAACCTATGGGAGTCAGTGTTCTCCTTCTACTTATGTGATTCTAGGGGTTGATTTCAGGTTATCTGGGTTGGCAGCAAGAGCCTTTACCCACTGAATCATCATTCACTTGCCCAGCAGATGCACTCTGAAGGAGTGAAGTAACGTCAAAGCAAGCTTTCTATCCTGAAAGCAATATATTGTGAAAACTGAAAAAAAAAAAAAAGAGTCATCCATAAGTATTATATCAATGACACTCTTGGCTACTTTATCTAACAGCAGAATAAACATTCTTCTCAGGAACTCAGAACATTTACCATGATAGGCAATATCCTGTAACATAAAACATGTCATAACAGGGCTCGTAGGGGGCTGGAAAGATAGTTTAGCACTTAAGAGCAGTTGTTGGTCTTGCAGAGGGCCTGGATTCAATTCCCAGCATCCACATGCAACTTACTGAGTAAGTTCCAGAGAGGCCAATGCCCTCTTCTGGCTTATGCTAGCACCAGCTACATATGCAGTGCACATAAATACATGAAACACACACACACATACATAATACACACACACACATATATACACACTTACACATACACATACACACATACATTCAAATACATACATACATGCACACATATACATACATGCACATAGTATCCACTCTTAGACATGGAAATGAAAGAAGGAGGAAGACAGGACTAATGGGAAAGTTGAAATAAGGTAGTAAGGGATATGTGTATAAATGTGTATTTTCTCTTTCATTTAATATAGATTAAATATATACATATATACACTTATATAGATATACAAACAGCATAATGAAGTTTAGAATCACTATGGAAACAAATGTATATCTATGAAGTGAAAGCAGAATTAGACTCTTGGGGGGCCAAGGGGCTAGCGGAATGGGGCAAGGGAGGTCGTGGAATGGAATAAGTACAAGTTACAGTGATTCATGGCTCTGAAAATGTCATAAATAAGTTATTGTTTGGCATGCTAAAAGTTATTTTAAGTAGAGAAAGAAATCTCTGGGCTTCCCTGCCACTTTAAAATGAGTTGTTTGCACATAAGTCAGTGTTTGCATCCTGGGTAGGCACGGCAATACCTCTTTGGCATTTGAGAAGGGCACAGTAACGATGAAAATATGCCAGTCTAGGCTTTTAAGCATCTAAATGACTTGGAGTTAGTCTTCAAAGGGGGGAAAATAGCAGCCTTATAAAACGGGATTACAAAGGGAAACCTTAGGGTCTTAGACTCTCTAAGCCTGGCAACTCGGGGAGCTGAAGGAAACATGTGTGTTGCTCTGAGGGGAGTAATGAGCCTTTCAGTTTCCTAAGCAACCCCCACCCCCACCCCCGGAGCTGATTATCTGCAACTGCTGCAGGAAGCAGCAGAAGAGCTGAGAGATAAAAAAGATGCATTGTCTTTTAACAAGAACTCAAATAGAGCCCAGTGGAGTGCCTTTACCAGGAATATCGTCCATTTGAAACACCGTCCTTGAGCCTAGACTTTAGCCCATTCCCTTGCATCAGTGCGATGGGTGATCTTGATTGCCTAGAATCTCCAAGGAAAGATGCTTCTTGGCATGTCTGCGGGGAAGCTTCTAGATGGAGCAGGCAGGACTCACCTTAAATGTGACGCCATTCCCGGGGAGGAACTGAACCAAGTCATGAGGAGCGAGCCAATAAGCAGTGCCCTCCATGGCTTCTTCACCAGCTTCCCTGCGGTCTGGTGTCTGCCCTGTTTCAGTTCCTGCCCTGACGTCCTCTGATAGTGAACAGCAATGTGTAAGACAAATACACCTCCTTTCCCAACTTGCATTGGCTATGGTGTCTCATCACAGTGACAGTGCCCCTAACTGAGGCTCCAAGCTACGTCATAAGGTAGGTACTTATTAGTTTTCTTTTTTTTTTTTTTTTTTTTTTTTAAAGATTTATTT
>NC_034605.1:17168126-17207566 GCF_900095145.1 Mus pahari
TGCTCTTACCCACTGAGCCATCTCACCAGCCCACTTATTAGTTTTCTAAGGAACCTTTGCACTGACTTCCACCGTGGCTCTACAAGATTACATCCCCTTCAAGAGAAAATACCATTTCCTCTTTTCCCACAAAGATGGAATCCCGGAGTGAATTTAATTCATATTTCTCTGATGGCTAAGAATGTTGGCCATATTTTAAGTATTTAATAGCTAATTTGTATCTCTTCTTTTGAGACTTATCTTTTCAGCTCATTAGCCCATTTATCAATTGAAAGATTGTTAGCATTTATTTTGTGCTGTTCTTTATAAATCCTATATAGTAATCCCCTACATGATGTTGATAGATATTTTCCCACTCTGTAAGCTATTTGCTTTGTTGACAACTTCTTTGCTTTTTCAGTTTCACATCATCCCATTTGTTAACTCTTGGGGTTCTTTCCTGTGCTGTGGAAGAACCTTTCAGAAAAATCTTTACCCGCACCTGTGTCTTAGTGTGTTACACTACTTCCCGGTAGCAGTTTCAGATCTTAGAACCATTTTGAATAGATTTTTGTTCAGGGAGGGAGATATGGATCTAGTTTCAGTCTTCTCCACCAATGTGTTATGCAAATGGCAACAGCACTGAAATCAATCCACAGATGCTACTCAGCCCCCATCAAAATCCCAGCGACGTTCTACTCAGAACTGGAAACGTGATCTGAAAGCAAAACAGATCCCAAATAGTTCTTAGCAGAAAGAGCAAGGCTGGGCATATCATAATACTCAATCTCAAAGTGTATTACAGGGTCATAGTAACCAAGCCAACATGTCACTGACACAAACAAACAAACAAACAAACATATAGACACACAAATAAATCAGAGGACCCAGAAATAAACTCACACAGGTATGACCACCTAACTTTGGACAAAGATGTTAAAAGCATGCATTGGGCCGGGCGTGGTGGCGCACGTCTTTAATCCCAGCACTTGGGAGGCAGGGGCAGGTGGATTTCTGAGTTTGAGGCCAGCCTGGTCTACAGAGTGAGTTCCAGGACAGCCAGGGCTACACAGAGAAACCCTGTCTCACCGCCCCCCCCCCCCCAAAAGCATGCATTGGAGTTAAAAAAAAAAACAACAAAAAAACAAAAAAACAGTCTCTAACAAGTTGTACTGTCTGTGAGCATTTCTCAGACACACCAGCTCCATGGCAGTGTGTGAACAGGAGTCGATTTTGCAACCGCACAGCTAGGGAACAAGTAGCTATCTGAGCTTCTGGGCACTGTACTAGCTCATAGGGGAGTCCTGGGGAAGTTACTTCTAACTCCATTAGCACAAACCCTATTCTATGCCAGCCCCTTTATTATCCGGGAGCTGATATGGGAGACACTGCTGGTCCTGTTGTTGGACACCAGCCCGAATCAGAAGAAAGCTATAGGAAGGAGAGCTGCTCTGAGGCAGGGCTGGGTCTGCGTGTTTGCACCTGCGCAGCAGGTGGGGTACTCAGTTTCTGAAATCAGCTTCAGCTTAAGCCTGGATCTCAAGAGCCTGTAATGTCTGAACAAGAAGAGTCCCATTTTTTGGAAAGCCTGAACCTTGGTCTCGAGAGCCAAGGTAAAGAAAGCATTTCCAGATCCCAATAGCAAGATGTTGGGAGAAAGACCAGAAGGGGGCGAGGTGGACACAGAGGGCGGGAAGAGCCCGTTCAGCTGTCACAGTCTACCCTTGTTTTGGAGTCCACGTGGTTTACAGTCATTGGTCATAGTGGAGCTGCGGGCGGAGCCATGAAGTGTTCGGCTCAGCTTGAAGGGTGTGGTGATTGCAGAATGGGCGAGGCCTCGATGCAAATCGGCTTTCTTGCGGCCTTGCAAGGATAAGGACCTCTTTTGACCCCAGAGTCACAAAACCCGACCTGGAGGGCATTAAGTAGCTTGCGTCCTCTTGTGAGCTGCTCAGGAGCAAAGCTATGGAGTGATGACTTTGGAGAGGATGGGAAGAACAAACCCGGGCTCCAGATCAGCCCACTGTGTGTGTGTGGGTGGGGGGAAGCCCAATTCTTTGACTGGCTAAGAGGATGGGCAGGAAGAGGGACAGCCACATCCATAGGATGACTAGGAATGGTCCTTTACTCGCCTCAGTGGGTTTATCCTGTCATCCCTTGGGGCCCCTTGTGGGACGTTTCCAGCTGTGGGCTTGCTTCCGCAGCTGTTTTCAATTTCTAAGATCTTTGGGGAATGCATTTCCCCTGTCACTTCTGATGGGATATTCTTGCTGATGCCTGTTCTTTAATTATACAGAGTTTGATGGCTGTTATTATAAGTTCAGCACTGTGCTTTGCGTAGAGAACAGTCTGCAGCCAGGAGGAAGAGGCACGGAACCGGCTTTACCAGTCAGTCAGTTTACTTCAGTTTTCACTCTAAGAACAGCACGCATTAATCTCTAGCCTACACAATATGTTGCTTGTACAAACGAACTTTCTTCAAACTGACAGCTCTCATTTCTCACCCCTCTTTAGAACCGTTAATCTTTTAAAACTTTATCCCGAATTGATCTGATTTATCTTCCCTCTCTTGTAAAGAAAAGTTGAGTTTTATAGCTCTGTAAATAGACAGAAGGAAAACAATAGGCTCACTCTAATTCCTTTTATCTTGAGAACTTGCCAAAGAAAGGAGAAAATAAATACCAACAGTCTTATCACCTATCACAAATGACAAGTCATGCTTTAGTCAAGATGTAATTCAATACATAAATCACCAGCTACCTCAGAGGTAGGTCAGTCACCCACCTCATGACAGTTGTATGCCAGGTAAATAAAAGTTGTTATCAAACCCTGCAGGCTTGCTAATCACAATGGAACCTCCTTCCAAAACTACAGCTAAATTGCTGGCTCCGTGTTAATCCCATGGCATTGACACTAACACGATGAGATGATTCCTACACCAGAAATCCACAGCATTCAACCGGCAACAATACCCTTGACTGTATCAAAAAAAGTAAGTTGTCATTGCAATTTTCTTAATTATACAATTGCTTAACTGTTGTAGTGACATAGAAAGAACCAGGTACTTACATTGTCTGTCAAACAGGCTCCGACTAAAGGATTTTTTTCCCTCTTTAGATGGCTGTTCCTGTGATGGCAAAGCCACACATATTTAGAAACCTGGCAGACTATTTGCCAGTTGGATGGTATGCCTGTTTTAGTACCATAAGCTTTTCTTAAAATTTCCTTTATTATGAATTTACTTGTGGGGCCTGTATATGCATATATGTGGATGGATGTCCCCCCACTCTTTTTTTTTTTTTTTTTAATGAAAGATCCCCTACTGGCATGGAATTTGCCAAGCAGGGTAGTCTGGCTGAATGAGGAGCTCCAGGGTACACCTGTGTCGACCTCCCTGATATTACTGGGATCACCTCCAGACCTAAGCCTGGTCTAGACCTAACACTGGTTCTGGGAATCGAACTCAGGCCCTCATATTCATACAGTAGGCACTTTGCGCTGACTTAGATATGGGCTTGACAAATGGTAAAGTAGACAGTTAATTCACAAGGTTAGAGTTCACAGGAGCATTGTGGGAACATTCCAAACTTGCAGGAAAAGGATCTGACCCTAAATGTGAACAGCTTATCAGAGGTCGGGGCCAGGCTAGCACAAAGGTGAACCGAGAACCAAGTTCTGGATGCTTCCTGGAGCTTCCTGGTTGCAACGTCAGACCGCCTGGATTCAAATCTTGCTTCTTTGCTATTTCTTGGCTTGTAACCCTGTTTTATAAGTTATGAACTGCTTCACAATGGTACCTGCCGGGAAGGTGATATTAGTGTTCCAGGCATTAGCGATCTGGTCAGGAATTCATCCCAGTTCTTGGGGCATGCGCACACCACATGCAAACACCTGGCAGGCCAGAAATGTTTCAGCATTGAAGTCGCTTATCAGTGCACTTTGTACCCATGGCTGGTGGCCTGTGTGTCAAAAGATCGTGAAAGAAGATTTTTTTTTTTTCCTATGGGACGCCGAGTTAAACTGTGTACACCATGGGAGTGCAGCACCTGGGGGTTTTGTGACAGCCGTGTGTCAAGATTAAAAGGTGGCATGGCAGGCTTCAAGATAGCTCCTCACCTCCATGAATGATCTATCGTGAACTCTCTGTCAGTTAAGGTTTGATCTCTCAGAGAGCATATCGGACAGACTGATAGTCTATTCAAATTAGTTTTGTTTGTTCGTTTGAAATTTTTATTTCTGCCTGAGTTCTTATGTGAGTACAGGTGCAGTGGAACCACAGGTGTGTGTACACGTGCGGGTCAGAGGTCAACCCCAGGTGTCAGTCTTCACCTTTTACCTTACTTGAGATGGTCTCTTCTTTCCTGTTGAGTGATGAACAATCCAGTCTGCTGGTCTGTGAGCTTCTGGGAATTTTCCTGTCTCACCTCCTGTGAATGGTCCATGGGGATTACAGATGCAAACTACTTTGCTTGGATTTACATGAGTCCTTGGATTTACATGAGTCCTCTTGTCTTTATGCTTACAGGGCCAGCACTTTCCCTGCTGAGCCATTGTCCTGGCTCAAATCCATTGTATTGACTCAGGACAATGAGGCCAGTGCTCCTTAGGAGCCTTAGAACCTTTTACCAGGCCTGGGCTCCCCTGGAGTCTGAGGCCAGTCTAAGCAAGATACAGAGATCAATTCTGCTGACTGGGTCTGAGGCAGATTCCTGGAAATGGGGACTGAGATGTTGTCTCAGGGACACACTGTCATAGGGACTGGAAGAACTCAGCAAGAGAGGGAAGCAAGGCAGATCTGCCAATACCATAGAGGAAGGAACAGTAATCAACCAAGCAGTGGTCCTTGTGGGAAGTCAGACCTGTGCACGACCATATGGACATGGTGGTTCCTGTGATGGTCATGACGGCAGGGCTGCAATGACTCCTGTGACTCTGGCAGCTGGCTTTCCTAGTGCCTATGCTCACAGCCGAGTTAACAAAACAAAAGAATTGCTGTTTGGTTTTCAAAGGCAGTTTGTATCTGTTAGAATTTGGGGTGCTTATATGCACAGTGGAGAGTGGCCAAAGGTCAGGGACATGGGTCTCTGAACCCAGCCTCCCTTGCTCTTCAGAGGCTAGGAAACTCGGTCTTGTCTACATCCTGGAGTCCCCTGTGGAGTTCTATGAATGTGGTGGCTTGAATTAGAATGGTCTCCACAGGCTCATCTATATGAGTGTTTTGTCCCCAGTTTAGGGAACTGTTTGGGAAGGATTAAGAGGTTGGCCATGTTGGAAGAGGTGCATCACTAGGAGTGGGATACACTCTCTCTGCCACTTGCTTGTGTCTCATGATGTGTCTCATGATGTAAGCTCTCAGTTACTGATCCAGCACCATGTTTGCCTGCTTGCCTGTTCCTATCCTGTACACCCTGACGGTCATGGACTCACCCTCTGATATTGTAAGGTCCCAATAAAGTCTTTTTCCCTTGGTTGCCTTGGTCATGGTGTCTTATCATAGCAGCTACTGGTTTTAGATGTTAGAAATTTGTATGTTTCTGTTATTCACAGCCTGATAAAATGTGCTTTTTCGGGGCTGGAGAGATGGCTCAGCGGTTAAGAGCACTGACTGCTCTTCCAGAGGTCTTGAGTTCAAATCCCAGCAACCGCATGGTAGCTCACAGCCATCTATAATGGGATCTGATGCCCTCTTCTGGGGTGTCTGAAGACAAAGACAGTGTACTCATATAAATAAAATAAATCTTTAAAAACTTTTTTAAAAATGTGCTTTTTCTCTTATTCTCTCTCTCTCTCTCTGTGCATACATGGTGTACATGCATGTACCATGTGCGTGCATGCAAAGGTCTGAGGAGAATGTCAGGTGTCTTCCTCCATTTATTGAAATAGAATTGATAGAATTTCTTGCTGAACCTGAAACATACCCTTTGGACCAGGCTGGTTACCCAGTGAGCTCCTGGGATCCGTCTGTCTTGGTCCCCAACACTGAGGTTGTAGGCACACGTGGCTATGCTCAGTTCTTAATATAGGTGACAGGAATTTTAACTCAGGTTCAAATATGAACTCTTATGCACTGAGCTATCTTTCCAGCTCCTGATCCCTTGTTAGCTTTCTAGTTAGAGCTGTACTGGGCCTTGGTCCAGTCAAGTGCACACATTGTGTGCCCAGTTGTATAGCCTACTTTCTTTCTCCTATGACACTAACATCTACTTTAACAGTAGTAGTTAATACCACTAATTTTGTGCTTCTAAGTAAATTAGGATATGAATTAGCTAACCTTTGCTGTTATGTGTCCACAAGATGCTAGGTGCTGCTGTGGGTTTAGTGGAACATGACTAACATTGTCCATTGAAGGAAACCTGATAAAGCTGTCATGGCTGTCCTTGTTTGTTGTTTAAGGGGCATTACTTAGTGCCATTGGGAGTGCTCCAGCTGGGACATGGCTGATGGTTCTGCTGCAAAGAAGGGCTGTTTCTTAGTCCATGAACTCAGAGCTGAGCCCAAGTTGAGTTCAGGAAGAGACAGGGGTCAAAAATTTATTTTCCTACTTGAGTTTCTGTGGAATCTAAATATAGCTGGGCGTGGTAGCATATCTGTAATCCCACCACTCAGGAAGCTGGGGTAGGAAGGTCACATGACTGTAATCCCACCACTCACGAAGCTGGGGTAGGAAGATCACATGATTGAGATTATCCTATGAGAGAGAGAGACAGAAACAGAGACAGAGACACACAGAGATAGAGATTCTAGGAAAAGGTCAGAGAACTTAACAGCAAACAAGAACTCACAGATATAAATCCTGTCCTTTATAACACGGAACACATAAGCAGCAAAACTCAGTTGGCTCCCCAGTCACAGCATCTTGCTATTTAAAATGCAAATTGGGTTATTAGGTTTTCAAGGTAACACTTTCACGTTGAAATAGAGCTGTTCTTCAGCCTCTTCCTTATTCATTAAAGTGACAAGTGACTGAAACCCAGCCTGAGGAATGACCCTGCCCTGGCTAGAGCCAAGCAAATGAGAATACTCAGTGAAATTTAATCCACACTTGCCCTTGTGCACAGAGTCATCTAACAGCAAGACTGCAACCTCTGCCACAAATAACATCCTCCCAATCCAGGGGAGAAAACCTGGAACTGATGCTAAGATGGTTGGATCTCTTGGCCTGGGGATGTAGCCACTTAGGAGATGTCCTTTACCTAGTATGGACAGAGCAAAAACCTGGACTTGAAAAAAAGATTTTTGATTCATATATATACATATATATATGAATCAAATATATATATATATTTCTTCTTTATATATATAAAATCTTCTTTTTATATATATATAAAAGAAAATCAAATTCATCATGTGTCTTTGAGGTATTAAATGGTGCTGTGGGAAGAAAACTAACATGTCCACAGACATTAATATCCACATACTACATAGTTACCCGTTTTGCTCCTGTGATGAGAGTAGTTAGAATCTAATTCTTTAGACTCAATCCTAGATGCAGTAGATTGATATTACTCTCTCCTGTGATGCATTTAGGTACGTGGGCTTGTTTGATGTCACACTCACTGCTCTGCACCCACTTCTCCCCTGCTCCGCCTGCTTCCTAGAACTGGTTATTCTCTCCGTATATTTGAATTCCTCCCCCCTCCCCTTCTCTTCTTCCCTTCCTTCTGTTCATGTGAAAAGCATAGCCCTCAGTTTCAGGAGGTCTTGTAGTTTTACAGAATGAAGAGAGTCATAAATCAAGACATGTTTAAAGCACGTTGGTGAGGATATCAGAGAGGTGGCTACAGAAAGATGGGGGAACCTTTCCTATAGGCCCAGGATGCTATCTGATGACAGTCTTAGCTTTAGGGTTACTGGAAGCTAATGGTCTGCTAAGTGAATAGATTCTAAAAGGTTTTGCATTTATAAGTCACAAGCTGTTAGTTCAGACACAGAGGAGCCATGAAATGGCTGTTCTGGAGAACTAGAACAGCCCAAGATCAGATAACTAGCCTCTGGACCTGCAACATTCAAGTCTCCCCACAGTACTGTAGCAGGGAATTTTTGGCTGCACCACTTCGTGCTCCCAGCTGATCGAACATGTGCACCATCCCAAGATCTAGCTCAGATCCAAGAATGGAACACTCACACACACACACACACACACACACAGAGAGAGAGAGAGAGAGAGAGAGAGAGAGAGAGAGAGAGAGAGAGAGAGAGAGAGAGAGAGAGAGAGAGAGAGAGAGAGAGAGAGAGAGAGAGAGAGAAGGAAGTTAATTTTAAAATGCCTTGGCTACCTCAAAGGCTGGGCACTCCTAAACCTTCTCCTGCCACCCCATCTACCCAACCATCTATCCACCTACCTACCCATCCATCCATCCATACATACATACATACACAAACATACATAAAATCATACATACATAACATACATACATTCACACACCCAAACATACATACATCTACCCACCCATCCATCCATCCATTCATGTACACACCCACTCATCCACGCACCCACGCATCAATCCATCCACTGGGTTGTCTCCATATCAGCGATTTCTTTCTGAATAGACACCTGCAGGAAATGAAGTCACAACTTCATGGGGTCACTTGCCCTCCCATGTCCTCTGCAGTGTTGATTTGATAACCTTTTTGGGAAAGGCTCTGGCATCTTTTGCCAGTGAAAGATCACTTCGCTTATGCTGCCTTATTCATAATGCCGTATTTACACCTTCTAAAAGGAGATGCTCAGAGCGTAGGAGAGACAGGATGCACATTTTACCTAGAAATAGTCTTTATAGTTATGTGCGGTGGTGTACACCTGGAATCTCAGCACTTGGGAGGTAGAAGGAGAAAAAAGCAGGAAGTTCAGGATTAGTCTCAGCTATATAACAAACTATGAGTTTGAGGCCAGCTTGAGATACATAAGACCCAGAGTTTTAAAATACAGTCCTTTAAAATAATATAATTTATTTTGAGGCAGGGTTTCATTATGTAGCCCTGGCTGTCCTGGAACTCTTGCTGTAGACCAGGCTGGCCTCAAACTCAGCGATCCACCTGCCTCTGCCTCCTGAGTGCTAGGATTAACAATTGTGCCATGCCCAGCTATAATGTGCTTTTCTGGAACAGGTTTGAGAGAAAGCACAAAGTACTTTTTCTTACATAAGCGAACTCATGAGACCATTTCCTGGTGAATATTATTTAAAAAAAAAAAAAAAAGTATGAGGTCGTAGGTGGTTCCATGATTGCCACGGTAATGCAGGAGGAAGACGTAAACATTAAAATTCAGCAACGTTAAATTTCTACACCAAATGAAAGCTGAAATTGTGCTTCCTATAATAAATACATGTTAAGCCCAGTGTGTAACCTTAGACTCAAATTTTCTATAGAAGGGAACAACACGGTTTTAGCTAAGAGCAGATGGGGGCATGGTTAGTACACGAATGGGAAGTTTCCAGGATGGGAATACCAGGTGCTGCAGGCTTATTAATCAATCAAACAACAACAATAAAAACAGATCGCTCAGTCAGAAAAGAACTTGTGCGAAGGGTACACTGCGTGACACACCATGATGCACCACAGCTCCTGCACCGAGATGTTTTGGTGGTGGTGGTGGCAGTTGGTCCATTGTTTTTGTTTTTGTATTCTTTTGAGGGAGGGGAGGTTTAAGGGCAGAGGGTAGATATAAAGGGGGGGGAGATGAGTGGGATTGGGGAACATGATATAAAATTCAGAAAGAATCAATAAAAGTTAATTTTTTTAAAAAGGAAAAGCACTTGCCCTGCAAGCACAGAGGTCTGTGTTTGAGCCCCATTACCTTGTCGGACAAGCCATGTGTGATACATGCTACAATCCAGCATCAGGGAGGTAGACATGGGCAGACCCCTGGTGCTCACTGGCCAGCCAGCCATGCCCATGTGGTGAGCCTTGTGACTGAGAGACCCTGACTCCAAACAGAGGTGGACAGCATCCCAGGTATGACATGGAAGGTTTTCTTGTAGTTCCTACAAGCACCTGTCAATATGTGTACTCCCAAACATACATGCACATAGATACATAGATACATACATACATACATATACAGAGATAAGTCGTCACACTTGGTGGCTGAGCCATCTCATGGCCTTGCTCTGAGACTTAATGAGAGAAATTGCTTTGGCATGCCTGCACCCTGAGGATCTGAGTTCAACAACCACAAGTTGTCGTCCTCTGACCTTCGTATGTGTGCCAGTGCCTGCTCATACTCACCCAAAAATAAATAAATAAATAAATAAATAAATAAATAATCCACCCCTAACAAAAACCTAAACTTGATCAGATATCACACACATGAAAAAACCTTTTTAAAAATGTATTGAGGGCTGGTTAAGAGCACTGACTGCTTGCTCTTCCTGGGGTCATGAGTTCAAATCACAGCAACTACGTGGAGGCTCATAACCATCCGTAACGATGAGAAACAAATAAAAAAAAAAACCTTTGGGCCGAAGCGAGTTGGTCCCGGAGCAAGTGGGGGCCAGAGCAAGCAAAGGTCCTGAGTCCAATTCACAGCAACCCCATGATGGCTCACAACCATCTGTACAGCGACAGTGTGCTCATTTACATAAAATAAATACATAGATCTTTACAAAAACAGTGTATTGAGAGAGCCCTAGGACTTCCTGGAAGGAGTAAGTTGACTCTCAAAACTGCGCAGGAGCTGTGGCAGCTACCCTAGTGCCCTGATGTCTTGTAAAACTAGAAACAATTGAAAACTCACTGCCTTATTGATAAATACTGGTGAAATTCTGGTGGGCTCTGCATGCTCAGGTGCTTGACCCAGAGGACGATGGTGATTCTGAGTTTGGCTAAGTGTGCTGTTCTCTTCATAATCACCACAGTCTGCCCCTCTTAGTCGTTGGTCACACTTCTGTTTCGGTTTGGCTCATGTTGTATCTTAGAGATATCTTATTTGTTTACTTGTTTATTTATCATTTATTAGTATCGAGGAGGGCCTCCCTCGTAAACCCAGGCTCCCCTCAGTCCTTCAAGTGCTGGCATTATAGGTGGTGCCAACACACTAGGCAAGCCAATGAAGTGAAATTGCTAGCCATCTTGAGGTGAGCTATTGCAAGCTGTGTCTTAGTCAGGGTTTCTATTCCTGCACAAACATCAGGACCAAGAAGCAGTTGGGGAGGAAAGGGTTTATTCGGCTTATACTTCCATACTGCTCTTCATCACCAAGGAAGTCAGGACTGGAACTCAAGCAGGTCAGGAAGCAGGAGCTGATGCAGAGGCCACAGAGGGATGCTACTTACTGGCTTGCTTCCCCTGGCTTGCTCAGCTTGCTTCCTTAAAGAACCCAAGACTACCAGCCCAGGAATGGTACACAAGGGACCCTTTCCTGTTTGATCACTACTTGAGAAAATGCCTTGCAGCTGGATCTCATGGAGGCATTTCCCCAACTGAAGCTCCTTTCTTTGTGATCATTCCAGCTTGTGTCACGTTGACACAAAACCAGCCAGTATAGTCCGTTAGCACCCGTGCTATGTTAGATGAGAACCTGGGCAGTGTCTGCTGGCATTTTTGAGTCTCAGGAGTGGGGCTGGCCTTCAGACCCAAGCAGTCAGAGCCCAGTGAGCAGAAGGCTCTCTTTACCCAACCCTTACCCTGTCCGCAGGCCAGAAGAACCTTAGAGCCACGAGAGTGGCACTGTCATAGAAGAAGGAATGTCAAGATTTGGAAGGATGGGAGGGCTGGCCGTGTATGGGGTACTCTCGTTCTTGTCCTATGTCCCCAGGGTCAGGAAGATTCTTTATATCTCACGACACAGGAAGGTTTTCATTAAGGAAGCTTGGCACCTATAGTCCCCAGCTTGTCCCTCCCCAGGGTGCTCATGTATGTACTCTTCACACCATGGGACAGCTCAGAATTCTAGTGGAAGGGAAGAATTTCTGTTACTAAAGCCGCGACTCCTGCTGGTGGTGCCTGATTTTCCTGGTCTGCCATAATTCACAACAAACCCCAGGTTAGCACTCTGTTTTGAGGTGGCCAGCTCTCTAGTGTTATAGCAGGAGTCTTGGGCTTCCTCCTTCTGAGAAAGAGCAGTGTTTTTTTTTTTTTTTCTTCCCTTCCTCAAAAGGGACCCTTTCTGCAAGTGAATCTGTGTTCTTTGTCCTGCCCCTGCCAGGATCATTGTCTATGGATTCTTTTTTATTTTCTGTTTGCAAGGGGTGTGTGCACATGCACGCACAAACACACACACACACACATTCAAGAGCACACATGGGTGGGCACACGTACCTGTGCATGTGAAGGCCAGAGGCCATTCCTCACATTGCCTAACTTCCCCTTAGGAACAGGGTTTCTTGGGGACTTGGGGATCATCTGTTAGGGGATCCACCCGTCTTCACCCCCTCAGTGCTGAGATTACAAGCACACTCCACCATTTCCACCTTTCCACGGTTTCTGAGGAGCAGACTCAGATCCGCATTCCAGTACAGCAAGCACTTGGCTGACTAGCCTTCTCCTTACATTAGTGTTTTCTTTTGATGGAGAAGGAAGCAATATGACAGCTCATTGGAGGCTGTAAAACCTAGTGGGACCCAGCAGAGAGAATGAGCCAAGTCTTTGAAAGAGACCCAGTTTGATGGCAAAATGTTTTATGGCAACAAAAAACTAGGTTACTTACGGAAAGTGAAGGTTAGGGAAACTGCAGGAGATAGATCTGTGACATTGCCGTTGGGCGGCTGGAGTGTTATATAAGAATATTTTAACTTGTCTCTCCCTCTTTTCTTCTTTTTACGATTTAGAAAAATAGAATTTCTCTTTGCACAGTGGGTTTCAGGAATAAGTTAGAAATGAATTGGTTAGGGCTGTAGCTCAGTTGGTAGAGTGCTTGTCTGGCACGCAGTCGTAGATTTGAACCTTAGCACCCCATTAACACAGTGGTGCATGCCTGTGAGTCTGATACTCAGGATGTGGAGGCAGGGCGATTAGAAGTTCAAGGTCATCTTTGGCCCCTGCAATAGAGTTTTAACCAGCCATAAAGAATGATGTCATTTTGGGGAAGATGGATAGACCCGAGATCATTATGTTAAGCAAAATGTGTATGTGTGTGTGTGTATATATATATATATATATATAAATATATGTGTGTGTGTGTGTGTATGTATGTTAAGCAAAATGTGTGTGTATATATATATATATATATATGACTTGAAAGTAGATGTGGGTTATGTGGGGATGTTCCTAACAGGAGAGGGAAGAACGAGAGGATAATTACACTGGCTGGTTTTGTGTGTCAACTTGACACAAGCCAAAGTCATAAGAGAAGAAGGAGCATCAGTTAAGAAAATGCCTCCCTGATATCCAGCTCTAAGGTGTTTTTCTCAACTACTGATCAGTGGGGGAGGGCCTAGGCCATGGTGAGTGGTACAGCCTCTTGTCTGGTAGTCTTGGGTTCTATAAGAAAGAAGGCAGAGTAAGCCATGCAAATCAAACCAGTAAGCGGCACCCCTCCATGGTCTCTGCACTTGCTCCTGCCTCTGGGTTCCAGTCCTGCTTGAATTCCTGTCCTGACTTCCTCCAGTGATGGAATGTGATCTTGAAGTGTAAGCTGAATTAGCCCTTATCTCGCCAAATTGCTTTTTCGTCTTGGTGTTTTTGTCACGGCAATAGAAACCCTAATAAGACAATAATGATGTAGGAAAAAGAAAAGTATTGCATTTTTTTTTTCTAATAGAGAATCTAGATTTAATGTGTGTGTGTGTGGGGGGGGAAGTGGCTAGTAGGAGAGGGGTGGATAGCAGGGTAATGGATGAATATGAGGAAGCATCATATCATACATCATATGCATGTATGAACGTGTCATAATGAAACCATTATTGTTGCAGTAAATATTATTTGGGGGTTTCTACCTTACCTTAGATCATTTAGTTCCCGAATAAAAGACACAAAGCCTTTATATTTATAACAAGCCTTAAAGCACCAGAACTGGGCAGAATCTACCCTCTATGCTAGTTTATCTACTTCCCTGGCAGTAACCCTGGATATCACTTGCCATGTTCGGCCTGGGCCGCTCTTATTCCAGCAGGCCATTCCTCATGGCCGTGTGCTTATGACCCACCTCCCCATGGTGCCTTCCTCCTCCTCCTCCTGCTCTCTCTCCTTGTGTTCCCTCCTCTGACCCCAGGAACTGTCTCTTTTCTGCCTAGCTACAGGCTCTAGGAGTCTTTATTAACCAATAGCTTTTATGTTAAAAGCAAGGTTTGCACAACAAAAGTTGGTAAACATGAGAATTCCCTCCTCTTGAGGCACCTAGACAATGGGATACAGAATTTAGCATGACAACCCACAGCAATCGATCAAACCTCAACACATTATTTTATATGCTAACTAAAATAATTTTTTAAATTCACCTAAAAATTTTTCATGCTGTGAATTCTTTGCTGGGGGTGGTGGTTTGGCTGTAATCCTAGCTGTTTAGAGGCTAAGGCAGGCGTATCCCTGGAAATCAGACATTTGGGGACAGTCGGGACATTGTTACCTGTCTCCCAGGAGAAGATAAAATCCCCTCTGAAGGGTTCTGTCTTTCCAGGTTTGTGTATGCTGGATCAGGAGTTTTTGAGGAACAATCCCTTAATAAGTCAGTAAAACTGGATCATGACCCCAGCTTTCTGCAGACACACCATTGAGGTTTAGCGGTGGTTTCGATAAGAATGGACCCATATGTGTATATATATATATATGTGTGTGCTTAGTCTCCAGTGGGCAGAGAAGGATTAGGAGGTGTGGCTTTATTGGAGGAGTTGCATCCTTGTGGGAAGAGGTGTGTTGCTGGGGTTGGTGTTCAGGTTTCAAAAGCTCACACCAGGCAACACAACCAAGCTCCTTATCATGGTGATCATGAAGTAAGCCTGTAAGAAGCAAGACCCCAATTAAACGGTTTCCTTTAAGAGCTGCTTGGTTATGATGTCTCTCCACTGCTGTAGAACACTAAGACAGGTGTATTAGCTACATAATCCTAGCATCTTGATTTAGAAATTTCTTTAAGAGACCACTGGTCTAATGAAAATTTTAAAATTTAAAAAAAAATAATTTTACAGTCCTAAAAAGTACATAACTTATGTTCTGAAGATGATGTATTACAAAGCAAGTCTTGCCAAAAGGCCATTTGATAAGAAAGCTTTTCCAGGAACCCGGTCTTCACTCTCCACACTCGGTCCTTCACAGCCTCTGAGATGTTTGCATTGATGTGCGCCTAAGGGTTTTTTGTTTGTTTGTTTGTTTGTTTGTTTTTAATCTACACATGACTGACTTAATGAAGTGGACACACGTCACCAGAAAACTGACAGGCATCTAAGGAAAAGACCTGACGTGAGTAGAAACACCTGGGGTGCTGTAATCAGGTCAGCCACTTCAACTGCTATTAGGAGCTGAGAAGTAAGGACTTTGGCCGCTGGGGTCAGAGAGGCCTATGGGAAGTGGCATGTACCCCCATGCTAACGGCACAACGGCTGCTGGTTTGGAGCCTTGGATATTAATGTAAATTTCCCGACTCCTAAGTGTTGTTAATTAATTCAGTATTTTAACAGTCGGGGCTGGGGGGGGGGGCGTACTTTGTAAGCTAAACAGGAAAATTCCATGAGTCATAGGGGGCCATAGGTCACCAGTCTGAGACTCAATGGTTAGAGCATTTTGTAAGGGAAGTTTAGGAACCCTGAGAGCAAAGATTGGCTGCCTTCTCCTCAAGCGAATCTGCTGCTGACCGTGCAGAGAGATCCCACCTTCATTTTCTGTGCAAGAAACGTGTCTCTGAGCTAGACCGGTTCCCTCCCTGCAGATAGAGTTCAAAGTCAATTTAGTCCCTCAATGTGTGTGTGTGCGTGCGCACGCGCGTGCTCTCATACATGTGTGCCTGTAAGTCAGAGATTAGCATCAGGTGTCTTCCTCGATCACTTATGACTGAAGCTAAAACTCACAGAATTAACCTAACCTGGCTTGCCAGCAAACCCTGGGAATCTGTCTGTCTTTGCCACGTTGGTGGCTGGGTTATAGCTGTGGACCTAGCTTTTTTACATAGGTGCAGAGAAGCAAACTCAGATCCTTATACTTGCACGGCAAGCACTGTACAAACAAAGACAGCTTCCCCAACCCATTTCTCAACATTTAAAAAAAAAAAAAACAAGCAATGACCCCGTCTTTTCCCAGGAGTCACAAGCCAATCATCTGAGTTGAATTCTATTAGAGGGGATGTGGATGCTATTTCTTCAGTGGTTTCTAAGCCCAGAATATTCTCTATTTCCCTCTCATCTATTCCCAACGTGGTTTCTCAGTCGCAAGCGATGGGAAGTATAAAGCTGACAGCCTCGGCAGGGTATCAAGAGAAGATGTCAGATCCACTATGATTCCACAGTGGTTCAGAGCAAGAGCTCGAGGGAAAATGCCTCTTTCAGATTCTGATTGCTCCATTTACTCCGAAGCTGCCTGAGCTTAGACAAGTTGCTTAAGCCACCTGTGACATGGGGACAGCAAAATGCTACTGACTGTTGTGAAGATTTAGCAAGTTACTTCTCGACAACAAAAACACTCGTTGCTAGCTATTAGATAAAAACATTGGAAGGGCTGGAGAGATGGCTCAGTGGTAAAAAGCACTGGCTAATCTTCCTAAGGACCTGAGTTCAATTCCCAGCACCCACATGGCAACTCATAGCTGTCTATAACTGGTTCCAAGGGATCTGACACCCACTTCTGGCTTCTCCAGGCACCAGGCATGCAAGTGGCGCATAGAAACGCATGCACACAAAACATCTATGTACATAAAATTAAATTTAAAAAACTTAGTCATATTCACCATCTTCGTTATTCTCTTCAGCCTGGAATTATCTGTAAGGAAGAACGGTTTCTGTTTAGCAAACAAAGACATTCCCTCTAGGATAGTCACCTATTCCAACTTTATGTCTTAGCGGAAAGTCAACAGAGTTAGCCCATCCTGTGTAATAGAGGAGGAGCATGCTGGAAGGATGGCAGGGGAACTCCTAGTCCACAAGAGTAAGCAAGCAGTTGTAATATGGGAATAATTTTGTGGCAATATATTGAAATTGGGGGCTAAGATCCTTGGGATCTCTGCTTTCTCTGATGCTCAGGGAGAAGGAGTAATAGCCATCATATTGATCCCTGAAATGAGATGGTTGTGAGCTGCCATGTGGGTGCTAGGCATGGAACTTCAGCCCTCTGGAAGAGCAGCCAGTACTCTTAGCTGCTGAGACATCTCTTGAATATGATTAAAAGTATGTTATCTGCATGTACAAAATCATCATAAAGAAACTCCTTGCTCAGTACAATCAATATATAATCATAAGAATAACAAACATGACTATAATAAATAACTCCAAGATTTCTTTTTTAATGATTTATTTATTATATTATTATTTATTTATGATTTTATTATTATATTAGTACACTGTAGCTGCCTTCAGACACACCAGGAGGGTGTCAGATCTCATTTCGGATGGTTGGGAGTCACCATGTGGTTGCTGGAATTTGAACTCAGGACCTTTGGAAGAGCAGTCAGTGCTCTTAACCGCTGAGCCATCTCTCCAGCCCCCCAAGATTTCTTTTTTAAGATATATCTTACTATCGATTATATGTGTGCAAACACTACCATGTTATGTTTAGATAGTACCAGCAATTGAACCCAGGACTTTGTGATTCTAGGCAAACACCCTACAAACTGAACCATATCAATTTTAGCTCTCAGCTTTTCAGTTTAATTTTAAATATTATATTCCTAATTGTGTGTGTGTGTGTGTGTGTGTGTGTGTGTGTGTGCAGGTGCCTACAGAGGCCACTCTTCTGGAGCTGGAGTTGCAAGCAGTTGTGAGCCATCAGACATGGGTCCTGGGATATGAACTTGGACCCTTAGCAAGAGCATTAAGCATTTCTAACTGCGGAGCCATCTCTCCAGTCCGTAACTTTTGGGATTTCTGGTGGTCATTAGCAAGTTCGGTGTTTTTAGTAAGAATTAACTATGCTTTCCCCATTGCTAGGATCCTTATGAGGGTTTCTTTTCTCCTCTACTTCGTGTTAACCAGATGAGTAGCTATTCTCAAGAGAACCCTAGAATTGGGCTCATGGAGAGGGGAGGCACTAATCACGTGCTGGATAACAAGCTGTGTGACTTTGATTTAATTATGCTTATGTTTTGCTATCACACTTTCCTCTGAGTCTGGCTCAGCAGAGATACAGCTGTCACTCTTGCTGCCTGGTGCACCAGGAAACGCCTTTGAGGTTGCTGCATTCCTTGTCTTCTGCGTATTATTTTAACTGGTTTGACTAGGAACCCTGTTCTCCTAAGCCAGGCTGGTTCTGTTATTTTCATTGTTCATAAGGTTATTTTTGTAGCACTGGGTTGCAGGACATTTATGGACCGTGGGTTGGAAAGTCCTTGGCAAGAAGTCTGTGTTGTCATTCACTCGGTCAACAAATAGTTACTGAGTTACTTCCTTATGTCCCCTGCCCTGCCTCGAGCTGAGAATAAAGCAGAGGATAAATCAGGCATGTCTCTTCCTCCTCTCAAAAAGAGGGCAATATAAGCAAGTCTAAAACGGAAGGACTGGCAGGTTTGGTTCATACACTGTTGTGTACTTGTGTCCTTACATGGTAGAAAGAATGAAGGAGCTTTCTAGAGTCCCTGTTGCTTAAAAAAACAAACAAACAAAAAACAAACAAACAGACAAAAAAAAGATTTAACTGCTTTTATTTTACATGTATGGATGTTTTGCCTACATGTATGTTTGTGCACCACATGCATGCCTGGTGCCCACAGAGCTCACCGGAGGGAGTCAGATCCCCTGGAATTGCAGTTACAGATGGTTTTGAGCTGCCATGTGGATCTGGGAACTGGAACTGGGACCTCTGAAAGGGTGGCCAGTGCTCTTAATCACTGAGTCATCTCTGCAACCCCCTAGAGTTTCGTTTGTAAGGCCACCAATCCCATTTTCTGGGCTTTTCTCAAAGGCATGAGATACAAATACCATTACATTAGGGGGGCACATAGCATTAAATCTATAGTAGACACTCAGCATGCTTGCCATTATTTGGCAAAATACCTGACAAAAAGCTACTTAAGGAAGAAAGGAGGGGCTCACTTTGGCTTAGAGTTTGTGAGTATATTCCATCATTGCAGGGGAAGCATGGCAGAAGGAGTGACATGAAGTGCTCATGTAACCATGGGCAAAAAGCACAGAGCAATGGGTGAAAGTATTCGTCGTGCATTCTTCTTTCATTCTGTCCAGGACCCTGGCTTATAGAGTAGTGCTGTCCATATTTATGGTTGGTCTTCCGACCTCAGTTAACCCATCCTAAAAACTCCTGGACAGGTATCCCCAGAAACTTTTCTCCTAGGTGGTTCTAGACATTAACTATTTCAAGGTGGGAGGTAGACATTGGCATAAGAATGATTCTAGTTTGTTTGTTTGTTTGTTTGTTTTCATGTATTTAATGGTCCTCAATCCCATCAAAGCATAGATTACTGGCACCCCTGGTGGCGCAGGCCTGTAATCCTAGCTACTTGGAAGACTGAGCAAGAAGATCATAAATTTAAGCCTAGCCTGGGCTATAGTGTGGGGTTCAAGGCCAGCCTGAACAACTTAATGAAGCAATATCTCAAAATAGGAAGTAAAAGGAGGCCCCAGGATAGAGCTCGGTGTCAGATCACTTGCCTAGCTTCAATCCCAAGTGTTGCAAAGAAAAGAAAAGATTATATATCTGCTTTCAACATAGTAACATACTGAATCTGTCACACAAAAGGTTTTATTCAAATTGCACAAAACTGAAAATGCCTTTAGGAAAAGCAACACTTCTCAACAGATCCAAGACTATCAGTTTTAATGCTATTCAGTGAACACACTTGATCAGTGCAGCTGGGTAAATACCAAGATGCACAAGGAGCACTTTAGAAGAGAACAGTGAATACAGAGCCATACGCCAGCCAAGCCCGTTGGTTTTCATTACTTTTAATCCCAATTCATTGCAAAAGAAAAGGCGAAGAAATCCCCTCCGTTAAAATTTAGAGATGTGATCACCAAGCAAAAAGTCCCCTGTGAATAAGTCACAGATGGAGATCCTATTTTTAAAAAAGGAGAAAAAAAAAAAACAAAACACCCCACCCTCATGGTCATTTATTGACACACCAGGATTATCAACACAGTTGTTTAAACACACCAGATTGCCACCCTGTAGGTTCATTAGTCACAATTCAGCTTGCTATCAAGAGAAAATGACTGGAGTTACTAAATTTCCACTCCATTGCCTTGACTTTTATTTAGGGCCATTGGTTAGATTTTCCTCAGTAGAAATTATGTGCCAGAAAGCCATCAAAGAAACACAGTGCACTTGAAGACACCTTGGAAACATAGTACTTAGTGCCACTTTGTTAAACTTAAGTCTCTTTGTTATGGTCATCACCTGAGGCAGTTTTCAAGTCTTTGCTAACCACAGTAACAGACATTTCAAGTAGTTCTCTGAAGTTAACCAATGGGGAAAAAAAAGTTAATTTTATAGCATAAAGGCCTTACTTGCATATGTGGACCTAAAACATTTTGATAGGATTCATTCCTTTTACTACCACTTGCCCTATGTCCCCCACTGGTCACCCCATTTCCCTCGAGGGAAACTGTTAAAGCTTAACTGTAGAGAACACTGGCTGTTCCTCCAGAGGATCCAATTCCAAGCACGAACAGGGTGGCTAACCACTCTCTGTTCCAGGGGATCTGATGTCCTCTTCTGGTCCCCTTGGGCACCCATGCAGTACCCAGACATACATGCAGACAAAACAACCAAAGACATAATTAAAAAAAAAAAAAAATTAAAAAATAATTGTTTCCAGGAATGAATCCAGCAGTGTGGCAATCTGTTATTCCCAGTCTTTTTTTTTTTTTTTTTTGGGGGGGGGGGGTCTCCAAATCTACCTCTGCTCATTTCTTAATGAAAAATGGTCTATTTCATTTTACGCTATTTTCCAAGAACATTCTTTTTTCAAAATAAAGCTGCTAACCTGCCCTCCACAGGAAACATTCAGGGCTGTATTCTGGAACGTTATAACTGAAGACAGTAAAAAAAAAAAAAAAAAAAACAAAAAAAACTAATTATTGATCAACAAACATGTATTTGTTGCTGTTCATAGGGATTGAGATAGCACTCAAAAGAATATATTGTGAGATAGGTCTGCCTAAAAACCTTATACTGTAGATGGAATATGATGCACAGACACAGAAAAAGTGAATTCTAACTTAGGCCAGAAGATTATCAGAGTTTTGGGTGGAACAACCTAGCATTTGGTAAGTACAGAAATGAGATGATTAGTGATCAGCTGTTCTTGTAGAGGCAGGGGGTGTGGAATAGGAAGGAGAGAAAAAGAAATCTGTAAGAGGAATGGAGACAAACACTCAGATTTGAAAGCAGAACAGTGAGCTTGAGGAAATGACCCCTCTGTGCATGCATTTGTGACTATAGTGCAGTCTCTCTCTCTCTCTCTCTCTCTCTCTCTCTCTCTCTCTCTGTGTGTGTGTGTGTTGTGTGTTGTGTGTGTGTGTGTGTGTGTAGGCCAGAAGCTGACATGCAGTTCTCCCTGCAATTACTCTCTATTTTATTTTTTTGAGATTCTGCTAGCCCGGCTGGCCAGGAAGCTCTCGGGGATCCACCTGTCTCCATCACCCAGTACTAGGATAACAAGTGCTGTCCCGACATTTCTGGCTTTTATGGCAAACACTTTTGCCAGCTGAGCCATCTCCCTTGAAGGGTGAATCTGAAAGCTAGGCCTTGTGACAGAGGCCTGTGATCCCAGATACTCAGAGGAATGAGGAAGGAGGGTCAAAATGGCAAAACCTGTCGGTGCAACTTAGCAAGATAAAACAACCAAAAAAGGGCCGGATAGGTGGCTCAGTGGTTAGGTGCCACTGACGGCACCCATTCCAAAAGGTGAAACAAACTCAGTTCACCCATGCTCAGTTCCGGTAGGCTCCTTTGAGAGTTACAGGAAATGAGATCATGCCTCACCATCTGTCACAATTTGGATATAAAATGTCCCCAGAGGCTCCTGAATTTGAATCCTCGATCAGCTGGTAGCACTGTTTTGGGAATTTGTGAGCCCTTTAGAAGGGGGACCTGCCTTGAGGAAATCAGTTTCTGGTGTGTGTGTTTGTGTGTGTGTGTGTGTGTGTGTGTTGTATATGTGGTGAGTATGTCTGTGTGGTGTGTGGTATTATGTATGGGGTGTGTGTGTGTGTGTGTGTGTGTGTGTGTGTGTATGTGTGTGGTGTGGTATATAGGGGTAGGTGGATGGATGCCTTGAGGTTTAAAGTCTGACTTGTTTTGTTTCCTAGCCTCATGTTCCCATGGCTACAGATATGAGCCTGGTCCCTGGCTTTGGTGTGTCTTCCTACCCCATGACGGATTCACCTGTTTCCCCTTCAGTTGTTTCTTGTTGGGCATTTGGTCCCAGCAATGAGAAAAGTAACACATCACCTGTACTGAGAACACTGACCCACCCTAACAATGTCAATGAGAAATCATCACTGTTTGCTCTGAAGGACCTGTACTAATTGACAAAATTGCTCCTCACTCTTTCCAGAATTGATCTGTGAGGCTCGTATATTTTTCCCACTGAAAGAAAAATAATTTTCCTGTCCCCTTAGTTCCAGAAAATTAGGCTTGTCTAAGCCAGGTGGTTTGTAAATAATAAATTGCATTATCTGCAAAAACACATTACAGCTTTATTTGTTATACTTTCTGTGTACCCACAGACCAGGACATCTGTGACAATTTAATGAATGTAGGAGTGCAAGCCAAGGTAAAAAAAAAAAAAAAAAAAAAAAGAAAGAAAAAATAATTTAAAGCCAGGCCTAGAGGCAGGCCTGCGATTCTGGCTACTCAGGAGGCTTGAGGCAGGAACACGGAAATCTCATGGCCTCTCTAGGCAGCTTAGCAAGATTAAAATAAGGGAGTTGGAGAGATGGCCCAGTGGTTAAGAACACCTGCTGCCCTTGCAGAAGGGTCCAGTTTTGTCCCAACCACCCATATCAGGAAACCCCCAACCTCCTACAACTCCAGTTGCAGGGGGATCTGATTCCTTACTCTGTCATCTGCATGTACTGCATGCGCACAAATATATGCATAAATAAAAATGTTTTAAAAATGAAACCGTGAAGAGGGCCAGGGACATGGCTCAGTAGTAGAGAGCTTGTCTGGCATGTGAGGGCCAGGGACATGGCTCAGTAGTAGAGAGCTTGTCTGGCATGTGAGGGCCAGGGACACACTCAGTAGTAGAGAGCTTGTCTGGCACATGTGAGGTCCTAGGTTCAATTTCTATAGCCATAGGAAAAAAGTCAATTCGTGAGACATACTTATAGTATGGCTTCCATGAATTTGTGTACCTACATTCTTCCCATTCTTTGTAATCCTGCAGGGTTGTAAGTATTTCTGTGCTCTCTTTCCCTTCCCCTCCTTCTCCCCCTTCCCCTCCCCACTCCCTCTCCCTCCCCTCAGTCTGGACTCTTCCAGATGCCTCTGGCTGTGGTCTCTCTTTTATCTACAACAAAATCCCCCTCCTCAGCCATGCTCCAGCTCCAGTAAGTTACCTCACATGTATCATCATAAAACAAAACCTAATTAAACTCAATAGGCCTCTGTCCCCCCACTCCCTCTCCCTCCCCCCTCTGTCTCTGTCTCTGTCTCTGTCTCTGTCTCTCTCTCTCTCTCTCTCTCTCTCACACACACACACACACTCTCTCTCTCTCTCTCTCTCTCTCTCTCTCTCTCTCTCTCTCTCATGAAAAGGCACAGAAATAGAAAGAGACTGGAAGAAAAAAGTTATAGCAGGAATGGAAAGAGGATACGAAAGGGCAATACTGGATATATATATATATATATATATATATATATATATATATATATATATANTCCCCTCCCCTCCCCTCCCCTCCTCTCCCCTTTCCTCTCCTCTTCCCTTCTTTCAGTTAAACTTGAGTAACTTGAAGTTTGATGGGAGGATAGAGGATGAAAAGTAACTGAAAACGAGGCAAGCCAATGGAAATGTTCTAGAAAAGACCAGCCAATGGTCCATGCTCCTTTTGGTCCTGGAATCATAACCAGATGGACTCACTTTTCTGGAGCTGTAAGTGATGAAGCCTTGTTCAGTCCCAAAGTTGTCAGTTTTTCTACTTATTACTAGTTTTCTTATTGACTTTAAATCTAGCTGGATCTGAATTTTTCCATAGCTTGCTACAAAGGGTCTTCCTGTTTCAACTTGCTAACCTATAACTAGGATGGGAAGTTTGAAGTTAAGGAGTGTAGGTAAGGGGCATGGGTATCATTATAAAGCAAATGCCTGCTCTAAGAAGAAATAAACAGCAAGGCTAAAACAGAGGACAGTAGCTTATTCATCAATTAATCATCTCCTCACCCTGCTCATTACAACAAATGCTAAAACAGATCACAGCACAGCTCAATGTGAATGATCCTCGGTACTATTCTTTTTCATGAAAAAACACCCATGTCTGATTTCACTCACCAGGAGAAAAAATTGTTTCCAAACATTGTGAGTCAAGTTTCTGAGCTAAAACAAATGCCGTGGTATCATTTATAATCTTTGTAAACTTGTTTTTCTTCTACCAACTGAAAAGCTGATAGAAAAACTCAAATTTTTTTGTGACAGGTCCTGAAGTGCTCTGAATGACAGGCATGGGTTCTGCCCTTGATATCAGATATTAAAAATGGGAGATTTAATCCAGGACAGCCAGGGCTATACAGAGAAACCCTGTCTCGAAAAACCAAAAATAAATAAATAAATAAAAATGGGAGATTTAAAAATAAGGCAGTTTATGGCTTTGTTCCATGATGTATACGTTATCTGGGTCAATTGCAGCACAAAGGGGCCTGAGGAAAGTCCCATGCATATTCAAAGCACAGAGAAATGAAGAGCATAGAAAGGCAGCTTTGAGAAGCAAGTCGCACACAGTTCTGTGTTGGCTGTGTAAGAAAGACCTGGGTCAAAGTGGAGGCAACAGAAATGTGGAGAAAAGGGAGCTGGCGACATGGGAAGATGACCTCTGAAGTTCCAGGGCCTTGGACTGGTTTATTGTTCTGTTGTCACTGTCTTAAAATTCTTCACATTTCCCCTGGACTTTCATTTCTGGCTGACTGTACAGATTACACAGTGGGTCTAGATGGAATCATGGATGTGAATGTTCTGTTTCTAGAGAGGCCAAAGGAGACTTTGAAGATGTGATTAAGGATTTTGAGATCAGGAAATTGCCTGGATTATCTGGGTGAGCCCCATGCAGTCACAGGTCTTTATATGTAAGGATACAAGAGAGACAGGGTCAGAAAGCACATGACGACAGAAGCAGGTTATGCCACTCTGTCATGTGAGGTCCTGAGTCTAGGAATATGATTGGCCCTAGAAGCTAGAAAAAGCAAGGAAACATTATTCTCTAGAATATTCCAAATGAATGCAGTTCGTTTTAGTTTTCTGGCTTCCAGAATGTAAGATAATACATTGGGTTTGTTTTCAATCACTACCCTTCTGGTCATTTGGTACATCAACAATGACAAATTGATACACACTACTGAATGTAAGTTTCCTATAACTCAGGAATATCGGTAAAGTTAGCGGTTACCATTTATTGATCACTTATTTGCTAGGGATTACAGGAAGCTTATGTACAAAATCTTACATAATCCCAGAACAATATTTGAGGTGTAATTAAGACCTCAAAACCATCTAGAATGTGTTAAATTTGGGATAGTCTATGTCCCTTTAAGCTTTTCTGTGCATTTATCCCGATTCTTCTTTTTCACTGTATAGATTGGGTTTTTTTCCTTCATGCTTTAAAGTGTATTATAGATTTTCTGGTGTTGATAGAGGAGTAGTGGGAGACACCAAGCAATGATACTTCTGGGGCGTGTGACATGAAGGAGGTGCTGAAGACTTCCTGACAAGATGCCAGGTGGTTTTAGATAGCTGCAGAGGTGAGAAAAAAGGCAAAGAAAGCTCTCGGGGATAACAAGTCAAAGATTCGGCCGGCCTGGCGAGAAAAATCCTGGCTCCAGGAGGTCAAGCGGTGACAAGGAGCTACTGGCACAGTGCCTGAAGACCTGCGGGGGTGGGGGTGGGCAGTCTTGTTTCTCAGAGCGACGAAACAGAGATGCCACCACCTCAGGCCAACCCCCAAAACAGCACCCGCTCTCCCGCCTGCTCCTGGGTGTTTTGGAGGCCTCGTGGTCCCGCCTCATTGGCCGCCGCGGAGCCCCGCCTCAGGGAGGCAGGAAACTCCTCCCAGATGCAAACAGGAACCGAGCCCCGCCTCAGGGAGGCAGGAAACTCCTCCCAGATGCAAACAGGAACCGAGCCCCGCCTCAGGGAGGCAGAGCGACCTCCGAGCCTGTAGTTCTCCATTTTCGAGACCTTCCCACTGTGGGGGGGGCCCCAAGGGGCTACAGGGACTACAACTCCCAGAAGGCTTTGCGCAGAGGGCGTGATCATAACTGAGGACGCCGGGGGCGGGGCCTCCTGGGATGAAGCGGGGGCGCGCAGCACTGGTACATCAATCGCTGCTGCTGGGAGCGGTAGAGTGTTCCTTGCCCGAGACCCGCGCTCAGACCCCGGGTCCTGGAAGTTCCCGGCTCCCGGGCACTGCCCCCTGCCGTCGTCGTCGCGGCGGGCCGCCGTTCCCCAGCCCCGATCGGCCGAGGCGACGGCAGCGGCCGAGGTCACCATGAGTCCGGGATTCCGCCGGGCCGTTGCTGGGCAGGGGGCGGCGGCCACGGTGCCACTGCTTGTCACCCTGAGCTTCCTCTCAAGTCTCGTCAAGACCCAGGTAAGCCCGAGGACCAGAGGCAGGGGACGGGTCACGCTGGCGTCGCTGAGAGGTCGAGGTGCAGGTGCGAGTGACCAGCCAGGGATTGAGAACCGCACCGGCTAGTGCGGGAAACGTCTGTAAAGCGCGGCGGGCGCGGGGACACGACACGCGTGGTGATGGTTTACGGAAGAGGAAGATGGTGACGGCCAGTAAGCGCTAGCGGCTTTATCATTGTGATGGTGACGGGGAGACACAGGTCTTGAGCAAGACGCGGTAGTTTTGGTGTTGGGGATACAAACCTCTGACACCCTTCCCTCAGATGACAGGAAGGCAGGCCCTCCACCTTCTTCCTGGTCTAGAGGGGACATCACTTCATTTCCTCGAACTTGTGCTCTAGAGATAGCTATAGGCTTTACCCGCTTTATAATTACCCACCTGTCCTCTGTATGCAAAGTGGCATGCCAGGTGAGCCCAGCTATGACACTGGAGGGCCCAGGCCCCTACTGTGGGCCTCTTAAGTCTATAGTGAGGCTTGCTGGCCGGACAGTCCATTAGACTTTGAGGTTGCCTCCGTTAGGCAGGTATTACTGAAGTGTTCACTACGTACTCGAAAGCCAAAGCACAGCCTCTTGCTTTGAAAAGAGGTAGGTTTGCTCTACCTCTTTTAGTGAGGAAGTTTTGAACAGGTTGCCAGATGCTGCTATGTCTTGTCTGCACCTGCTGCAAAGTGTTAGCTCGAAGAGCCAAAACCGAAGAAAAACAAAAGTGTCTCAGATGGCCCTGATAATGAGGGGCATGTAGTTTGAAGCAATTAAGGCTCATTGCTAAGGGAAAAAAAAAAAGATGGTAACTGTGAGAGTAACCCTGTAAACATGTTTTTCTAGCCTTGTTCATGGTGTTATGGTGCCCAGCACTAAATCCTAGAATATAAGAATATTCTGTGTGTGTCCATGTGTGAGTTCTCTTTAAATGAACGATTTGATAAAAATAAACAGCTGGGAACAATGGCATACACCTGTAGCGTCAGCTCTCAGGGGTAAAAAAAAACACACACACAAACAGTAAGGAAAACAGTAGGATTGCTGCAGGTTGGCTGCTGGTCTACATATTGAGTTTCTGGATTAGCCAGGACTACATAGCAAGACCCTCTCTCAAAAAAAACTAAACAATGAACCAATCAGAGAAAAGAAGGAAGAAAGGGAAAGAAAGCTTTTGTTGAACGGGGAGACTCTCTGATCCCCTTCTGTGTATTCTGAGTCCATCTGGAACTGAGCGAGGAATCAGCATTTTAACCAAGCCCTGTAAGTACGTGTGATGCAATTGCTCTTTCCACTACATTTTAGCCAGGCTTGGAAAACACTATGATAGAATTCTGGGTGTATCTATCAGATTTAGAAAAAAATAAATTTCCTAGGCTGTCACTAGCAAAGTTACTTTGTAGTTACTAAGTTTGAGTGTTTGGCTTTAGTGGAACTTGCATTTAGAAGTTTTAAATAAAGTCTGATTTCTTGTTTTCTTGCTTGATATATGTCATAAATTAATTGTATACTTTTAAAATCACTGGTCTAGAAGCTTCACTTAAGGTTTCTCTAGCTACCAATAATCACATGTAATTAGTGGTTTATAATGTACCTGTAATTCTATTTGTGGATATATGTATTTGTAAAATATATATATATATATATATATATATATATATATATATATATACAGTGAAGTATTTGTGCATTTCAAAGTAACACTGTGCCAGTCTACAAAGTATATTTTGTTTCTAGTGGGTACTTTCTAAATACAGTTTTGGTGACATTTTTAGATATAGCACTTTAACCTATAACATGTTTAATTATATATTACCTCATTTTATTTGGTTCGTACCATATGTAAGGCTGTGGTGGTAAGTGAAGTTTAGAGAGCTTAATTGGCTTGTTAAGGAACATAAACTGGGGCCCTAGTGTAGCCCTTTATGCTCTACCCAGCATTAACAAATCAGCATACTTGCTTCAGTGGACAGAAAAGCAGAGACCAGAAAATCAGAAGGTGGAACCTAGACAGATAGTTCCTCTACTTCTCATGCACCCTAAACTTGGTAGGGTGGTGCGGGGGGCAGAAAGAGTAAACATAAAAGGAAGAATTAGAATTTTTGAACAAACACCTCTGTTCACAAGAAATCAAAGTCATTTAAGGAAATAGGTACTTTGCCTTCTAAATGGAAAGCAGGAAAATGTTTTTGACTATGTGAGAGGATGTTCATTTGTATATCTGATGCCCCATTTTCTTATAAATGAAATGCAAATATGGTTCATGGCATGCTAACGTACAGTTTTCCTGTAAAAGGATAGTTCTGTCAGATATATTTGAAATCCTTTAAAATGCCCATCTGAGGTGGCATGAAGTCAAGGAACACAAAGCTCCCCACTAAATGGAGGTCAGAAATGTGGGCCTCACAGTGCCTAACTATTCCACTACCCTGAGGATTTGTTTCTTTTAGACCTGAAGACCACTCAGGAGGCAGAGGCAGGCGGATTTCTGAGTTTAAGGCCAGCCTGGTCTACAAAGTGAGTTCCAGGACAGCCAGGGCTATACAGAGAAACCCTGTCTTGAAAAAAACCAAAAACAAAACAAAACAAAAAAACCAAAACCAAAAAAAACCCCCTGAAGATCAAGCTTCTAGTCTTACAGCTTTGTGGGGGTAGAATTGGTAAGAAATAACACCAGTGTCTTCCCTAAAATGGAAAAATCATAGGAGACCCCCAAAGAGCTATATTGTTAGTGTAAGTGTGAATGGAAAATGAGTCCCATTTTGTGGAAAAGGAAAAAAGTTTCGAAGAAGGGGATGAAAGCTTGGTTGACTGTGAGCAGCCCCCCCCCCTCCCTTGCCCTTTCAGGCCTACCCTGTATCATTTGTGCTAGGATGAGCTTCGGCTAGAAGTGAAATTCACAGGAAGCCCAGGTTACCAGAGAAAGCAAATATTCGTTCCTCCTAGAGAAGTGTGTTTTCAACTCAAGGACTTAAGAGATTTCAGAGATAGTGTCCAGTGGAATAAACAGCTAGGAGTGTGCCAAAAAAAAAGTTATCACAAGGCAGTAGGGTATCTTGAATCAGATACAAATAGCCCCTGGCTTATGATAGTTAGATATTTGGTTTACGATGGTTGGGTTTTTTATTTTTTATTTTTTTTAAATTACACAGGTGAGAAAGCTATATCTGTTTAGTAGAAACTACTTCATATATATATATATATATATATATATATATATATATATATAGTTATGCTAGTTCTGTACTTTCAGTGCTAGGAAGGGACAGTGAGCAACAGTTCACCATCAGCTATGCCAACACAGGTGTAATAAACAAGGTAATAACGCGTACTCCACAAGTTGTCTCCTGAGTTTCTGATCCATGCTGTATAGTAGGCTATGTGTCTCGATTGCATTTCCAATTGATATTTTTGTTTTAGTGGGTTTATTGGGGAGGCAATTTCACATGGAAAGTTGAGGAGCACCTATAAGTGGAAACACTAGAGACAATATCTCAGGTTCTGAAAATTTTAGGTAGCTAATTTAATGTCAGCTTTAGTGTACTTAAGAAAAGCATAGAAGTATTAAAAAAACATCTAAAAGAATGGCCAAAGGATTAAAAATAATGAAATTGATGTGTTCAAAGTAAAATTTAAATGAAGTATGGTGGTATGCACCCATAATCTCAAGAGTGAGTGAACAAAATCAGAAGTTCAAGGTTGGCTTTAGTTGCAGAACCAACTCCTAGTTGGCCTGAGCTGTGTGTGAATCTTTGTCTCAAAAGGCCAGCGGGGAAGGGAAGTAAGATTTAAAACTCTAGGGTGAATTAATTAAATAGCTGATTATACCTAGCTTAAGAAATAACTGTTACTGATTTTTCTACTTAATCCTTTGTCACCTGCTCTTCTGCCCTCTAGGCTTCACGCCTAACAAAAGAGAATTTCCACAGAGTGATCCACTTCCTGGACTTTACCAGCTGTTGTGACCCTGTTGGTTACCGCCATGGATGAATCATTTGTGCTCTTATAACGTGTACTAGGGTCCATTTCTTCTTTCCTACTCAAGGATATGGTTCCAGCGGATCATGTCTTCATTTCCCCCACCTCATTAGTTTTTCCCTAATGAGCCGTTACTGTCATTCTAACATATGATCTTGGGTTCTTGGTGCTAAGCTCTGGTCCTCATTGAGCTCTTTACTGATTGAGCTGCCCCCTCCCCCTTTTAATTTCTGTAGCTAGAAAAATTCCTGAGCTGTCTTCATTTCATTTTTCCTGTCCTGTTTTGTTTAGCCTATTCATTACAGTCAGACTGTACCGTATTGTCCTTCTACTACTGCCCTGAAACTGTTCTCTCTTGTCAGGGTTACCAGTGTCTTCCTTGCTAAGACTATAGTTCTTAAACCTCAGGTTTTACCTGTTGGCAGAATTTTCTTTTCACAACTCCACCTTTACTCTTTTAAGTGCTTACTTTGGTATCCAGGATGCTAACTTTTCTGGTCTACTTCCCCTGTAGTGGCCCAGTCTACTTTAGAACACTTGGCTTGTTCCTCCTCTGCCCTTGATCACCAGTCATTTGACCCTTGGGGTTTGTGCCTTTCTTGTTCATCTTATCTGGATACTTGGTTTTAAAAAACCCATCTGTACCTGAGTCTCAAGTTTATATTTGAAGACAAGAAATCTTAGTTCTAGACCACCACATCCAACTTTTTATTCTCCATCATTGACATCCGGGTGACAGGCATCTGAAGCTTCAGGATCAGAAAGCAATGTAGTGCGTCATCATCAATGTAGTGCGGCATCATCGGGACAAAGCTCCACTGTCCCTCAGACCTCTTTGTCCTTGTTGTTGGTAAAAATTAAACCTTAGATTAATATTAGAATTGAGGGTGGCATGTCTCAACAGTAACCCCTGACCATTGGTGGTGAGATGCAGACTTGATATAAAAACTTAGGGAGTCAGCCTACTGTCCTCTAATAAAGCTGCATGTGTGCTTAGAGCATTTTTATACCCAAAATTATCACCTTGATATAAACTCTTCAACATGTCTCCCAAGATACATATACAACGATGATTACATAGCTTTTTTCTTTAGCAAAATTTATAATCGATGTGGAATATATTTGTTTCCTGTGTTACTATAACACAGTTGCCACAGTTTAGTCGCTGAAAACAATGTAATGTTTTTAATCTTATAGTTTTGGGGACCAAAAATCTGAAAATGAGTTTTACAGTGATAATATCCTTAATTTTATCCTTAAGGTGGGAGTCCTGGAAGCTGTGAGAACCGTTTCTTGATTCTGCCGAGCTTCTAAAGGCATCTTTAGTCTTTGCCTTGTGATTTCTTCTGTATCTTCACTGTCAGTATTGTGAACTCTTCTAACGTCTCCTGACCCCAACACCAGTACCCCTTATCTTTCTGATAAGGAATTCATTCTCTTAACTCTATTGATCTCTTTTTGTTAATCCAATATAACCTTCATGCCTTAAGATCCTTAATCATATCTTTAAATTTTTCTTTAAAATTTGTATATTGTGTGTGTGTGTTTGCATGTTCATGTATGCTTGCTTGCCAGCCACATCCTGCATGTAGAGGTCAGAGGAGTTCTTTGTTTCCAACTCCACATGGGTTCTAAGGATCAAACTCAGGTTGCCAGGCTTGCCAGGCAAGCATCCTTACCCACCGAGCAATCTGGCCTGCCCTAGTCACATCTTTAAAGCCACTTACTTTGTAAAAGAGTATCCTTCTAACATTAGGTTTGTGCAATAGAGTCTTTTTTTTTAAGATTTATTTATTATATGTAAGTACACTGTAGCTGTCTTCAGTCACCCCAGAAGAGGACATCAGATCTCATTACAGATGGTTGTGAGCCACCATATGGTTGCTGGGATTTGAACTCAAGACCTTTGGAAGAGCAGTTGGGTGCTCTTACCCGCTGAGCCATCTCACCAGCCCCTGTGCTATAATAGAGTCTTAGGAATCAGGATTTGCATATCTTGGGCTGTTCTTCTGCATGGAACAAAATGGAATGGATAAGCTGTGATTGTTCATATTATACAGCATTTATATCAGGGAAAGTGAATGAGCTAGCTACACATAAAACTCACCATCATAGATAAATGCCAAAGTAAAATGTTAGCAAAAGCCACACCTTTGCAGAAGTACTGAAATGAAATGACATTAATGTTACTAAAATGGGAATTGTGAGTATATTCAGGGATGCATTAAAAAGAAAATCACAATAGTAAGCTTTAGTTTAACCTCTAGGTAGCTGTACTTGAGAAAGAACTTCAAGGATACAGGAAATATTTGCATCCCCATTTCAGACTTTTGGTGATACACAGGTTTTAAAAAGTTACAGATGTGTATTAACAGTAATTTATCCTTATCACAATGAAAATGGCCTATGTGTGTGCGCCCACATGCACATGGAGGCTAAAAGTTAACACTAGGTGCTATCAATCTTTTCTCCACCTTATTCTTTGAGTCTTGATGAAGCTGGAGCTCACCAATTCAGTTAGAAAGTCTGACCCCCAAGCCCCAGGGAGCCCCAGTCTCCCCAGTGCTGTCTCCCCAGCTTTTGATGTAAGTGTTAGAGATCTGAGTTTAGGCCTTTATGTTTGTGTGGCAAGCATCTTGCTGACAGTCATCTTCCCAGCCCCTGAAAATATTTAAAGAAAATAATAGTTTACAACCCCAAAGTTTTCAGTTTAAAAAGCATTACTAAGAAAGAACAGTTACCAGATAAAGGGTTTTTGTTTGTTTTTGAACAGGGTTTTTCTGGCTGTCCTGGAGCTCACTCTGTAGACCAGGGTGGCCTCAAATACAGAGATCTGCCAGCCTCTGCCTCCTGAATGCAGGGATTAGAGCCATATGCTACCATGTCCAGACTAGAAAAGATATTTAAACACACACACATGCACACACACGTACGTCTATATGACTGCTGGTGACTAGAGAACCTAGAAGCTCAATGAAATTTGAGGGTTAGTGGCAGGATCCTAAGAAACAGGGAGATTAAGTGGGGAATTCCAGCCCTCGTTCCTTATGTAAAGGTGACATGTTGCTGTGTCCGAGTGGGATGGAGTTGAGAGAGAGATTTCCACGCTGAGAAAGAAAAATAATTGGCAAGAACTTCTGCTTCTGATCATTGTGTCTATGTGTCCTCCTATCTGAGGGCTTCCTGAATGCAACATTTAATAGGCAGAGTGCCATTGTTTTTAAAACCTTGAACTGAGATAGTTGCAAGTTCATGTGCAGTTGTAGGAAAAAATACAGAGAAATACTATGTCACGTTACCAAGTTACACAATGGTAACATTTTATAGAGAGAGAGTTGTAAACAGGATGTTGCCATTGGTAGAATGATTTGATATTTCCCTGGTTCTGTGTATATTATTTGTGTGTACATATTCACATATTTTTTTGGGAGGGGGCGGGTTTTTTAGAGACAAGGTTTCTGTGTGTATCCTGGGACTCACTTTGTAGCTAGGCTGGCCTTGAACTTAGAGATTTGCCTGCCTCTGCCTCCCAAGTGCTGCAATGAAAGGTGTGTGCCACCACTGCCTGGTTGTATTCACATTTTTATTGTGTTTCATGCATTCACCACCACAATGAAAATATGGATCAGGTTATTCCCATCAAGCATCTGTTCTGTTTCTATCCTCCTCCCCTTCTCCTCTTCACTATTTCATGTCTGCATGCTTGCGATGTGTGGGTGTAGATGTTCAATTGAAGCATCTATCCTGTTCTTTCATCATCATCTGTAGGAGGCCACGGCCCCTCCCCTGGGCTACCCGAAGACGCACCTTAAAAGATGGCACCTGTTGGCTATGGAGCTTGTGGTAAACAGGTCCATATTTGGTGGTGATATGTTCCCACTCTTCTGGTTGGCTGAGGCCATGCGCCTGGTGAAGTGACGTGGCCTGCCGCGATTGGAGTGGATAAGAATATAAAAAGGCTTGTATCCCGGGACTCGGGGGAGATGAAGAGGGAGATGAAGAGGGAAATGAAGATTGTTCAAGGGTCCTGAATAAATTGCTGAGAGAAGAACTGGTGGTTGCGTCTTCCTTGCTGGTTAAGAGAGTAGACGCGACAATCATCACCATCATCATCATCATCACCACCGCCATTATCCTCATCCTCTTGGAGGGGAGGGAATGGGTGCGTGTGGGTGCAGATACACATGTTGAGGTCAGGTGACACCTTTTAGGAGTTGCTTCTTCTATCCATCATGGGATCCTGGGATTGAACTCGGGTCATCGGGCTTGGAGGATAAATGTTTTTACCTGCTGAGCCATCTTGTTCCTGCTCCAGCTTGAAGCCTTCACTCTTTCCACCATTTCCAAAGCTTTTCAGAATAGTCTGTATCTGGAACCATAGTGTGTGAGTTTGGGGAATGCGGCTTTTTAGTTAAAAGAGGTCTCCCAGGGTTAATCCAAGTTGTGCATATATACTGAGAGCCATTTTTAGTGAAGCTGAAGGGTGTCTTACAGAATCTTTTGGACTCAAAATTTACCTCATATGTACCTGTTTCTCTTCATGGATTCATGGAGTACTGGGGAAGAGCACAGATTTTAAAGCCTGATAGATGTGGGAGTTAGGTTCCATGTATGTAAAACAATCATTGGAAGCTTGTTAAGCCATGATTTTCTTACAGTGGGGGTTATTTACAGGATAGCTTTAAAGAGTAAATGATGTGACACGCTAAAGCTCTTAACACCCTGTGTGGCACATAAATAGCAACCTAAAAGAAAGGTGTAGATGGCCTCAGCAGAGGCATTACAGGCTGTGGCTTTTAGGTTAGTCTGGAATCCTTATAGATTGCTTATGTTAGTCAGTGGTGGCTAAGATTTTTATTGACCAGGCAGAGGAAAGGCAGAAGTATCTTCCATTTTGAACTCTAAAAGAAGGATTGGTATTTCAAAGTAGTGGTATATGTAATTTTCCTGGAATTTTTTTTTAAAGATTTATTTATTATATGAAATTACACTGTAGCTGACTTCAGACACTCCAGAAGAGGGCATCAGATCTTGTTACAGATGGTTGTGAGCCACCATATGGTTGCTGGGATNTGAACTCANGACCTTTGGAAGAGCAGTTGGTGCTCTTACCCACTGAGCCGTCTCACCAGCCTGGAATTTTTTTTTATTCAACTGCTATACTTAAAAAGTGACTGCTTTAATGTTATAAGTCTTAAAAATACTTTTTATAGTAGTTTGTGTGTGTGTGTGTGTGTGTGTGTGTGTGTGTGTGTATGAGAGAGAGAGAGAGAGAGAGAGAGAGAGAGAGAGAGAGAGAGAGAGAGAGATGGGGACTGAGTACACACGTGACGTGGCATGCATATAAAAGTCAGAGGACAAGTTTCAAGAGTTGGTACCCTCCTTCCACCATATGGAGGGAAATTGAACCCATGTTGTCAGACTTGACAGCAGGTACTTTTACCCACTAAGCCACTTCATTGGCCCTAATGTCATAAACCTTAATCAGTAAAACTGGCCAACTTGAATGAATAAATTATCCTTTAAAATAGTAGGTTTATTAAGGTATAAATGTTAGTGATTTATATATCATAGATCTTACTCGTGTGTATTCTAGGTGACTGGAGTTCTGGATGATTGCTTATGTGACATTGACAGCATTGATAAGTTCAACACCTACAAAATCTTTCCCAAAATAAAAAAGTTACAAGAACGGGACTATTTTCGTTATTACAAGGTAAGGTGGCAATTTTTAATTCTGTTAATCCAAAGATTTCATTTCTGCAAATGTGACTTGTTTTATTATGTTTTTCAAAATCTTTAAAAAAAATATCATTGTGGAGAACTTGTTTACTACACACCAAGAATCAGAACCCTTCTTCATATGTTTGGGGATTCTTCCTCTTTCAGTTTCAGTTTTTGAGGTGACGATTCCTCCTGCCCACACGGACTTTGTCAGCCTCTGTGAGCACAGGTTATGTGCTCTGGACCTCACTGGCAGGCTGCAGCGGGGCACTATGCTGGTATAACGGGTGTATCTTAAGCACCGCGGAGTAATAGGAGGTCACTGGTGCTCTTTGGGACTTACAGAGCCCTGTATCAAGTTAAAAAGCAGTGTGATAGCTGAGGTAAGAGAAGGCAGGTGACAATGGTTACATAGTGTGTGTAGAGCTGCTGCAGGGGTAGAGAACTGAAAATGCACAGGACGGTTCTGAGCAGACACTGGAAAGGTCTGCCTTGGTTTTGATGTAACTGTTGCTGCATGCAATAGGTAGGGGGTGAAGGAGGGAAACTATTGCAGACGCTTGGGCAAGAGACGTGATGGGGGGGATAGAAAGCAGTACGGGAGGAAACAGAAAACTCTGGGTTTTAGCTTGGGCAATACATCTGTAAGTCGTGTGGGATTATCAACTTCCTGTTGTATGAAGAATATGGGAACTGGTGTTTACCATATGACCTCTACCCGTATTGTCTATTCTTTTATCACTAAAAATGGTGGAACTGGTGGTTCTTCATTTTTAGCACCATCAGAGCTCTGTATTGCTGTAGCCAAATGCACACTTCCCCCACCTTTCATCTTCCTAAAACATGGTCGCCTCAGAGGCTCCACCCGACAGCACTGTGACTACAAAACTCTAGGCTCTCCTTTGGAACACACACTACAATTTGCAATGAAATAAATGTGTGAGTGTTTGATTTTTCTTTAGGACATTATAAGTCCTAGAAGAGAAGGTTCTCTTTGGCCTTGAGCCCAGACTGGTGTCCGACAGCACATGCTAAGGTCATGCTGAAGCCCTAAGGCTAAGGTGGTGGTTGGTGTTTGGGGAATGAGTGTTAAAGTCATTCTGAAATGCTGCCCAGGGACAACTGTGCTTCAAACCAGCAGTGAACTTGAATGTTGTCTCTCTTTTGCAATGACAGAGAACCTATGGCCATTAAAAGCTAACACTCTGTCCAAATGCCTGCATAGCCATAGTCATTTACTGTCTGAACTATGTACACACCACAGGGTCAAGCAGCTTCTCCCTCCCCATCACTACTGTGTCACTGTGCCCAACACAGTGATATCTACAAACATTCTGTAATTACCATGCCTGATCACTAATGTTGATTTGTTCTTCCTGGAAAGGTTAATCTGAAACGACCATGTCCTTTCTGGGCAGAAGACGGCCACTGCTCAATAAAAGACTGTCATGTGGAGCCCTGTCCAGAAGTAAGAGTATGATAATGGGGAGTGGGAGGGGGTGAACTGGCTTCTTGGCTTTTAAAAAATCATAACCCGTTGCCAGTATTCTTTTGTTTGAGCTTGGCAGAAGAGTCATAAGCTTTCAACTCTTATGACTAGAGTTCTTAAAAGATTGGTTGAGAAATTCGTGTATCCAGTGGTGTTGGTGATGGGGTGTGGACATAGGTCTGATTCTAAATGGTAGGAAGATCAGAGGCTTAATCTAGGATTAGACCTATAATGGCTTTATTGAATTTGCATCTTGTTTCGTAGGCAAAAAGAGAAGTTTGGGACCTTAAACTTCACATTTAAAATGAGAATTTCAGTGCATGAAGTAGAAAAATCCAGTTAGAGTAGGTTTTCAATGCTTTTTTTCTTTAAAGGTTATGTTTACTACCAAGAGACTGTTACATTCCAGGTAGGGGTATGTGTGTGAGCCACAGTGCTGGCTGGTTCATAATAGGTTTCTACATTGAGTGTTTAATCATAAGTTCAAGCGATCAGTTACTTTCCGTATGTAGTACATTAGAGCCGCTTCTGTGATACATTTCTAGTAAGAAATAAACACAACAGGGTCTGGAGAGAGAGAGAGAGAACATTTGGGGCTCCTATAGAGGACTTGGCTTTAGTTACCAGTACTCAAATGGTAGCTTAGAGCTACCCATAACCACTGTTCAGGGGACCCAGTACTGTCTCTGGCCACCATAGATAGTAGGCAAACATGAGGTGCACGTGTATACATGCTGGCAAAGCACTCATACACATAAAACATAAGCAAAATACAGATGCATTTTGAGATCCGTTTCCTTTTGTTCCCTCTGATAGTAACCATCCCTCTGACTATCTTTTAAGTAATGGTCTTATTTTTCTTTTAAGAGTAAAATTCCAGTTGGAATTAAAGCCGGGCGTTCAAATAAGGTGAGTTACTTTTCTTCCTTGACTTTTTTCGGATAGAGGGGACAGTAGAAAATGATGAGTCTACCTGGGGATGGGGGGTGGGGGACTCTTGGCCTCAGAGTTCAAAATGTTAACTCTTGAATCAAGCAGTGAGGTTATGCATGCCTGGCTTCTTTTGAAATTATATCTGTTTTCAGAATCTCTACATAGGAAAACTCTCCATTGTAATTGCAGCAAAATTACTAGTAACTATTTTAAGTCTTCTGTTTCACTTAGTATCTGTTAAGATTCAGAATTTATTGTATGAAAAAAAATATTCCCAAACTATTTTGAGCCAAGCACTTGGAAATGGTGTTAAGATATTCACTGTACTTTTTATTTTTATTTATTTTGGGGTAAGCTATGCTCTTACCTGGCAAGTAACTCTCATCTTCCAATGCTGCACGTACAAGGAGATTTCCCACTCTCGCTGCCTCCCTCTTCTGTACTATGTCCCTGTTCCAGCCATCTCTCCCATGCACTGATGCT
>NC_034605.1:17208232-17216282 GCF_900095145.1 Mus pahari
CCCCTCTTCTGTACTGTGTCCCTGTTCCAGCCATCTCTCCCATGTACTGATGCTGACCTGCACTCCTCCAACACCGTACTAATCCCATTTTACTTACTTCTCCCCAGAGCCAGCCATTTCCTGAAGTGACTTAAGTGGTTCTACTCTTATTTCATATGTATCTGTCTATAACACTTTGAGAGCGTGTGTCCTCAGTACAGTACTATATAGATTATGGGAAGTGAAAAACAATTTATTAATGTAAATTCCTTCAAGTTGGAAATACTTTTTAGTTTGTATTTGGCTCCGTGCTTTTGCTTGTAAGCCTCTCTGTTTACACATAGGCTCTCGTGTGTGACTAATAGTTAGCCACCCTGCATTTGGACGTTTCAGTCATGCTGGTCCCTTGCTCTTGCAGTGAAACACTGGCATTTTTGTACCTGGTCTCATTGTGTGCACATGAGAGCTTCCCTAGTATTGTGTATAGAAGTGACGCTGTACCATAAGATCTGGGTGTCTCAGCTTTTAAAAATACAATACACTAAGATGTTGTAATATTAAAAAACAAATTTGCCTTGGCTTATGGTCAAAGTTGAAGACTGCTGCTGTTCTAAGGATTTATGTGTTTGTAAAACTCTAGATACATATTTATCCAATTTCGCTACCCGATGGCAACACCACCAGCACACTATTGCATTTTTAATGCCTTTGCTCACTTAATGGTAGACATTCATGCCTTTAAAAAAAAAAAAGTCTAACTGTAAGGATTTTGATGATACGTGTCATCGTTGGTTGCTAAAGAAGAGCTAATCACTGTCATTTAACTACATCTGAGCTTTCTTGTAGTACTCGCAAGCAGCAAACAGCACCAAAGAACTGGATGACTGTGAGCAGGCTAACAAACTGGGTGCCATCAACAGCACACTAAGGCAAGTTTAGTTGTACTTTGTTTATATCAGTCCCTTTGTGTAATTTTTTTTTTTGAGACAGGGTTTCTCTGTGTAGCCCTGGCTGTTCTTGAACTCACTCTGTAGACCATCCTGGCTGACATCAGAGATCTGCTTGCCTCTGCCTCCTGAGTGCTGGCATGCACCACCACCACTGCCCAGCTTATGATTTCGATAGAACATTTTTTTACTCAACGGTTACATTTTCAGCTAATAAACTTCTAAAAAGAACAATGCCCACAGTTGCATTAAATGCTGCACCCTTTGTCCTATTTTAGCCTTGGTGATAACACCAGAGGATGAGTGGACTGGCAGGGCTTTTCTGCTCTTCATGAACATTGTGTGGAAGGAGCTGAGCCCTTGAGCCTTGAATAGGCAGGAATCCAGGCTGTGTATTTGCAGTAATGAAAGCTGCTCTCAACATAATTTAAGTTTCATAATTTTTTTCTGATGACTTTTTCTTATTTGCTCTAAACAGAAACTTGGTTTTGAAGGTCAGAATAATTTATAATCTCAGATTATTCAGTATGAAGTGACTCAGTGTGACTTGTAGTTGGGATGCAATATTCATAAATTCTTTTAAAATTTCTATTTGTTTAGATTTATATTTTTTCTTTTTTTTATGATTTTATTTATTTATTATATGTAAATACACTGTAGCTGTCTTCAGACACACCAGAAGAGGGAGTCAGATCTTGTTATGGATGGTTATGAGCCACCATGTGGTTGCTGGGATTTGAACTCTGGATCTTCGGAAGAGCAGTTGGGTGCTCTTACCCACTGAGCCATCTCACCAGCCCTAGATTTATATTTATAAACTATAATTGCTATTAAATCATAAAGTTAATGGTCTTTATTAGTATCTTTGTAATATGAAGATAATAGCCTGTATTATTTATTATTAAAACTTTAGAAATGTGAAAGGATGATATAAAAACAGCTATAAAATCACTCTCCAAATTGTGAATGCCACAATTTGGGGTAATGTTTGTTTTGGGGGCTATGGCCTAAACCCAGGGCCTCGCCTGTGACAGTCAAGGGCTCTACTGCCAAACCCAGGGCCTCGCCTGTAACAGTCAAGGGCTCTGCTGCTGAACTATATTCCGAGTCCTCCTTACTTTTTTTTGATTGTAAATTTGCTTTTTAGGCATGGGTTGAAACAGATTTATCTCATTCTAACTGGTAGATGTTTTCTTGTGTAAATGTGTTGTATTTTACTTACCCACTCGCTTTTTGTTACTATGAGAAGTTTTTTTTAATTAACCGTAAATATAATACAGGAACAATAAGATGTTAACAGAGTGACCTTACCTTTATAAATGTAACCTAGTAGTGTCCATACTCCCCAGAGGACCATGTGAACTTTCCTAGCTGTTACCGCCTTCCAAGATGCACCAGGGTTAGAAATTTGTGTTGCTTATTTAAACGAACAGAATAATATAAAATATGTTCCTTTGTATTTGTGGGTGGTGTTTTATTTATTTATTTATTTATTTATTTATTTATTTATTTTTGAGATAGGGCCTTACTTTATATAGCCCTGGCTGGCCTGGAACTCACTACGCAGACCAGGCTGGCCTCAACTTCATAGCAATCTGCCTGCCTCTCCCTTCTGAGGTAGTCATGCTGGGATTAAAGGCATGGCCTCCCATGCCTAGTCTTTTGTTTTTTTTGAGATTGGATCTTGGGCTGGCCCACAGTTGATGATTCTCCTTGCCTGAGCCTCCTATGTTCAGGGATTACTGCTATGTGGCATCATAACCCTCTTGTGTCTTCTTTAAAGTATGTTATGGCTTCCTTCATGTTCTTGAATAAATAAACACTTCTTTTTCATTGGCACCTAGTATTCTATGGTATTGTGGGAATTCTATTGATTGATAGATTCACTTAGAAGTCATTTTAAGAACATCTAGGCTGTACACCTGTACATTTCTAGGAATAATCATAGAAGTGGAGTTAAATATTGCCAAATGGTTTCTCAAAATTACTATAGCAAATTACATTGCCCCTAATGGTTTATAACCATTCATACTTTGAGGCTGGCAAGATAGTTCTGTAGGCAAGAGCACTTGCCACACAGACTTGAATTTGATCCCAGGGATCCATGTTAAGAGCCATGCAGTGATACACATCTGTAGTTGCAGTTCTACTGTGGCATGATGGGAGGTAGGGACAAGACAAAAGGCTGGAAGTCCAGGGGCGGCTGGAGTACACACTGGCAACTGAAAGGAGACCCTGCCTCAAAACAAGGCAAGAAGGCGAGACTGCCACCCCAGAGATTGTCCTCTGACTTCTACATGTGCAGCATGGCACTGCATGCCCACATGTATAAATACACACACACACACACACACACACACACACACACACACACACACACACACACACACGGCGCTCGCACCCTACATGCAAGAGGAACAGGGAGAGGTATCCTAGTTCTGCATTTCTCTAACAATTAGTAGTATAATTTTAAACAGCTTTATTTTTAAGTCTAATTGACAACACAGTGTGATGTGCATATTTGACATACACAGCTTCATGGCTGGACCTTTGTACATATGCCACCTCCACTTCCCTGTCTCATGTCTCCTCACATGTTTTTACCTGTTGTGTTGGACTGGGAGAGGGGACACAGTCCATCCCTGTGGGAAGTCAGGACAGGAACTCAAGCAGGGCAGGGACCTGGAGGCAGGAGCTGATACAGAAGCCATGGAGGGGTGCTACTTACTGGCTTGCTTTCCATGGCTTCATCAGCCTGCCTTCTAATAGAACCCAGGACATGAGCTCAGGGAATGCCACCACCTATCATGGGCTGGGTCCTCCCCCCTTGATCACTAATTGAGGAAATGCCTTATAGCTGAATCTCATGGAGGCATTTCCTTAACTGAGGCTCCTTCCTCTTTGATGACTCCAGTTCATGTCAAGTGGACTGAGAGAGGGGAACAGTGCAGCACCAAGCTGGGTGGTGCACACATACAATCCCAGCACTTGGATGGCGGGGATGTGAGCATTGGGGGTTTATGAAGCCAGCCTAAGTTACACAGCACCACCCTGCTTGGAAAATCCAAGGATTGGAGAGTCAACTGTGATGAGTCTAGCATGCAGAGTGTGAGCCTATGTGTCATGAATTAGTCAATATAATAAAGTTCCTTGTATTTGGTGGGTCCTATAAATAAAGAAGCAACTTAAATTTAAAGGATTCAAAAAACAAATTGAACTTCCGCTTTTTAAAAACAGTTACTACAGTTTGTCAGTTGGAATGGTGATCTTGAGTTTTATGTTTGTTATATAAGTTGTAAATTAAATTTAAATTACTGAGCTAGGGCTAAGAATTATTTTACAGTAGTGAAGCAATATAAATAACCCATGAAAAGTGGTAACAATGCTTTTCATGCCTTGACTTTAACATTCCTTAGTTTAACTACTGCTAGAATTTAGGTAATTTATGGCATCATCTTCTGAAGAAATTATCTTTATTTTTGTTCACTAGAATGCAATTTTAAAATTTCAGCTCCAAATGTAATTTTTTTTGTTTCTCCCCATAGTAACGAAAGCAAAGAAGCGTTCATTGACTGGGCAAGATATGATGATTCGCAGGACCACTTTTGTGAACTTGATGGTAATCAAATAAGTTGTCGCCGTCACTTTACCCTGAAGCTTTTTGTAAGACATTTGAACCATTGAAAATATGGCCTGAGTTAGTGCTACAACACTGGGTTTTTCTGTGGACACATTACTATTGATAGGGCATTTATTGAGAGAGTCTGTTTGAGGCCCTGTTCTAAGTACTATAGATATGTTATTTCTTTCCCATCTTTACCTCTGTCTTTAGATGCGTATTGTTCCATGGCTGAGAAACTTGAGCCTCAAAAAGCAAATAACTTGCTCAAGACCACATAATAGCAAGAAGCTGAGGCATGATTCAGTCCTAAATCTGAGTCCCAAGCCTGTATTTTTGACATTCCAACATGCTGTCTCCTGTGGGCCTTCACTTTAGGTCACTTGGTTCTAGTTCTGTGAACAGGCCATGAGCAGGTCAACTCATAGCGAGCTACTCCCTGCAGTATTGGGGAGGACTCAGACTTGATGGCCTCATAGCCCTCTCCTTTTAAGCATCCTTGGAAGGGTGATTGGCAGGCTCTGACCAGCCAAGTGACTGCCACTTAGCAAAAGAGAATTACAGTAACTCAAAATTTCCCGAGAATATTTCCACTGTGCTGTGTGTTCAAATCATTCCTTTGACCTCTCTCCACTTTTTCCTGTAGTGTTAACTTGTGTAAAGTGGGAAAGAACAATGAGCCCCAACCTACACAGATGGAAATGGAAAGTGGGAAGCAGAAACTTCCCAGGTCCTGTAGCGTCCTCAGGGGGTTATACTGCTTTGTAAAGATTTGAAGAGAATTCTCAGATTGTCTTAGTTTTCTATTGCTGTGATAAAATACCTCAACCAAGGTAACTTATAGAAGAAAACATTTAATTGGATTTAACAGTTTCAGGGGGCCCGAGTTCATGGTAGCAGAGTGAGGGCATGGTGGCAGGAATAGCTAAGAGCTTACATCTTGAATCTTGAACACAAGGCAGAGGGAGGGAACACCAGGAATGGTTGGAGTCTTGAAAGATGAGCGCCTACCCCCACTGACTCACCTCCACCAACAAAGCCACATTTTCTGATCTTCGAATCTTCCAAACAGTTCCTCTAATGGTACCAAGTATTCAGACATGAGTCTATGGGGACCGTTCTCATTCAGATGACACAGAACTGTGCTCTAATACACTTAAGATAAGTTACAGAGGGCTTCTGCTTTAAGCAGAATCAAGATGAGAGCTGAGAGCTGAGAGTGCTCCCATGACTTATTTGGATGTACCAATAGAGAGCCAGTGCAAGGTGAAACGTTCCCATTGTGAGCCTTAGAGTAGGTGGTTTTGTTAGAGCCACTTTCTGTGGCTGCTGTCATCTCTATTTGAATGGAAATACATCAAGTAGTTGGCATTGCTTATTTTATGTCACTATTCTTTCATTTGCTCCGGTTGACACTAAAGTATGTGGAGTGCCATAACTCATGCCTGTGATCTCTGTACTTGGGATGTTGGGGAGGGAGAATCAAGAATTCAAAGTTGGGGGGCTGGTGAGATGGCTCAGTGGGTAAGAGCACCCGACTGCTCTTCCGAAGGTCTGGAGTTCAAATCCCAGCAACCACATGGTGGTTCATAACCATCCGTAACAAGATCTGACACCCTCTTCTGGAGTGTCTGAAGACAGCTACAGTGTACTTACATATAATAAATAAATCTTTAAAAAAAAAAAAAAAGAATTCAAAGTTGGGGGCTGGAGAGATGGTTCAGTGGTTAAGAGCACTGACTGCTCTTCCAGAGGTCCTGAGTTCAAATCCCAGCAACCAAATGATGGCTCACATCCATTTGTTATGGGATATTGATGCCCTCTTCTAGATTTGTGTGAAGATGGCTACAGTGTATTCATAGAAAATAAATAAATCTTAAAAAAAAAAAAAAGAATTCAAAGCCATCCTTGGCTACATTTAGTCTAGCTATGTAAGAACCTCATCTTAAAAAGATGAGCCAACCAAACAAAACCTACTATAATCACTTCTTTCAATTAAAAATTAAGCATGGAGACTTTCATATTAATGTATTCTGTGAATATATATTACACTCAAAATAGGCATTTCATGGCATTCTCAGGGTTGGTGCTATGGCTTGGTGGGTAAAGCGCTTGCCTTGCAAGCCCAGGGATCTAGGTTTGAATCCTCAGCAACTATGTAAAGCTGGGACATAGTGAAGAGCAAGAGATCTTACCTCAAGGTAGAAGGCAACACAGAAGTTGACATAGTAGATAACCTGTAATATAGTGTTAACAATTTTTTTTTTTTGTTTTTTGTTTTGTTTAGATAGGGTTTCTGTATAGCTCTGGATGTCCCGAAACTCACTCTATAGACCAGGCTGGCTTTGAACTTGAGATCTGCCTCCTTCTCTTTCCCAAGTGCTGGAATTAAAAGTGTACACCACCACCCAGCACTTGTTTGATTTTTTTTTTGTTTTGTTTTGAAGACAGATTATCTCTCTGTTGCCCTGACTACCTTGGAACTCATTATGTAGAGCAGATTAGCTTGAAATCTTAGAAATCCACCTGCCTCTGCCTCCTGAGTGCTAAGAATGGTATGTGCCACTGTTTTAGTCGGTGTTTTATTGCTGTGAAGGGACACCTTGATCATGACAACTCTTATAAAAAGGAAACATTGGGGTTTGCTCACAGTTTCAGAGGTTTAGTCAGTTATCCGCACGGTGGGGGACCTGGCAGCAAGGATGACAGCAAGCAGGAGGACACAGTAGCTGAGAGTTCTGCATCTGGGTCCCAAGGCAGCAAGAAGAGAGAGTGGCACTGGGCCTGGGTTGGGCCCTTAAACCTCAAAGCTCACCTCCAGTGACACACTTCCTCCAACAGGACACACTTATTACAACAAGGTCATAACCACCAATCCCTCTCAAGTAGCACTCCTTCCTAATGACTAAGCATTTACATATATGAATCTATGGGGGCCATTCCTGTTCAAACAACCTCAGCCACCATGGCCATTTTAACCAGTTTTTGTTTTTTTGTTAAATACTGTTTTCACCAGACTTGCTGACACACACCTTTGAGAGGCAAAGACAGGCAGATCTCTTTTTAAGGTTAGCCTATTCTACAAAGTAAATTCCAGGACAGCCAGAGCTACACAGAGAAACCCTGTCTTGAAAAAACCAATCAAACCAAAGAAAAAACAAAAACAAAACCCCACATTGGTTTCTTAAATTGTACATATGGGAGGTATGTCTTGTGTGTATATTTATTTAGGCAGGTCCTTAGAACCCAGTAGCTCTCTTACTATAGCTACTCCAGCCACCTTGCTCTAAGAGCCCCTAGTTCTGCCTCCTGCATGCTGGAGTAATATAGGTGGCCACCATTCCTGTCAAACATTTACCTGGGTTCTCTTGGGATATAGACTCTGGTCCTTATACTTTCAGGGCAAGTGTCTTATCCACTGACACTTCTCCCTAGCTCTACTTTAAGATTTTTAAGATTATGAATTTAGCCGGGCATGGTGGCTCACGCCTTTAATCCCAGCACT
>NC_034605.1:17216607-17218966 GCF_900095145.1 Mus pahari
AAAAAAAAAAACAAAAAGAAAAAAAAAAGAATTTAAAACACTTATGACTTTTATATAATTTTATGCATATGAAACTATGCTATATACTGTTCCTCTGAATAGCAGTGTCCACCTGTGCCCCAGTGATTTTTTTTACCTGTCATTTGTCATTGTTGCCAGGCTCCAGGATTGTTGTATTAATTTCAGTGGATTAAAATTAAAACCTCAAGAATAGTCACTGAACAGTGTTCATGAAAATACTTGCATGCACGCGTTTCCGATGCCTTGTTGGTGCTGCTTTCTCTGTGTGGAAGGAGGAGGACGCTGTAGGTCAAGGAGTAGGTCTTCAATACTTGAGTGGTTTAATGCCTACTAACTTGGGGTGCTCTCCGTGTTCCCCTGCTAGCATTATACACAGCTGGCTGCTCCCCTTCTTTCATATCTCTGCTCAGATGTCACCTGTTGTCCCTCAGGCAGTGTGCACCCACAGCCTGTGACTTAGGAGACTTGGTTTGTGTGCTGTCTGCCTTCTTCAGTTAGACTGTGATAGACCTGTGGACAAGGGCTTGCTCTTTGACTCAGAGCTGTAATGTCCAGACTTATATGTGGATCTGGAAGTCCTTAATGAATACTTGGCTAAAGGAACAATTGGCCTAAATAGTGTGATGGGTAGGGCCTGTTCATTAATATTTTGAAAACATTGTTCAAAATAATCATTTCCAAATCTGGCTGTTACGATTACTTGAACTTTATAAACTATGGATTCTCCTCAAGTGTGCAGGCCATGCTTTTATAGTGAATTTGGAACAAACTAGAGAAGGCTGGTAATGGATTTATAAACTCAACTAAGAATCTTTAACGTGTTCAAATCTGTAACTTTTTTTTTAAAAGATTTATTTATTTATTTATTATATGTAAGTACACTGTAGCTGTCTTCAGACATTCCAGAAGAGGGAGTCAGATCTTGTTACAGATGGTTGTGAGCCACCATGTGGTTGCTGGGATTTGAACTCAGGACCTTCGGAAGAGCAATCGGGTGCTCTTACCCGCTGAGCCATCTCACCAGCCCCTTTAACTTTTTTTGTTGTTGTTGTTTTTGTTTTTTTGAGACAGGGTTTCTCTGTGTAGCCCTGGCCGTCCTGGAACTCACTTTGTAGACCAGGGTGGCCTCGAACTCAGAAATCCGCCTGCCTCTGCCTCCCAAGTGCTGGGATTAAAGACCTTCACTGCAACAAGTCTGCAGTGTGAGCTGACCCAGTGCTTCATTGTATTTTAAGAAAGTGACTGGGTTATGTTTGGTACACTAGAAAATGAGGTGCAACCTCATACCACTGCTACTAAATTAGGACAGTTAAAGAAAAATTCATTTGGAACAATGCTACATTTGAAGGAAGACATATTAATCCAGTTTGATCAATTTGCAAAATTAGGAAGAGCAGAATCCCAATCTTTTGATCCTTAGGTAATAGTTGGCGTGGCCAAATAGAAAAGATAGCTTTGTGGGGGGAAGAAAACTTTGAGGGAGAGGGGCATAGGGACTATAAGCCAGTGAGAGAATACAATTTCTGTTTGAATTAGGTAGGATCAGTGTCGTAGCTGACCTGGGGGAGCACGGCCTCAGCACCACTGTGGGAACTAGCTGCATCACTCACTCTGGACAGAAGGCAGTCCTCATCCGTGGAGATCGGGGTGGACAGGGCTTTTCAGTAAATACCTTTTCTTTATAGTTGTTGAGTGGGTTTTCTGTGGTAAGGAGACTGGCACAAGTCCTACCTACACATTCATAGCAGACCCTGCACATGCTATATAACAATATATATGTGTGTGTGTGTATTTAAAATGGATATATATGCCTATACATACGCATGTTTATGCCAGAGAATACATTAATGACATTCAGTGATATTCAAGAAGTTTTATTTATAACCAAATCTGCTTTATAGAGCTTAAAATATAGCTCAAAGAAATTAAAAGTATGTAACTGGTGCTGGAGACATGGCTCAGCAGTTAATGGCTGCTCTTACTGAGGACCTGGGTTCAATTTCTAGAACCTACATGGCTGCTCACAGCTGTCTGTAACTCCAGCCACAGGGGATCTGGCACCCTCTTTGGCCTTTGTTGGAACTGCACGATGTGGTGCAGAAGCATACATGTAGGCAGAATACCCGTATGTAAGATTTTTAAGATAAATGATACAGAAATTAGAAATAAAATAAGAAGGCCATTCTGTTCTGCCTAGACCTCTGCTCCCTTGAAGTGTACTCAGTAAAATTGTCTTTTTGTTACTCTGGAAAAATAGAAATTAATACATTTTAACATATTGTCTAATCACTATATATATATATATATATATATATATATATATATATATATATATATA
>NC_034605.1:17219036-17268961 GCF_900095145.1 Mus pahari
AACTCACTTTGTAGACCAGGCTGGCCTCGAACTCAGAAATCCGCCTGCCTCTGCCTCCCAAGTGCTGGGATTAAAGGCGTGCGCCACCACGCTCGGTGCTTTTTTCCTCTTAAGGTTTGTGTTTGCTTGAAGGTAGTAAAAACCAGAGCTTCACAAGTACCTCACTTAGCTGCTTCCTGAATCCTTAACCTACAAAACAGTGCTTTAAAACCAGTCCTCTGCCGCACTCTCCCTGGGCTCTGTCCCAGTGGCTGGGGTACAGAGCATAGGGCACCCGCTGCCCAGGGATGGGGATGTCCAGTCCCTTTCCACAGTGCTGAGATGGAGCTGGGCTTGAGTCTGCACCTGGATCTTCCTATGACTTCTCATAGTCCCATGAACAATGACCGAGGAGACAAACCATGCAGAAAACAGTCTTTTAAAAAACCCTCATGATTTGAACGTTTATCTTTTTATTAGGATTTTTAAAATTAATGGCTTCAAGTCAAATTAAACTGCTTGTGAGTTTTTGTATACCCAATTGTAACTTGTTTCCTGTGTCTTTGTGATTAGGATTAGAGATAAGATCTTGCATTCTGTAAAATCATGTTTCCCTTATCTTTGTTGTATTCAACCCATTTAATAGGACAATTTGTGGTTACCTTTTTATCCTCCTACATCATGATAGCAGCAGGTAGTCCGTGAAGGACATGGGCCAGGTTGCCGGGTTTTCCTATGATTATGGAGACAGTAGTCAATGTATATCTGATGCATCTTGTCCAGTGACAGAAAAATACATTATCAAGTAGGAAAGGAAGAGGAAGTTTAATGACCATGCCTTTAATCCCAGCACTTGGGAGGCAGAGGCAGGCGGATTTCTGAGTTCGAGGCCAGCCTGGTCTACAAAGTGAGTTCCAGGACAGCCAAGATACGGAGAAACCCTATCTCGAAAAAACAACAACAAAAAAAGTGTTTCTGAGTCTATGTTGAGATAGATAAATTATAGAAAGAAATTACATAAATCTGATTCATTTCTTTTTACTCCTGTGTGGTTAAATCTGATTCTGTTATTCTTTTTATTTCTGGGTGATTATAACTAAGGTGGAGAATGTTACATTCCCTGAGTGAACTTGAGGAGCCAAAGAAAGGAAGAAGTTGTTCTTTCCTCTCTTGAGTAATTTGTCCAAGTTCTACAAATTCAGGGTCAAGTGTGGTCACAGGGGCTAACCACCCAACCGTGTAAGGTGGAGTTGACTTGACTCAGGAACTTCTCTGGTCGAGGAGTCACTGTTGTGTGGCGCCGAGCTGTACGTGAGTAGTGAAGTTACCTCTTGCTCCTGGCAGATGAGCGGTCTCCTGCTGCACAGTATGTGGACCTGCTGCTGAACCCGGAACGGTACACTGGCTACAAGGGCTCCTCAGCGTGGAGGGTATGGAACAGCATCTATGAAGAAAACTGCTTCAAGTAATTGAGGGCCGGAGGGGGAGAGGCGGGTCTTGTTTCTGTTGGAAAAGGTACCCACACGTACGTTAAGCCATTTTTACAGCTGAGTTTTGTGCTCTTTTTCAGGCCTCGATCTGTTTATCGTCCTTTAAATCCTTTGGCGCCCAGCAGAGGTGGGTTTTCCATACATTCCGTGCTTTTTCAAATTGAAGAAAAACAAAGTGACAATTTTATATTTGGCTTAATTTTAGTGATCAAGGCAAGCACGAGTGGATAGGCTTGGATGTCTTCTGGAGTTCTGCGATAGGTCCTGAAGTAGGAGCTTGGCGTAGGGTAGATGAGAAGATCTGAGTGATCTATGCATACCCTAGATTTCTTGAGAAATTCAAGCTCTAGAGGCCAGGTCCTGCCGTACAGCAGTAAATTAAGAAGCCAGAGAGGACCCTGTCCCCATGTTTTTAAACACTAGCTCAATGACTTGCAGCCTTCATAATGCTGGAGCCTTTTAATAGAGTTTCTCATGTTGTGGTGACCCCAACCATAAAAGTGTCTTTGTTGCTACATCATACCTGTAAATTTGCCACGGTTATAAATTAATAGTGTAAATATCTGTACTTTCTGATGGTCTTAGGTGATACCAGTGAAAGGTCATTCAACCCCAAAGAGCTCCTGACCCACAGGCTGGGAAACAGTATCCTAGTTGGTTATGTGCAGCCAAGGTGGCGAGTCAGGGGCTCATCACAGCTTCTCCACAGTGCACACAGGTTACCTGGGATCCAGGTGAGCACCCAGCACCCGAGCTGTGCCGCACCAGAGCTCTATCTAACACGCTCTTGTGCTGCCTGAGGTACCGCCCTGTGGCCCATGCTCCGTAGAGAGAGGGTGATGAGAATGCAGGAGGTCTACCTGCCCTCCTACTGCTCCAGCCCCTGCACTGCTCCACAAAGTGGCCAGTTAGCAGCTGGCCACTGTGTGTTTCTGTGGTTAATGTGAGCCTGAATTATAGTTTTGCGTTTTAAGTTTAGTTGATGTAAAAGTGGTGGCGGTGCCATCTGCCATTGTCATCATATAAAAACTTTCATGTTTAGGCAGAACTCTTGGCCTACAGCATGTGACACTGAGGTTGTAGTGCCCAGGCACACCTCTAAAAACATCTCTTTTAGGTACATAGTAGCTACTGTGCTGTTCAGATGATGTAGCATGTTGTAGTTAGTGGGGACATCGTCATCCTCTTATCTATGAGTAGCAAATACCTAAGACTGACCCTGTAGCTGACCTACCAGTCCAGAGTTCAGGTCAGGACTGAGACAAGAAGTGGAAATTCCTATGAAGATTTGTACCTTCTGGCCTGGGACCCAAATAGATGTGGGATAATTGAACATAGGCATTGCTTTTAGATGCTGGCTCTATCTAGGCAAAATGCTATTCTCCAAGCTCATTCTGAAACTGCCTGGTAAGTTGGGATTATGAACAGAGTGATCATAATTTATTTTTTTGTGTGTCTTTTGCTGCTTTTACATCATTACTTTGGTTTCTCAACTTCAATGTCTTAATTACACAAAATGTTAGAAAAATCGAGACACTGTAGAAGCTATCTAAAGGACAGGACATCCCTCCCTCTTCTGTTCCTTAAGGAAGGCATTTCTCCAGACCTTTCCTGTGGCTACTTTGTTTCAAAGTAGAAAATACAATGTATTTTTATACAAAAGATGCCAGATACAAAGAAACACTTTGTTTCCATTTACCATAAATTAGACAAGAAAGTGCTGGACAGAAGAAGAGGGGAAAGAAATCAACAAAGAAAAGATGGAAGAAAAAAGCTGGGACAGACTTTTAAAGACAGGCCTAGGCAGTGAGAGTAGGCACAGTCCTGCTGATGCTAAGGATGCCTGCGGCTGGCTGATGTCATTGGCGGGTTGGAGGGCTCTGCCTGCTCAGGATAAAGTTTCGTCCACTTTATTCCTGAAGCAGTGTCATCTCTAGGCCTGTGTTTTTCCAAAAGGTTTTAAGCAACAGAACCTTTTCCTGAGAAATAAACTGTGCTCTCAGACTCTGTCAGACAAAGGCAACAGGCAGAACAACAGTGAAGCCAGCTCAGCCTTGAGGCCACTCCCTCCCCAGGACGATGTCCTTGCTCTCGGTCAGGCCATTTGGACAAAAGAATCATCTAGAAGAACATCTAGCTTGGCAGCTGTGCTGTCCACAGAGGTGGTGGGTAGGGACTGAAGGATATTTTCTCTATCTGATAAGTACTGAATTTAGCTGCCTCTGGCCATCTCGGTTGCTTCCTGTCTTTTAATGTGCTGAAGATGGAACGCCCAGGCCTTGTGCACATTAACATTTTAGCATAACTACACTCCAGCTCCCCAGAGTCTCCCTGAGCTGCCATCTGAGCCTAAAACTCGGACAGGCAGGCCTTGAATTCGGTGAAGGTCCTGCCTTCAGCCTCCCTAGTATCTGGGATTATGGACCTGTGTTACCACACCCAGGTCCTTCTCCCTTCTCAGTTTCTTTCTCCTCTCCCCGCCTCCTCCATCTGTTTTCTTTTGTAGAATGTGAAAATCTTGTACGCTTAGGCCTATGTTTTTGTTAAGAACCTTATTTGCAGGATGCTTGCAATAGTAATCAGAGTTTAACAGTGAGGATTAGTGTTGCATTAATTAGCAGGGCTGGAATCTGAGGTGGGTAAGACATTTTATAATGTCTTTCTCTTTTCTCTTTTAGGGGAAGATGATGGTGAGTTGAAACTCTTGTGTTTACTTCAACCATGGAAGAAGTATTTTTCCTATTAAATATTTGGTGTTTTTCTTTTTCTTTCTTTCTTTCTTTCTTTCTTTCTTACTTTCTTTCTTTCTTTCTTTCTTGTTTTAAAGCAGATGGCTTAGTCTGTTTTTTCAGAAGCGAATGGTGATTGGTAATAAATAAGATTTTCTTAATATAAAGTTGTTTTTTGTTTAAAAAAAAAGGCATGAGACCATTTAACCTAAATGTTTAGTTTATAAAGTAGGTCCATTTTCCAAGTTTCCCATTTTCTGTTAATGAAATCTTGAATGTTGGTGATAAAGACTCTTGCTGCCAAGCTTGCTGGCCCAAGTTTGATCTTGAGGACCCAGATGATGGAAGAAGAGAGTTGATTCCCTTTAATTGTCCTGTGACTTCCACACATTTGATAGGCATGCAAGCACCTCTCCTCCCACCCACATACACAATGGATAGCATTATTATTTTTTTAATCTACATGAAGATTCTGAGAAGATGTAACAAAGTTACTTTTATCAGATAATTTGTGACTTCTTTATTTTCTTATTGACTTTGAAAGTTACATTTTCAGTTTTCAATAATGTGCTTAATTTTATAAAGACTCTATTTTCCAGCATTTGGCTATGAAACAGCCAGACAGTTATTCCAGTCGGTTTCTCCTTACCTGTGTTCAGTGGCCGCATACAGACTGAGGATGTATAAACTTGCACAAGTCCCCTCTGTGAGCTAAGGGCACACAAACTCAATGCACAACCAACGCCACAGACACACAGCCCCACCAGCAGGTGTAATTCAGTAAGGGCAAAACAAAGCACCCTCGTGCATGAGATGATGATGAGAAAAGTTTCCTGGATGAAGTGGTCTTTAGGATGAATTCTGAATTAAAGGAGCAAGGATAGATGAGTAGAATTAGCTAGTGCAGGCTTGCTGGAATAGCAGAAGCCTAGAAACTGAGCAGAAGTCTATCCTAAGTGGGAAGGACTGAACTCGTCTAAAGGAATTGATTAAGAGGCCACATGGACACTTTTAGGAGCTGTCAGTTGAGGAAGTGTGATAGTAACAACCCTTAGCCAGTGTAGGAGGAGCAGATGGCTGCAGAAAGCTGCCGGTGGTGTTTTGGGGTGAGGTGCTGTGGCACTCAGGATGCAGAAGAACTCTCAAGGTTCATCCCAGAAGACTGGGCAGTACCTCTGTGGGCCGAGGATTCTGTCATTCTCCCAGAAAGTGCAACAGCACTTCCCTTTCTTTCCCTCCCCAACTCCAAAGAACATTATCGAGCCAGGAGCAATCTCTCTTAATGACAAAAGTATGTCCATTTTCCAGCAGTGTTTTGAAGTGTCTGTCCTGGGGAGTGGCTAAACAAGACCAGTGCTGTATCAGTTTGCCTGTATACTTTGCTTCCTTTTGCGGCAAAGGCACTTAAAATCTCTGACCGGTTTATAAGGACACAAGGCACTGTTGCTAACTCTGTCTTCATGCTGTGTAGTAGAGTGTACTGCTACTGCAGATGTGTTCCTTACCACTGTCCTCTCAGGTCCCACACTCAGGAGTCACAGTCACTCTAAGCATTACACTGAAAATTATCCTTTGAAATTTAGTCTTAGATAATTGAGGAACACACCTTCCTTTATTGGCTTAAGAAAAATTGAGTAATTATAATTTAATTTTTATCTTCGTGGTTTACGGGTATAATTAAATACTATGCTTGTTACCTCACAGATTTGTTTGTACCTATGCTTTTGATTTTAAACCTTCAGTGAATAAGATAAATTTTAGTATTTACACTGCATTGTCATATATTTTAACAATCAAAACATCTATAAGAAAACTATTGAAATTATCAGTGGGTTTTTCTAGATACATATGCCCATTTTACTATTTAGTCTAAAGAAGTAGACATTTCTAGAGGTAGTCCTCAAATGATCTGATTTATTGTTTATATATGAATATTTAAAATATTTTAATCAAATTTTTGTTTTTTTAAGGAGAATCATTCTATACGTGGCTAGAAGGTAAACTTTTTTTCCTTTTTTTATTAGATATTTTCTTCATTTACATTTCAAATGCTACCACCAATGCCCTCTATACCCTCCCCTCCCCACCCTGCTCCCCAACCTACCCACTCCTACTTCCTGGTCCTGGCATTCCCCTGTACTGGGGCATATGATCTTCGCAATACCAAGGGCCTCTCCTCCCATTGATGGCTGGCTAGGCCATCCTCTGCTACATATGCAACTAGAGACACAGCTCTGGGCTTGGGGGGGGGGGGGGGGGCGGGTACTGGTTAGTTCATATTGTTCCTCCTATACGGTTGCAGACCCCTTTAGCTCCTTGGGTACTTTCTCTAGCTCCTTCATTAAGGGCTTTGTGCTCCATCCAATAGATGACTGTGAGCATCCACTTCTGTATTTGCCAGACATTGGCATAGACTCACAAGAGAGAGCTATGTCAGGGTCCTGTCAGCAAAATCTTTCTGGCATATGCAATAGTGTCTGGGTTTGGTGGTTTTATATGGGATGGATCCCCGGGTGGGGCAGTCTCTAGATGGTCCTTCCTTCCATCTCAGCTCTGAACTTTGTCTCTGTAACTCCTTCCATGGTATTTTGTTCCCCATTCTAAGAAGGAATGACGTATCCACACTTTGGTCTTCCTTCTTCTTGAGTTTCATGTGTTTTGCAAATTGTATCTTGGATATTCTAAGTTTCTGGGCTAATATCCGCTTATCAGTGAGTGCATATCATGTGTGTTCTTTTGTGATTGGGTTACCCCACTCAGGATGAAGGTAAACTTTATATCTGTGGTTGATTATCTATACAGCTGATACTTAAATTTTGAAAGAAAATACCACTGTTTCATTTGTTATATTTTGTGATAAAATTATGTGAACATCTTGAGGCTACTGGGGAACCAGAAATCAGTACCAGATGAATGAATACACAGGCTGAAGGGCCTAAGGTATTCCTGAGTGACTCCTTAGGCTTAGCTGTCTTATCCACAGTTTACTAGTAACTAGCAAACATGCCTACTTTTTAAAATGGAGTTGTACTACTACCTACACTGTTGGTAGGGATGACACCAGGAAGAGTTCTTGAAAACAGCCAAGTGACAGTCAAAGGCAGAACACTTCTGTGGCAGTAATAAATCTAGCCCTCTTATAAGAGACATGTTTACATATATTCAGTGTTTCCCAAACCCATTGTTGAAAAATAATTTGAGTGCCATTAAACTCCCTAAATTGGGTAGTCTAGTTTGCTATGTATCATTAGAATTAGAAGTTGGTGGAATTGGCTTTGTAGGTTGGTTGTCTTTTGTGTGTTATTTCAGAGCAAGAGGTGTGAAAGCTTTTGCCTGCTCTTGTAGACAAAAGCCCAACCTTTTTGGCACCAAGCTGGGCCAGAAGGGCTGCAGCATTTCCTGCCAGTGTTGTGTGTCTGTGTGGTGCAGTCAGTTGACATGTCTTTGATGTCAGTATTTTGCTTGAGATCACCCAGGTCACAGAATTTGTTTTTTTTTGCTCCACCTTCCTTACTATGCCTGCTCAACTCCAGCTTATGAGCTCTGTGCGCTTTGCAGATAGGAACTCTTCTTAGTTTCCCAGGCCATGGCTTTTAGGCCTGTGAATTTTCATGAACTTGGCTTTACTTGCTGTTCCTTCTCTGGACTTGGGCCATTTTGTAAGACAGAAGCAGTGCTTATACAGGTAGGTTGGAAGAAATAGAAACTGAACCTCAAATGTGACCGATTGCTTGATTATGTATTGAAGGAAAATTTTCTTGAAGTTAGTAATATTTTAGCAAATCTTTTTATTTGTAGTCCTTGTTATAAACATTTTAAATTGACATGCTTTTTGGAGAAAGCTACAAAGTAAAATTTAATCTCTTATATTTTGGTCTCTATAACACTTTGAATTAGCGAATGAGATCTCAAAAGAATTGTTTTTCCTAGTTTGAGAGCCATCTGTGGTAAGGAGTAAACTACTGGTCTGAGAGCCCTTGATAAGATCCAACAATAAGCCACATAGATGCTCTTATGGTAAAATTCTCCAGCACATAAATGAGACCGTGCCCCAGTGTTTACATTTTCCCAGTACAAAGGATGTTAAAAGCAAACAAAGCCCGTTGGTGGTAAAGAAAAACTTCATCTCAGGATCCTTAAATACTAGTTGCATTTGCAAAGGGCCTGAGTTTGGTTCCTATCACCCATATAGCAGCTCACAAACATCTGTAACTCTAGGTCCCTGGGATCCTACACCCTCTTCTGACCTCAGCAAGAATCACGCAAATAGTACTCATATATACATGCAAACAAACATACACGTAAAGTAAATCATAATTTAAATTTATTGTTCTTCATTTTCATTTAGTTTTAAATTTTCTATAAAGAATATTCATTCAAAAGTTTCTTTTCTTCATGTGGTGTGAATTATCATGTTAGCCTTGGGGTTGTATTTATTTATTTATTTATTTATTTATTTATTTATTTTTACGTTAGTGTTGGGAGTTGAGCTCAGGGTTGTGTGCATGCTAAGCATATTCTTGGCGACTGAGCCTCACTCCAGGCCTATCTTAGCCATTTTCAAGTTTACTATTTGGTATCACAAAGTGCACTTATAATGTATATTACTATAAAAGAAAATCTTATGAAGTAGCAGCAGAAGGGAAGGATTGTGGGATTATGTGGGAATTTGCCATAAATTTTGAGCAGAAGCCTGTGTGCGTTAAGGAAGCTACGTGTAGTGACTTTGTATCACATCCATGAATTCTATATGGTGAGGCTTGTATTATATATAGTCTATTTTTTTTAAGTGTTAAAATTCTGGGAGTCTGTTTTCTAGGTTTTATTTCTCTGTGAGTAGAGTAAAATGTCAATAGAGGGAATTAGCCCATCCCATAGCAAGAGCCCATAAAGGCCCTTCTTTTTCCACCACAAAGTAGATTCAAAGAACACAGAGGGAAGGTATAAGACGACATTGCTTGCTAAGGCAAAGCAATGACTTCATCCTGGTAATTGTGTAAACTACAACCTGTGCAACTGTGTTCTGGTAGCCTAGGAACTACACAGCTGCATCCAGTGTTTGGGCCACCTTCAGGGGCCAGGCCTTTCTGTCTTGTTCTGTTAAGTTTTCATTGTATTCAGTTAGGTCTATTCTGAAACAATCTTAGAGTTTTCTAGTCAAAACATCTTCGTCTAATTGCCTATACAGTTATCTCCTGGTTTGTTTTTATTATCTGTGTTAGTTACTTTTATGTCAAGGGACCAACATAGCTGACAAAGATTTTATATACAGAGCAATTTATGCTGCTCAGAGTTTGAGAGGGTTCACTCCATGGCGACTTAGTCCTGAGCCTGTGAGCAGACCATGACAGAGAGAATGTGTGGCAGAGGACACTGTACTGAAGACAGGAGCAGAGTCACAGGAAGCAGATGTGTATACCTTTGCCCTGTCCCCTACCCCCTGCTGTATTTCCTCTAGCTAGGCCCCAACGAGCATCCAAGACCTAAGCCCGCAGGGACACTGTACATTTCAGCCATAATAGTGTCCTTGAATATTAACCTGAAACCCATGTACTGTTTTTGATTTGATATTTTTTATCTAATGGATACGGGTTCTTTTTTTCCTGTTTTTCTGAATAGGTTTGTGTCTTGAGAAAAGAGTCTTCTATAAGCTTATATCAGGACTTCATGCCAGCATCAATTTACATCTGTGTGCAAACTACCTTCTGGAAGGTAATCAGATTTTATAAATGGAGACCTTTTACTTTCTAGATATCATAAAAAGTGTTGGAAAGTAAAACACATTCTGCAGAGCAAAACCAAAAACTTGTCATGCTAAACAATAATGTATTGCTTTTTCTTTCCAGAAACCTGGGGTAAACCTAGTTGGGGACCTAACATCAAGGAATTTAAACGGCGCTTCGACCCTGTGGAAACAAAGGGGGAAGGTCCAAGAAGGCTAAAAAATCTGTACTTTTTATACTTGATAGAGCTTCGTGCTTTGTCAAAGGTGGCCCCTTACTTTGAGCGCTCGATTGTTGATCTTTATACTGGCAACTTGGAAGATGATGCTGACACCAAGACCCTTCTGCTCAGCATCTTTCAGGATACAAAGTAAGTCCCAGAGACTGAGTCACCAACCAAAGAGCATGCATGGGCTGGTTCACACCCAGCCCATGTGTAGCAGAGGACTGCCTCCTCTGGCCTCAGTGGGAGGAGATACACCTAATCCTGTTAAGACTTGTTTTCAGGGAGCAGGGATGGAGTGGGGAGTGGGGTACTCTTCTCAGAGGTGAAGGGGAGGGGAGATGGCGGGTAAGAACTCTGTGGGGGGGGGACCAGGAGGAGGGGCAGCATTTGGGTTTAAATGAATAAAATAATTAATAATAAGAAAACGATAGTGTAGTTTTATAAATTACAAAGTCATATGTAGTTTTCCCTATTAATGTATATAGGAACTGTTACCCCCTACATTATAAATAATAACAGATTTTATATATTTGTATATTTGCTGCAAAACTCTTAAGGCCAGTACTTGGGTTCTTCATTGGTAACTTACTAATAGTCTTGTCATTTCATCAGGTCCTTTCCTATGCACTTCGATGAGAAATCCATGTTTGCAGGTGACAAAAAGGGGGCCAAGTCATTAAAGGTAATTGAGGGTAGCATGGGAACCACATCTTAGTTCATCTACACCTCAGTTGTCCTACATCATAATGCTAGTTAACTTAGATTTTGGTATAAATTGAGGTCATTGTTGTTTGAGAACCAGTGACACAGTGGCATTATGGATTTACAACGGCATCTATTCTAGGGCCAGTGCTCTAAATTAGGTTTCACTTTAGTAACTTTTTCTGTTGCTGTGAGAAAACACCCTGACACAGGAGATTTTAGAAGCTGCTCAATGTAAGCAACAGTTCACTCTTCCAAGTACAGGCCTCTCACTGTTAGCTTTCCAGCTCTTCATTAAAGCGCCTTCTCAGTAAAATGTGTTGAAATAATGTACAACATGAACCTTCGCCTCTACTATGCCTGTCGTTTAATGTACTACGTTGTACTACACAAATTCAGATCGTTTTAACTACTGAAAAGCAACAGTCACTTGTAAACAAACCTTAAAATTTTATTTTATATGTGTAATTCGACCAAATGTATCTTAATTTCAAAGGTCTAATTCAGATATTTTTTGCACACCAGGAAGAATTCCGGTTACATTTCAAGAATATCTCCCGAATCATGGACTGTGTTGGGTGCGATAAGTGCAGATTGTGGGGGAAATTGCAGGTGTGTGATCTTTCCTTTTCTTTCTTTTTTCTTTTTTTCTTCTTTTGGTGGTGGTGGTGGTGGGGCATTCTCTGTGTAGCCCTGGCTGTCCTGGAACTCACTCTGTAGACCAGGCTGGCCCTGAACTCAGAAATCTGCCTGCCTCTGGAATGCTGGGATTAAAGGCGAGCACTGCCGCCGGCGCTGGGCTCTCACTTTTTCTTACAAAGATGATGATGATTACACCCCCAGTGCTATGTAAGAAGTAGCGCTTTTGAGATTACAAGTCAAATACTGTGGCTCTGATGATAAAAACGGGCATTTTAGTAATCTGGAACAGAATCATGTTCAACAAGCACCAGGTTGCTCAGGTTCAGAGAAGTGTTGTGCTTATGTGTATGTGATCTGTGAGGGTGTAAATACTGCTTCCAGAATGGTCCAGCACTGTGTTGTAAAGCTCCCTTCATGGATTTTAAAAAGAGAATGTCTTTGTTTTCATTTAGGGTCTGTGTGTGTCCACAGAGGCAGTGGAGGGTGTCAGATTTCCTGGGGCAAGAGTTACAGGTGGTTATGAGCCACTGGATGAAGAGCTGTGGCATTCCCAGCTGCTGGCTGTCTCTCTAGTTCCCTCATACGGGTTTCAGTGTCCTCCCTGAGTAATTTTTCATAGTAGCTATTGTGTAAAGTTAACTATAAATTTGTGACTATTTTCTACAGACTCAGGGTTTAGGAACTGCCTTGAAGATACTATTCTCTGAAAAGGAAATCCAAAAACTTCCGGAGAACAGCCCGTCTAAAGGCTTCCAGCTCACTCGGCAGGAAATAGTTGCTCTTTTAAATGCTTTTGGAAGGTAAGCTGCGACCTGATTCCCTTCAGGTTTCAACATACTGCAAAGATTATCTTTCCCCCAAAGGTATGCCTTGGTTTGGTTTGCTGACGGATAAATGCTGGCTGTGGTGGCACACACTCATAACCCCAGCATTGAGAAGCTGAGGCAGACAGACCATGAGTTCAAGGTTAGCATGACCTATGTAGTAAGGACCTTGTCTCAAACAAACACCTTAAATCCATTGTTCAGTGTGGCCTCCAGGCTGACAGGCAAGTTCTCCATCAGTCCCAGGAAGAGCTGATAGCTTGCAGCTCTAGTACTTTTCAATTAGCTTTCTTGATTTCATGAGGGAAATAGCCTCCTAGTATATGTATGTATGTATGTGATATATATGTATCACATATACATAATTATCAGAAATGTTTTTTAAGTAATTTGAATTTATCTACAGAAATATATGCAGTGTTGGTATATAAAGCAGAAGGGAAAGAATCATAGAAAATAATATTCTGTGTTGTAACAGCAGAGCAAAATAAGTCAAGTCACAGGGGAAAGTTTGTTTAAAATTGGACCAAATGACAGAGATTATTATGTATGTTTTATGAGTGTGATTTTTTAAGTTCAAAGAAGACCAATCACACGAAGATAACTTAGATATGACCCAGCTTAATGCCAAAGCTGTCACCTAGTTCCTTCTTGTGCTTAGTTTTGTCTAGGCAGGGTTTTGTTCTAGTGGAACCTGACCACTTCAGTGACCCTACCTCAAGCCCTAGGGTGAACTGACTGCTAGCCCAGCTCTTGTCTGAATTTAAAGATGTCCTTGCTAACTGAGATACCACAAGGAAGATAGGATCCTGATTAAATTTTTATATTTCAGGAAATATCCGTTTATGCATTTTTTGAGGTCTGAAAAAAATAATGAGAGGCGAAGTGAAACGTAGATTATTTGAAATGAAAAAGATGTTAAATAAGCAGTTTAAGCACAAACAAAATTAAATTGAGAAAGGAAAATTTTAATGGAATATTTCATTAAAATGCCATCGGCTTTCATAAACGCTTCCTTCTAGCTTTAGCCCTGTGTCTAGAGCCCATTCTCCCTCCAAGGGGCGCTGGACAGGAAGCAAGTCCTAGAGTCCTGGGATCCTGGCCTGCTACTTGCCAGCAGTTCAGCTCAGCAAACCTTGGCTCCACGCCCAGAACCCATTGAGACCTGGAGGATCCTGAAAAAACACTTGATTTGATCCTAATTTTAGCTAAAAATGTAAAAGCTAAGTTGTTGCTAACTTTTGTTATGTTCTTTACGTTTGTTTAAGTATGTACACTGACAGGTGGACACTATCGCTGGGCTGTAGAAGGAATACTGGGTTCGTTAGGTTAACCTGGAGTTCATAAGAGAAAGGAACTTGTAGGTTCCCATTCTTCCCATCCCAGGGTTTGATTTCTGTGTTTGAGCTCTTTATCCATTGAGCCAGTAATTACTTGTACAATGCCGTAAGTATGGACGGGTACTGGGAGTGGGAGGGACGGTGTAGACGGTGGCACTGTGTCCATAGCTCATCTTTAGTCTTTTTGTGGTTGTTTCGTTTTTCAAGACAATGTTTCTCTGTGTAGCCCTGGCAAGTCCTGTAACTTACTTTGTTGACCAGGCTGGCCCCAAACTCAAGAGATCTGTCTGCTTCTGCCTCCTTAGTGCTGTAGTCAAAGGTGTGTGTGTACCACCACACCTGCCTCTCATGGGTGGTCTCAGTATGAAGACAGATTGGCCTCTTTTGCCCTTTTAAGCAATCCCAGAGGTCCACAGCTCCATGACTTGTCAGCTTTGGGAGGAGTCACAGCATTTCTCTTTTAAATGGAATTGTCAGCGCTCAGTGTTTTGGTTCTTTTAGATTCTTTGCTTCCAGGAAGCAGTATTGGCTATCTGAAGTCTGTGTACAGCATGCTCTCTGTATGTTCTAATAATGCACTTGTTTTCCTCCTATAGACTTTCTACAAGCATAAGAGAATTACAGAACTTTAAAGCCTTGTTGCAGCACAGGAGGTAATGAAGACTTTTCTATGTCTTCATAGACATAGCGGACTGTATGAAGCCTTTTAGCCTTGGACACTGAGCAAAGAGACTACGTGTCTAAGACTTCAAGAATTCTGAACTCTTTAAGAGAAAATTCAAATGTCCACTTGAATATTTATGATCCTTAATAGAGTATCAATTAGAGATATTTATAAATGAAGTATATCCTTTAAAATTGTAAGTTATACGAATGCCATGTTTGTTTCACATTCTGTTTTTATTGTATTACCCTGCATTCCTAGTTGTCAAACTTTAAATGACCGTGTCTATCCTGAGAAGACTATTCAGTCTGTTGTAGAAAAAAGCCAGGGAACCAGTGCTGCCCAGAGCTGGTCCCAGTGACAGAAATCTACAAATGGTGTAGTTAGTGTTTTAGACTTGCCTAACACTGTGTGTCATCCTCTGTAATTCAGGGCTGTCACTATAATGAATAGGCCTTTCGGTGACTAGTGAGAGGCTCTGGATGACTTCCAGGACTCCAACCCTGTTAAGCTGTTTAGTCGCTGTTGCTGCTGTGGTTTTGGCCTGAAGGGACCTGCCTTGGGGACGGTGGCTAAGTGCCCTCCCATGCTCACTTGGCCTGTGTACCCCGGGCTGGCTCAAGAGTGGAGCATCCTTTATCTAAAGCCTACAGCTCCCCTTCTGGCTTTTCTCTTTGTTCCTCTTGTAATTATAGACATTTTCAGTTATTTTATGAAAAGCCCTATTTATTGAATGGATTTTTTTCTTCACAAAATTTGAATGGGATCCTCTGGGTTTATAATGCTAATTGGATTACACACAAAGTTTGCTGTTTTGAAGGAAGCATTTTCAGTATTTGGTTTTGAACACAATCTATGCAATCCTCTACCTCTTCTGTGCAACTGTCTGGTGAGCTGCTTCAGCATGGCTGTCCCTTCCTCCCTGTCTCTCCCTCCATCTTCAGTTTATCCCGGATCAGCCATCCTCAGTGACTCAAGACAGTGGAGGACTTGAAGGCCCTAAACTGTCATTTTCTAAACCTGGGATTTAAAATCTTTAAATATTTTCAATCTTGGTTCTTTTAAAGGTGGCCGTGTATAATGGGATTACTTGAAAGGTTTTTATCTATGCGAGTCCAAAATCTCGCTTCTCCTTAGAGTCTGTCTTTCTGAAGTAAACAGTAAGTGCTCTTAAATCCACATCCTATCTGCCAAAGTCTTTACCGTGTTCCTTGTGACTTTGTGGTGTAGGCCAGATTATTAAGTTGGCTCACTCCCCTCTGAATGCCTAGTCTTCCATGACAGAGGTGGGATGAGACCTGAGGCCGCTATGGTTATTTCTGCTCATTTCTAATCTTTATAAACTTAACATTTTGTTGATAGTGGTGAATTTTTGTCGGTTGATTACTCTTTTTAAGCTGGCTTGAAGTTTTCTTTTTTTCTTTGCTTTTTATTTTTTAAAGAGTTGCAAGTATTGCCATGTGATGGGAATGGGCCACTCTAAGACAAAAAGCCCACCAAGTGAATGCCAGTGACCTTGCCCTGTACACCAGTGGGTTCTGTAGTGCCCATTTAGAATGTAAGGAATGGTGGAAATTTTGCACTTTGTCTATTTTTATTTTAAATGTGGAGATTGTTTGGAAATGTCACATCACTACTGCAGTTAGATGCTATTATTATTTAAACTATTTGCTTAAGGGGGGAAAAAACTTTCCACTTGCTGAATTTTTCTTAACTATGATTTGTTCCAAGCTTAGGACACACAGTAGTACAGAATGTTTTCTAGGAAGTTGAAAGAAATGGTTGTTAGAATGTCCTCAAGGTTGTAATGAATTCCGTCAATAAGGGAAGTATTCTGAAGTTGGTATTCATTGGATTAACTTTTACATACGTTATGGTGTGTTGGTGTGTGCATAGCATCATCACCATGACATCTGAGGACTGTGGAGACTGTGGGACTGTTTGGTGACCCTGATGGTGAATCTGTAGGAGGCTGTCTGCCGGTTCTGTCACCGGTGCTTGGGGGAGCACTGCTTACATTGGGAGATTGCTTGTTGGCCAAGTGACAAAACACTGCTGTTTGTCTGTGTCTCATCACCTGCTGTGAAAACCTAGCACTTGGCAGCAAGCCTGACTGGAACAATAGTACCTGGTGCCATAACGATGTGAAGAGGAAGTATTTTCATCGGTGGCCTATGTTTTCCTTTAGTGGCATCCATGTTAGACAGATTTTACATACTAAAATGGTCAATGTTCAGTACTCCTCTTGTTTGAAACTTGCCAAGTCAGATGTTGGCCCCCTGTAAGATGTGTATGAAATGCTGTGCCACAGTGTGTAAGGAGGGACAACTGTGCTGGTCTTCCTCAGCACGACCTTCAGCTGGACACCTGAAAAGAGTTCCCAGCATGCTTCTCGGCAGTTGCAGACTGAAGTCCCTGCAGGAGCCATAGCTAGTCACCAAAAGGCTCAGACTACATAGATGCTGTCATGGAAACTCCTTGGTCCAAACCAAGGACATACATCCATGTGTCCTTTATTTGAAATAACATCTACAGGTGCAGCTTTTGAGTTTTCTGAGCAGAATTCCAAATAATTTGCTGTTGTAACCACCAGAGTCTGAACCGTGAATTAAAATACCTGTCTCTGCGATCTCTTGTCTGTTTCCCACCCTTCTCCACATCAAATGCTGCTTACGTGACTCTGATTATAACTCACGGTTCGCGGGGAAAATAGACTTACGCATAGTCTGAGGGGGCCGCCTNTGCTAAGGACTCTGCATGCAGCAGCATCCTAGGTGGTAAGGGCAGNTGTTTCCTAAAGCATGAAAACAGAGGAGGTCTGAGACTCGGCCAGAGCTTGCTATTCTATTCTAAACTCAAGGCGCGCAGAGCCTGAGTGGACCACCAGAGCCTGTACTAATAATGTGGACCTATTAACCATTCAATCAAAAGGTAGGAACAGTATTCTATGATTTGTATTGAGTCATAGGCATGAAAAAAATGCTTGTTTTATTTAACTTTCCAAATAAGTGGTACATTCACATGGTTAAAAAACACAGTATACACTAAAACCACAATGTCTTCCCAGCTTCCCATAGTGCACACACAGGCGCTCTGCCCCTGGCTTTTTGTATTTTCCATCCATACTCTCCTTTTTTTTTTTTTTTCTTTTTTTTTTTTTTTTAAAGCCAACATATATAAAACCTTATTTCTCTATTCGCTCTTATTTTACTTGGAGTAATATCACATACACACCATCTGCTTTTTATCACCTAACTATTGCAGTGGCCATGTGCCACCCGATAGCTTTTTCACTTTATTGGTTGTCTGGTATCCTTACTATGGCTATGCCAGTAGTTAGTTGAGTGGTTCCATTCGTGAGCATTTGAGTGGTTTCTAGACCTTGTCCACATATCATGTCACATTTGTATACGTACATTTCTAAGTTTTCAAAGGTGAAAGACCACACACACACACTTGGAAGTTTGACTCTGCCCTCCATTACAGCTCATGTACATGTGTGCTTGCTCATCCATGGCCTCACTCCCAGAGACAGTGTTCAAATGCTAGATTTGGGCATTCTGATAGGTTGTAAATTTAAAATGTTAAACCTAAATGGATAAAATTAACAACTAACTCTTAATTTGCTTAGTGTTCTTTGTGCACTACACGTCACCTGTTAGAGGTATTCTTCAAGTGTGATGAGTTTCATGTTCTTCCAGTTTGTTACTTGGCTTTGTTTTCATGGTTTTACCATGCTGTGGTATGGTCTAATTTCCTATACCAGTTGTTTGATAGTTTCTGTATCAACTCAGACTGTCTTCCTCACTTCAGACCAAGACACTAATCCACAGGATTTTTTTTTTCCTGAAGAATTGATGGCTTTGCTTTTTTATTTCTAAATTCTGAACCTTTGGATACTAGTATAAAATACAGATTAAAGAAACCAACCTAATTTTACATAGGTGTAACCTGTTTGGTTCGGAAATACTGGCCATCTGTTCCATGATTAGATTGAGGAATCATGTAGATAGGACAGATCTCTGGCACCTCTATGGACTTGGCTCCTTATTTAGGTTATGTTTCCATTTCATCAGTCCATTTTCCTATATGTACCATTAGACATTGTTTCTATTAAATAATATTTAATATTAATATTAGCCCTTGGTCCCTCTCCAAGAGCCTGGATTGGAACTTTTGATGGACCTTACAGCCAAGGTTAGTACACCCTAAGGTCACTTGTGGCTTAAGATGCTATCCTACTGTGTGCCCAGCTTTTAAGGAAACAGTGTTAACAGTCACCCTTACTTAGCCTTGGATTTCCCTGTGCTGGCTGTAGTCTTAAGTCTCATACTCTTCCATGTCTCTGACCAACAGTAATGAATGGGTGTCATTTGCTGAAAACAGCAAACACAGAAGTTGAAAGCAATCCTTTAAAACGAATATCCACCATGAATGTTGAACACAACATTTAAATATTGCTCGATAAACAATAGTGTTTGAAATACTGTTATCTGGGTCAATTGGGGTTAACTGGAATCTGATTTAATAATCCCTTGTAAAACTCTGTTAAAGATTTCTGTTATCCCTTATTCCTTCTCTGTGTTACTCTTTCTGGGCTGCTCAATAAAGAACAAAGCCCTTTGTGACAGATGAACACACGGGGGAATAGATTTACAAGACAGCCTTCAGGCAGGCACAGATTCAGACTCATGTAACAGACACAGCGGATGAAGACAGAAGACACAGGGAACATGAAATAGAAAATCAAATCTGAGCTTACTATTGGTTAAATGGCACCAAGGGGAAATGCTTGCTTTCTTTAATGTGCCACCGACACATTATTGGTGATTTGGAATTTACTATTAACATGTTCATTAATTGACTACATGTTGTTCTTCCCCTGCACCCTTTTAATTTTCCTCGATACTATTTATGATTCCACATGAGCTTTGAAAAAAATCCTCATAGTACGACAGAACTGTTTTTCTGTTGTGGGTCCCTCCTTCCCTCCCTTTCATTACTTTGAGGGTCTTGAGTGTCTCAGACTATCCTCGGAGTCGCTATATAGCCAAGGATGGTCTTAAATTTCTGATTCTTCTCTTTGTCTCCCAACTGCCAAGTGCTGGGATCACAGGTATAAACTGCCAAGCACATTTTATGCAGTACAGGGGATTGGACACATGGATGAACATTCCACCTACAACTACAACCTTAGATTTCAAGGTACTTTTAACCCTTTTTTTTGTTTGTTTTGTTTTTTTTTGTTTTTGTTTTTCGAGACAGGGTTTCTCTGTATTCTCTGGCTGTCCTGGAACTCACTGTAGAGCAAGCTGGCCTCGAACTCAGAAATCCGCCTGCCTCTGCCTCCCGAGTGCTGGGATCAAAGGCGTGTGCCACCACGCCCGGCTCACTTTTAACCTCTAACTTAACCATTAGAAGAAAGTAAAGATCATCTTAGATTTTCTTTTTTACCTACCTTGGATAATTTTGAGTACTCTTACTAAATGGGGACGTTCATAGAGGTACAGCACATCATCCATGGAGTAGAGTTCATCTTGTAAGATGACATCTCCAAGAATGATTTTGGATTTACCTTCATTTAAAAAAAAAAAAAAAGAGTCCCCTCCATTTATTTGTCCAAAAAGTTGGGTATCTGTTAGAGACCCACACAGCAGGCCTGAGAAGGCCCTGTTTATCCGAATGCATGCAGTCTTATGCTTCAGTTAGGGTCCTGAAGGAAGACTAGTGGGTGTCAGAGTCATGGGTAACAGTTATGTGAACAAGAGTAGAGAGGGAAGAATTTTGAGGCTCATAAGAGCTGAAGAAAGTGAGTCTCTGAACCCCAGTTCTGACGAGGCTAAAGTTCAGGACATATGCCCCACTTAGATTATAGAAAAATCAGAATTTGAGGGGTGAACCAGATGAGGCTTAGGGGAAAAGACGACACTAGTGTAAGGTATCTGCATCCACAAATGGAGGCAGATGAAGGTTTGGAAGAGGTGGGTGTGGCTCCTATAGGCATTTGGCTTCAGTGGGTCCATAATGAGCACAGCATCTACCCAGGGCAAGGAAGTGTAATAGTTTGGGACATAGGGATGGCCACAGCAGGTATCAGGCATTTTGTTCCATTGGGAGAGAGTTTTTCATGTGTCCCTGCCAGGAGTGGAGAGGAAGTTTATGTGTGATTCTCTTAGTATGGTCTCAGATCCAAACTCATGACAACTGCTCAGTCCAACAGAGGCACCCAGTAGACTAAATTCCACTGTCTTCACAGATCCATTTTAAAAGTTTTCTCACTTTAATTGTCCTATTTATTTAGTCCTTGATGAGAACTCTGATTTGAGCCTGCTCCTTTTTCTAATAGCTCTGCCATCTGGATCCATCAGAAGCTGTGAGTGAGTAGCTCATGCATACTGGATAAAGTAGAACCGCACACTGATGTGTTTCTGCACCAGTTTGTGGTTTAAATTGCTGCCTGATAAGAGTGAAAGCAGGATTCTTCAATAGTTGACTAAACTTGTAAATTTTGAGAAATTATCTGTAACCTTGTAGTAGAACAAACAGTAAAGGCTAGGATGTGTGCAGCGCAGTGGCAAAGCATATCCAGTGCTTCGGAGGCCTGGGTATGACCTCCACCGTGAAGGTAGGTAACACATGCATATGCGTGCATAACATTCTAACAGACAATATATATCCCCAAATGAGATTCTCACATTGCTTCTGAAGTGCCCAGTGACTAATGCTGCTTCTGCTCTTCATAGGGGTCTAATGTTGGTTCCACAATAAAATGGACCTGGGAGATCTACTGTAATAACCTCTAGTTCATGACTCTACTTGTAACACTCCAGACATTCACCATCTAAGGAATATGTGTCAATGAATGATGGAGATGAACACAGCTTGGGCAGAATTCTTAACTGCTCAGGCAAATGACTCAGCAGCTAAAAAAGGTGTGTCCTGTCCTCGTTACAGCAGACCTCACTGCTGGTACCAGAGTTACATGTTCAGTGGTATTGCCTCATTCCCATGAACTTATTTACCTCGGAGTATTGCTGCAGACCAGACTAACCTCAGACTTGAGCTAGCACTGGGATTAGAACCATAATACCATGCTTGGCCCCATGCGCTTTCCTATTATTGGGTTGTTAGTTTCACGATGCTGCGAACATGAACTTTTCTTTTCCTCTGTTTAACACATTAGGAAGAGTTAGAGGAACTAAGGGAGAAGGCTCAAAGCCAGTTCGGACCTCCTTCCCTACATGTGATCCGCAGCCACTGCATTTCTATCCCAGCCCGTGTTGACACCATTTAAGAGCTGTAGTCTCTTTATTGCTGACATGAACGCTGACAACTTTATTGTAAAAATGGATGGTAGCTTCCTTGTTACTGTAAGAAAACAGACGGCCAGCATTCATCAGCTGTAAAGTGTGCATGTGCTGCAAAATGGGTGCACACAGAACAGTCTTAATGATGCTGTGCTTTCCAGAGAACCTTGCCCTTGGCTGCTGACAGGTACCGACCTGCTGGAGACAAGGACACAGGAGATATGGGTACTGGTTGCAACAGCCAAATTATTGCGGGTACAAGTGACCGATAAACTTTTATACACTGCTATTGTAAAGGCGACTTGTGTAGGCTTTGCCAGAATTCACTCTGGCAAAGAGGCAATTTTTAAGTGGCTTGCAACCCAGATGTTTACTCTTACCCAAAGGCAGGGTATGGGGCGGGGCTGTGCAAGGTCCTCCATGTCATGTGCCGTACAATGAAGACCCCATCACACCCCACTGGGAACAGGGCTCCGAATCTTAAATATAACAAAGTAGAAAATGGGGAGTAAGACTCTGTGACCTGTAGGACCAGATGATGCATTCTGTAAGAAGCCAGAACATCCGGCCTCCAGGAGGGCCACACTGGTTCCAGAGTTTTCCCAGGGCAGCACGGAGATGGCACATGAGAACCATTGTCTGGAACGCTCTCTGGCCAAGATAGAGATGCTGCTACCACATAGGCAGAGCCCGCTTTTTCATACACATCGCTTTTAATAGACAGAATACTATTTAAAAATAGGCAGTGAGCACCGTGTCGATCTCATACAAATGACAGGCATGTTTTACAGAAAAGCCGCCAGGAGTCCGCAATCCTTTAGCGCTTGAAGGCCAGAAGTATTTGTTGTTAATACTCTGTGGGGACCTCTTGGCTTGTAGCCTGACTATAGTGAGCACTGGCTGAGTCAAAGAAGGCGCAGTCCTTCCATCCTGAGGTAGTAAGTATTCAGTTACACCGGGCTGAAGAAAACTCTACAAAATGGCTGCACGCACAGCAGAGGAGGTTTAATAGTGTCGGCGACTACAGCTTAACAGTATCCACTTGTTACTGGAGTGCTTGTAGTAGTGCTTTCAGATGAAGAAGCACCAGACTTAGGACAAAGTTTAAGAGAAACTGCTGCTGCTGCTGAGTCGTCACGTACAGACCATGGGACTCTGCTTCCCCTTAACTTGGAATGCTTGAGTGGCCGTGAAAGGAGCCCACCACTGCGGCACTCACAAGAGGAACCTTCAGAGGTAAGATCTGTGGAAACTTTCCCCAAAGCCTTAAACTATTAGACCACGCGTTCTATACGTTTTAAAGTGAATTATGCATGAAAGTCTGTGCAAACTACAACATATGTTGCAATTAACAATCAAGGAAAAAAACTAGTATACTTTAGCATTAGTATTTAAGTTATATAAAATACATCTTTATAAAAGTACAGAATCTCTTTTCAAAGTTTAAATTATACCCACTGAAGTAGCCAGATTCTCTGCTAGTACTAAAGGGTTTATTGCTCTAAATTATTGCTTAGCCCTGTGGAACCTGTGAGAAAGCTATAGCAAAAACTAGAGTTCTGTGTCCTAAGGAAAACTGCCTTAACAACTCAGCTGCCATCCAGTCTGTCTGGCTGAAGGCTTTCAACCGAGGACTCTTCCATAGGGCTAGGGCTGTGTCGGCTGCTGCTACCCATGGCTTGCTTTGTCTGGATCCAAAGTGGAGTCTTGATGCAAGGTTCCTGCTTGCGCCAGGAAGCTGTGGTTTTGTTGTCCCCAATCATAGCAGTCTGGAGCAAAACTTGAAACAAACAAACAACCCAGTTCAGTGGCTTGACACAGTGTATTGCAGATATGTGGCATGTGGATTTTAGTAACAGACCTGAGTCTCTCAGGCCTAGTATCTTGCCCATTTTCTACCAAACGGCTATGCACAATGCTGGCAGCCTGAATTCAAGTCTACTGAATCCCGCCAGAGCTTAGAAGTTTGGAACTACAGAATCTAAAACTAGCTACTGTGGAGAACATAGGTTTAGCAAAAAAAAAAAAAAAAAAAGTGACCCCGAAGGTGGGAGATTATTGTGCGTTTTGGATAGATAACATCTATGTCTCAAGTTCCTTGTCTGTGGAACAGGAAGGCATTAGCAATTTTCTTGTTGGGCTGTTGTCAGGGTTGAGTGAACACCTACCAAAGTCCTCAAGATATCATTGGAACTCAAAAACACCTTTTATTTTCCTCGACCATAGAAAAGGGCCTTTTCTTGCTCTCGGTACAGGGGGAGTACTGCCCTCTCCGTAACTTCTGGCAAGTAGTGGTTAGGGACACTCCGGAGCTCCAGCGGAGTTACAGGGTGAAAGCGTGGGGCAGCTAGTTAGGAAGAGGTGGGGCCCAAACTCTTGGCGGGATAGCTCTTGACCCTGAGAAATCTTGGGATGTTGGCTAGCTCCCAGAGTCTGTACTTGACATCTGCGGCTCTGTGCCTTCCCCTAATTGCTACCTTGTCTTGTTATCTGATGGGGGGGGGGGGGTTTCTCCTCACTGAGACAGCAGTGTGTTCTATCTCAGTTCTGTATCCCAAACCAAGGTCCTTTCAGAGCACTTCCCCCATTTCCAAGGACTTTCATACTGTTACACAGAGCAAAAAGCAAGCACAACTTTCTGAGCCCTGGGTAGATCCAGGTGCACAGGGAGAGGAGGGACCTAGGGCCACAAGATGCTTCCCTTCCTCCCTTTCCTAGCTGTTATCCAGACTCTGGATCTAGCGGAAGGCACCAGGCACAGCTTGTCTGAGCATACACACACCATTGTGAATGCTACCACGTGTAAGTGCCCACCCCAAAAAGGACACAGTCCAGTCTGCAAGTGAATTTTCAAAAAAAAAAAAAAAGAAAAAAAAAGGCAGTTCCCATGTGCTCTGGCATTGAGGTATGTATGCTCCAGGGCCAGCCACACTGCTTACCCAGCAAAGGGACTTCCACAGATCTGGAACCATGAGAACTTAATTATACTGACCTCACAGGACTGTAGCAAACAATGAATGAGATGACACTTGTGAATATCTTAGTAAATAACTGGTTAAGAATGACAAATTTTGGTTCTTATAATATATTCACTCTAGTGATAATTGTTCATATATTCTCTGGCTTTAGAAGAGGATCCAAGATGTCTGCCTGGATGTCCCAGATCACGTTCCAGTGAGTGAGTGGAGCAGCACATGCTCTGGCTCTCTCTGGGTAGGCTCGGAGAGGTCCTATAAGTAAAGGTTGATTGCTTTTAAAACCAGCACAGCTCTTAAAATTCCTTGGAATACGGAGTAGGAAAAATGCCAGGGGAGAGAATCTTTAAGGATCCTTTACACTCGGCTACTTCCCATGGTGAACCTGACCCTGCAGAACTGCTCTGTGTGGTAGTAAGTCTCCCACTCACAGTCTGTTCCAGCGACCCAGCACGCTCCAACAGGAGCTGGCTCTTACCTTCCCTGAAGTCCCTGAGGGGCAATGTTCCAGGCAAGGTCATCATCACTGTCATATCTTCGGGGGTTGTCAAAGAAGTAAGATCTGGGACTGAATCCATGACTGGGGACCATCCCAGGATTGGTCTAGAAGAAGACATAATCCTTTTAGCATCCATGCAGACAACTGCCTACTAACTAGCATGAGGAGAGTGCCGTCACTAGCTGGAGTGCTTAAATGTGTCTGTGCATGCTTTGGGGTGGGGGTGGGGAGGGTGGGTTCAGGGTCACCAAGATGCTTGCTGCACTACTCTCCCATTTCCTGATGACTGGTTATCAGTCTGAGGATAGAGGGAGTCTGTTTTCCTTTTTTTTTTTTTTTTTTTTTTTTTTTTTTAAGATTTATTTTATTTATGAGTACACTGTAGCTGTCTTCAGACACACCAGGAGAGGGTATTGGATCTCATTACAGATGGTTGTGAGCCACCATATGGTTGCTGGGCACTGAACTCAGGACCTTTGGAAGAACAGTCAGTGCTCTTAACCACTGAGCCATCTCTCCAGCCCTGTTTTCTTTTACTGGTACTTTCAGACAAGGTATCATGTAGCTCAAGCTGGCCTTGAACTCATTATGTAGACAAGGACCACTGAACCTCTCTGATCCACTTGCTTCTATCTCCCCAGTGCTAAGATTACATGCCTGGTTTATGTGTGACTAGGGATCAAACCCAGGGCTTCATTCATATTAGGCAAGCACAATACCAAATGCTATATCTCCAACCCTCCATTTTCTGCTAAAAAAAAAAAAAGGCAGGGTATGTGTTTGGAGGACAGTGAATACTTCCCCCCAGGCCATGAGATGTACTTAACTTTCATTTCTTTTGTAAAATACAGCTAAATCCCCAAACATATTTTCTTTGAGAAAATTAAGGGAAAAGAAGATTCTCCTTGAAAGAGTCCTGGATGACTCCACAAAGAGATGCGAGAAGTGCCCTGGAAAGGGGAGGGGTGCACATCCTAGTTGCCAGTTTCAGGAGGATTAGGGACACCAGCAAACAGACAAGGAAGGAGTACTTACAAGATCCTTCGTGGGATTTCTGACTCGGAAGAAATAAACTACCAAGGTGGTGGGTAAGAGCTCCCATACGAAAAGCACCACGCCAAACACTATGTAGCCGGCATCACCCAGCTGGCTCTTCAGATCTGCCTGTTCCGGAGCAAGGAAAATGAAGTCATGAAACTTCGTGTGCTGGAGGACGGAGAGCAGGAAACAGCGAAATGCTCCCCCTAAAGCTTGCACTTTGAAACTTGGTCGCCAGGGACAGGTCAGGCCTTGGAGGACTGTGGAAACTATGTAGGAAGATTATTTATGACTGGCTGTTCATTTACTTTTGCGGTTCAGGAATGAACCCAGAGCCCACATCCCAGCCCTGACTCCTAAACGAGAGCGGCTTGTCTGTCCAGAGTCATCCTGACATTAGCCACACACAATTCTTCACCCATGAGAGCTGACCACAGGCAGCTTGTCCTGGAAAAGTCCTCCGAGCAAGGCAGAGCCCAAGGGGATGGCTATGGAGGGAAAGTCCCAGGACAGAGGGGAACCAGTTATGTATGGCAGCTTCTCAGCCCATTACCAGGAAGAGAACACTGAGCCGAAGCCTGGTCCTCAAGCCTTTTCTAACACATTGTGCTGAAAGCCCAGACCAAATGTTCGTGATGATACTCGGGTCTCCTACTTCTAGATCATCACCGCGGCTCAGCCCTGTGTGGTCTCCCTTTCACTGAGAAGGCACAGGCACTTGAAGCCACTAAAAACGAGCATCTCAAAAGCATCACACCCCAAGCGGAGAGTCTTTACGCTCTTGATTGAAAGAAAATTGGAAGTAATTTGTTAAATTTGCTGCTTGATGGAACTTCAGTTCGGAAAGATAAAGGTCGGGTGGGCAGCAGTGATGGTTTGAACTCATACATACCAGTGCTATTGCCTGTTCTTGAAAACCCTTGTGCATGAAGCACAGCTCTATAAGCAGCCACTGCTTAAGGTCTAGAAATCCCACGTCTGGTTTTCCTCAAACAGCCCACATACCTGAGCATCCTTGCCTAGCTTTCTCCCTGCTGCACCTGTGGGACAGGCTTGACCAGTGTTGCTAGGTTACAGTCATAGTTTCATCTTTTCCAGGGCTAACGTGCATGTAGCCATTTGGGATTTAGCTCCCTGCGATCATTTTTATTTATCTTTTTAAATCTCACTGTCTTAACAAATCAGCTCCCGTTGTGACCACTGGTGGGATTTTATAGCTAAACGTACACACTTTTGGGTATTTGCTGTTTTTCCAGATGACACTAGGGAGTGTTTGCAGAGCAAGCCAGTAGAGACCCATTCGAGGAGTTATCAGTGTCTACACCTCACTGGGCAATCAACTCCCACAGGAAGGAAAAATGCCTGCTTGCTTTTGTACACCTAACACTGCATGACAGCAGGCACTCCCTGCATCCTACTAACCTGGTCCCCACTGAGGCAGCATCTGACCACATTCCACTGCTCCGGTCCCTGTTCAGGCAGCACCTCGCCCAGCCCCCATGTATCTGGTCCCCACCAACCTGGTCCCCAGTGTCATAGCAACTCACTACATTCCACTGATCTGGTCACTGTGCAGCACCTTGTCATGTCCCACCTACCTGGTCAGATACATTGTACCAGTCATAATCAAAGGAATGGACGTTCTTGATCTGAGAAAATGACAAGATGAAGAGGTTGTAGCAGGCCCGAGAGGTGTAGAGCAAGATGACGGTGACACCAATGGCAGTTACCTGACACACTGATGAGCCCTGGAAGACAAAGCCAACAGGAATGGACCATTGCTGGTGTACCCACTGCAGGCATGCTAGCTGCCTCCCTCTCTCTCTGTGTGTGTGTGTGTGTGTGTGTGTGTGTGTGTGTGTCTGTACCTGGAGCTTGCTGATCCTCTGCCTCCTGCTGAGCACATATCGTTGCACTCAGCTCTTAATATAGTTTCTGGGGGAATCGGACCCAGTTTCTTATGTCTGCACTTGATTGAGGTTATCACCCCAGCCTGCAAGATCTGCTTGCCTAACACACATGGGCCCTGGGTTTGATATCCAACACCACAAAAATAAGTTAAACAGTTGTAGTTCTAAGCCAGACTAAGTTTTGCCAGAGACTCTACACACCCTATACTACGCTATGCTAAACCCACTTGGAAACAAAGTTCAGTGAACCAGAGTGAGCAAGGTCTGTTGTGTCCTATGTGTAAGCCACAGAATAAGAAACCTTGATCACATCCCCACCTTTACCTTTGACTCCAAGTAGATGTTAGCCAGGGACATCTTGGAGATTTTGTAGAGGCAGATGGAGAGAGAGATGGCACACAGCACAAAGAGTGTGTCATTGATGGCCACCCTCACCGAGACGATAACCTTCCTGTCCCAGTCTCCCGTCTTCACCAGCACAGCACAGGTCAGATTCACCAACAGGAAAACAAGGCTGATGAAAAGGGAGGCCAGGTAGAGGGGTAACCTGGGGGAGACAGGGAGACATGCTTCAGGACCCATCACTTCATATTAGCTACACATTCTGGGTCAGGAGCATGCATGGCTCTTGGCAATAGACCTTCTCGGCTCCAAATTACAAAATGGCTACCTTCTGTGCCCCATAGCTTAAGGGTCCTTCCTTCACAGGGTCTCATTTCTAAGAGGTGGCAAGGACTGTTTTAGGTCTGTGCCTATTGGCTGCATTGCCTGAGCATCCAAATTGCCTGTGCATGAGGATGAGAACAGGCTTGGGCTCAGAACTCCAGGCGGAGCACAAATGTCTACCCCGTCACCCTCGGCATGGGTCAAGGGGACACAATACAATCTCTGCTGAGCCTCATCTTCGAAAACTAAAACTGTGATGCCTGCCTTACAAGGTGGTCGCTTGTAAAGGCAGATTCCTCAGTCCTCCGTACTCACTGTATCCATATCCCAGACTCAACCAGCCAAGGACCAAAGCAACTGAATTGCATCTGTGCTGAACACCTATGGACTTCTCTTGACATCTGGGGTAGTTTGACGAGTTACGGTTCCCACAGACTCTTGTGTTCGAATGCTTGGCTCATAGGGAGTGGCACTTATTAAGAGGTATGGCCTTGTTGGAAGAAGTGTGTCCTCCAAAGCACTTGGTGGGCTTTGGGGTCTGCTATGCTCAAGATACATCCAGTTTAGCACACAGCACCCTCCTGCTGCCTTCGGATCAAGATGTAGAATTCTCAGCTCTTTCTCCAACACCATGTCTGCCCTGTATGCTACTATACTCCCCACCATGATGATAATAGACTAAGCCTCTGAAATTGTAAGCCAGCCCCAGTTAAATGTTTTCCTTTATAAGAGTTGCCTTGGTCACTTCACACCTGTGAAAAGTTGTGTCTCTCTTTACAGCAATGAAAACACTTAAGACATTATTCCGCAAAACACTAATTTCATAACTCATGTTATTTAACTTAGAGACATGTTATATACTATAGTGAAGATGAGTTCGGGCCACACACCTATGCCAAATTCTATAAGGGACTTAAGCATCCAGAGTTTGTTATCTGTGGGTCACAGATTCTATTCCTTGCTAACTGTATATGTTTATCAGATGATCCAGAGGTGCATGTGGCTCTGGATTCAGGGCTGTGCAAGTAGGTGCTCATAGTCCTTTCTGTCCACCTGAGAGGATGTCCCTTGACCATGGCAAGCTGTCTCCAACAAGGAGATGTGATAGAGTATTTTGAGAGACAGAGGGAATCGGGTTCAGGTTCTCAAACTGAACTTTAGGCCCAAGTTCTTCCTTCTCAGGTGAGGTCTCATGTATTCTATGCTGGCCTCCAACTCACTATGTCACTGAAGATGACCATGAACTCTGGATCATCTGATAATAAGGGGAAGTCACTCAAGCCAGACAGTTCTAACAATTTTTTTTTTTTTTTTTCGAGACAGGGTTTCTCTGTGTAGCCCTGGCTGGCCTGGAACTCACTTTGTAGACCAGGCTAAACCAGCCAGTTCTAATGACTAGTTTTTTTTCTCACTCCCTCCCCCTGCCCCCCCCCCCCCCCCCCAGTGTGTGTCCAGAGAGATAAGGTCCCAATGGATTGCAGCTGGACACTGGCACCAGAGTGCAGTTGGGACAGAGGAGGGGTAGGGCATGAATCGGCTACACAGGCTGATCCATCGCCTGACCACATCCAGGTTTCAGAAGGGCTAATGGCAGCAGCACTGGGGCAGGAGGGACTACAACCTGTGCCTTCCCAGGGAGCTCCAGGAACAGTGGAAGCAATGGCTGGGATCCAGAAGCAGATATGTTAGGGAGGCGGTGGGACCTGGACCCAGAAGTAGAGCTCCTGGGGCACCGTAGCATCTTGGTCCCAGTCCCATCCCTCTCAACCGAGCACTTTCTCCTTTGCCTCTTCTGTGGCCCCACGGTGCCCTTTGCCTCTTCTGTGGCCCCACGGTGCCCTTTGCCTTTTCTGTGGCCCCATGGTGCCCTTTGCCTCTTCTGTGGCCCCACGGTGCCCTTTGGTGTGTGATGCACTCACCAATTCAGCTCTGCAACACACACCATTTCAAACCCATCTTAGAAATAAGGCCATGGGGCTGGTGAGATGGCTCAGCGGGTAAGAGCACCCAATTGCTCTTCCAAAGGTGCAGAATTCAAATCCCAGCAACCACATGGTGGCTCACAATCATCCTTAACAAGATCTGACTCCCTCTTCTGGAGTGTCTGAAGACAGCTACAGTGTACTTACATATCATAAATAAATAAATAAATAAAACACCAAAAAAAAAAAAAAAAGCCATTTCCCCAGGGACTGCTTCCCTTCCTGAAACCTTTGCAGCTGATGCTGTGTCCCGTGGTCTATGGCCAAGGGCAGCTGGAAACTATAGCTCCTACCAAGACCCAGTACTGCTACAGGATCTGACCTAACGGTTGACACGAAGAAACCACAGATACAAAAAAGCTTTGCCAGGGCTCTGTGCTCTGATGGAGACCTGGCAGTAGCCTACAAACCTAGCACACTTTATATGTGTAATGAGAAGTTTATTGTATATTGAGTAAGGAGGTGGGGTTATTATATACAGCTGAATAAGGAGGGAGGCTTAACTAATTTCAATAGGGTTGCCTCTGCAGAGACACAGTCTCAGGCTTCCAGGGAGAAGATACTGTGGACAGTTTCTGCACACATTTGCACTCCAACCAGAGGAGAGCTTTGCCACTTCCCCGAGCCTTACCCAGAGTTTTGTTTTCTGTTCTGTTGCTATGTGGAGACACCGCAACTAAGGCAACTTATAAAAGGAAGCATTTAGTCAGGCGGTTTGCTTGCAGTGTCAGAGGGTTCGTACCTGATTATCATGGCAGAAAGCAGTCAGGCATGGCCCAGGGCAGTGGCTGAGAGCTTTACATCTTAATCCACAGGCAGCAGGCAGAGACACACTAGGTCTGGCATGGGCTTCTGAAACCCTAAAGTCCATCTCCAGGAACGTATTTCCTCCAACAAGGCACGTGTTCCAATCTTCTTCAATAGTTCCATGCCCTGGTTATTAAGCCTCCAAGCTTATGAGCCTCTGGGGGCCATTCCCTTTCAAACCACCACAGTCAAGAGAAGGCTTTGCCATTCCCATGCATCTGAGGCAATGGGGTCCTTGGCATGGCCATTCTCACGTCAAGCAAGGCACTCGCTCCGTTCTTCCACTCCCCACAGGAGCCTGCAAACTCGGACGAGTCTTCTCACCAAACCACAGTCACTCTTGCCTAGCTCAAAAGGAGCACGTGAAGCTGTGACTGACCATCTTATCTGTGTTTCATGTGTGCTCACAGTAATGGAAAACGTGCCTGTGAGGGAAGGAAGACAGATGTAGGCTCCTGAGCAAATTGCAGGGCAAGCTAGCTTCTAGAAAGCCCTGTTTGGTGTGCTAGCTTCTAGAAAGCCCTGTCTGGTATGCTAGCTTCTAGAAAGCCCTGTCTGGTGTTCCACTAGCAGCTGCTGAGCTTTGGTGAAAGGTTCAGATTGTGACTCTAGACTCTGCAGGCACGGACACACAGGCTTTCTGAAGACATCCCCAGGCTGGGGACAGCACAGTCTGCTGGGTATCTGTTCAGGTGACTCCTCAGGATGTGATCTTACATATCATTAAAACTATGGCTATTGCTCTTTCATCACAACAGCAAAGGACACTGGGAAAGTACCAACAGGATAAAGTGTCGTGAAAACAATGGGCACCACAGGGCATCATAGAGTACCAAGGACCATGTATCATGGGGCAACAACAAGCATCTCTAACACCATCCAGTAGCACAGAACACCGTGGTACATCATTCAGCAGCATGAACCCTAGCACCTGCTGCCAGCTGTGGATGGGTCCTGCACATCTGGTTGCCACAGCAAGAGCAACAAACCTTCATTTCCCCCTTCCCCGCTGCCCACCTTCTGCCCATGAGAAGAGGGTGTGGAATGCACGCTAGATCCCCAGTTCTCCACTCTGGTCTACACAGGCTGATCTTCCTACCTGTGACCTTCCTTCCCTCCATGTCTGGGTATCAAAGCCAGTTCTCTGAACCTTCAGGATCCAGCAGTCTTTAGAGTTAGAGTGTGGGGCTAAGGAAATGGCTCAGCAGGTAAGAGTGCTTACTGCCCGACTGGGAGGAAGTGAAAGGCCAGGTGTGGTTGATTCTGCATGTCCTGCCAGCACTGTGGCCGGCAGAGACGAGAGGATTTCTGGGGCTAGCCAGTTGCAAACCTAGCTCAAATTTTCAGCGAGAAGCCTAAAAATGGCAGAGAGGGATAGAGCAGGATACCTGACGGCCTCCTCTGGCCCCCGCATGAGTATTTGGGGGTGGGCATCCCCATATGCGTGGTGCACATTTACGACCTAGCACTGGGGAGGTAGAAGCAGGAAGACCAGGAGTTCAAGAGGAGGCAGCTTCAACAGTTCTCACTTCCCCCCGGGTGTCCACAGATTGAGCATCACCAGGCCAGACACTACAAAGGTTACAGGGCCAGCCTGGTTGGCACATGAATGGGGGCTCACAGTGCAAGGGAACACCGGCTGCTGTGTTACCAATGGCAGCTTTCTGCGCGGACTCACTTCTAACTGCATCCCTCATCCAAAATGCTTGTGACGACTCAAAGCCCTGGTTTAATCCCAAGTACAATGAATTAATGATAAAAACCAAGTTGTTTTAAAAAGCTGGGAACGTAACGTTAGAATGAGACATCTTGGGGGACAGACCCCAAGTGTAAAGAACAAAACAAACACTTATGTTTTCATATGCATCTTCGGGTGCTTGGGTGTGAGGGCATTTGCCGTTTTGAGATGCTCTGCCTCCCAGCTCCAACATCCCTGCATGTGAGTGGGCTCCAGCTCGCTCTCTCTTCAGTGTGATGGAAACACACACTGAATACCCAGCCGCGATGACAAACTACAGAGCAATCAGTGGTGGGCACATATTCTCAATCCATACACAATTTTCTGAACATGTATCCTGGATACAGACTAGGGGTAAAAGCCATCTCTTCTGAGGGCATAGGAGATGGCTCTGTGGTTAAGAAAGTGTAATTCAGAGGATGTGAGTTCATTCCCCAGCAGCCCAGCAAGCAGCTTACAACTCCACATAACTCCAGTTCCAGAGCATTGAACACCCCTGGGCTTCTCAGGTATCCCATAAATATGCATACACTCACATTCATACACACACACACACACACACCAAACACGACTAAAAGCACTTGAATAAATTAAGAGTAATACTCTTAGAATGTTGAATAAAAAATGTCTGAAGAGCCGGGCGTGGTGGCGCATGCCTTTAATCCCAGCACATGGGAGGCAGAGGCAGGCGGATTTCTGAGTTCGAGGCCAGCCTGGTCTACAGAGTGAGTTCCTTGACAGCCAGGGCTATACAGAGAAACCCTGTCTCAAAAAAACAAAAAACAAAACAAAACAAAACAAAAAAAACAACAAAAAAATGTCTGAAGAGTCCTCATTACATACACAGTCATCACCTCTGAACCTATAAGGGATTGGTTCTAAGACGCCGAAGATACCAAAATCCAAGGATGCCTGGACATCCCTTACAAAAGATGGTTTATTCACTTAGACTTTATGTGTATATATTCTCCAGCATAACTTGAATCAAGTCCGTGTCACGAAAGATACCCAATATAATGTAAAAACTATCTAAATAACTGACAAGAAAAATGTCTGTATATGATCAGTATGTGTGTGGGTTCATACATGACAGCAAACAGGTAGAAATCAGAGGACAACGTATGGTAGTCACTTCTCTCTACCATGTCGGTTCTGGGATAGAACTCAGGTCATCAGGGTTAACAGCAAGCACCGCCACCCACTGAGTCCTCTCACCAGCCCATTTCTTAGTAGTTTTGAGCCACTGATGGTGGAGTCAAGGATGAGGAAGGCTGACTGTATTTAAATGAAATCCGTGTACCATTTCTTTGGTGACACAATGATTCACTTTTCCAGCATTTTGTGCCTTTGTTGGTGGAGGGCTTTGGGGCAAGCTCACGAAACACAAAGAAGGCCTTGTGCCCCAGCCCTCCCCGAGGCCTTTCCTTACAATGTTCCCATAGCCAAACCTGACTGTTCCTGCTTGCCTTTGATAAAATGGAGTCTCATTAGCCCAGATTAGCTCAAAGTTCATTACACAGCGTAGAGAAGCCTCAAATGCAAGATCCTGCCTCAGCACCCAAGCACTGAGATTAGAGTTGTGCATCATCATACCCGACCCAAACCTGACCACTCGAAGCTTTGGAGAATGACTGATTTCTCTGACAATGTAGGAGGAGCACGCAAAGTCACCTTTCCCATAAACTGGGCGTGTCATCCGAGGTCCCTCCAGGCCATGCATGTCACTCTCCTAGGCTCCTAGAACAAGCCAGAAGAGCCTCAAACTTGGTATCTAGCTGAGATGACTTGGGACTTCTGGCCCCTCTGCTTCCATCCTCAGAGTCCAGCGGTCACAGGCGTGCATGCTAGTGAGCACTCTTAACAGAAGTTACGTTATTCTAAATAGTGTTTGAAGCAAGCAGGACTGTGCGTACCTGCAAAGCCAGCAAGCATGGGGCTGAGGAAGGTGGATAGTGTGTGCAAGGCAAACCTGGAGGAAATGTGAGGGGGTGTGGTGGCATGTGTGTGTGTGTGTGTGTGTGTGTGTGTGTGCTCGCGCGCCGTTCCAGAGGCCCCTGCAAATCCTATCACAGGCTCTCATGAACAAGAACATATTCCATTAGGCAAACAGGACCCCTGCAGGGCTGTCTAGCTGTGTACACGTCAGCTGGCAAAACAGGTTCCATGTACAAACACTTCACTTGCTGCCCGAGAAGCAACGTTCTGGGGTACTTACCGGTATTTGAGTAGTTCTGGAGAATATTTTGACTTGGCCTTGAAAATCACCTGCAATGACAGAAAAATAAGGAAGTTGGGGCATAGACTGTAGACAGCAACAAAATGTCACCATCACTTAAGAGTCCCCCTCCTTTTGCATCCAGATACCAGGCACTCTACCTGACAGTGTGAAGCAGTCCTTGGAAGGCTGAGGTAAAGAGGGTACCAGGTTCAAGGACTGCCTAGGCTACAAAGTGAGTTTAGCAACTTGGCAAAATCATGTCTCAAAAAGTAAAATACAGACTGTGGGTGTAACTTAGGGGTGACAAGGTCTTGGGTTCAATTCCCAGTACTGAAGAAAAGAAACCCCAAAACTAAGAGGCTTTGTCAAAACATCCAATGAAGAAAAGACAGAAACTACACTGTTTTCAAAGAGTGTTTCTGAAGCAGGCATGGTGGTATAGAAAGCAGGCATGGTGGTATATGCCCACCATCCCCACACTCAGGAGATCCAACAATTTGAGGCCAACCAAGGCAAGACTTTGTCATACACATACAAACATACACATGAAAGTGTTTGATCTTAGCCGGACATGGTGGTGCACGCCTTTAATCCCAGCACTTGGGAGGCAGAGGCAGGTGGATTTCTGAGTTCGAGGCCAGCCTGGTCTACCAAGTGAGTTCCAGGACAGCCAGGACTATACAGAGAAACCTTGTCTTGAAAAAACCACAAAAAAAAAAAAAAAAAAAAAAAAAAAAAAAAAAAAAAAAAAAAAAAAAGAAAGAAAGAAAGAAAGAAAGAAAGAAAGAGAGAAAGAAAGTGTTTGATTTTACCATGGAAAATACACAGGTTGTGCCACAGTTGGAGGATCAAAGTATATAACTTTGTCTAACTATCTACAGGCTCCTAAGGCTCCAGTGACTGCTTGAGACTACCTGCCCTTACCCACAGTGCCTCTGGGTACTGCATTGCCAGCAAGGGCACAACAGAGTGGTCCTATCCAATGAACTTAGCTCCAGGCTTGATGATGGCAGAAAAGAGAAGGCAAAGACCAGCCCTGCCTTCAATGAATGGCTCACAGGCTCACTGGAGAAAAGGGGCCCAGAGATAGAGAACTATAAAGAAGTTTCTAGCTGTAGCTGGTGGGCGCACAGACCTACAGCCCACGTGGACTCAGCCTCAGACTGGGCCACCAGCTCTGCTCTCAGCATGTGCTGTAGGTGTGACCTAGGTCACACAGTGACACCCGGAAGAGCCTGTGAGTGGACTAGAGTGAACCCAGGGCTCCTGTGGGGTCCCATATCACTCCCAGCCTTGGCCAATGCCATGTCTGTTTCCCCTGGGACCTGCAGAATGATGTCCTCATTCAAGAGATACAAGACAACCCAACAGTCCCATGGGCAGTTTAGCCCACCTACCTGCATCTTATAGAAAAAGGAGACAGTTTTGCGTTTCCTACAGTCCCTGGCCCTGCAGCTCCACCTGTCCCCTTTCAGTGAAGAACACATTGAAGGGAGCCGGGTGGGATATGACAACCCTAGCTGAGACCCATGAAACTCCTCTCTCAGCCCCGAGTAAAGGGCAGGGTTCTCAGTTCCAGCATGTGGGCCTTGTAAACATTTACCTATTTCAGCTCAAGACCTACACCTGTGAGAATGAGCTGAGACAGAACCTATCAAGCTATTCCAATAGAACTGGAAATCAATAATAAACAGTATTGAAATTGGAACTATGATCATGTGAGGAAATACATTTAGAAACATTAGAAACACATTTAGTTTCTTTAATTATGTGTGTGTGTGTGTGTGTGTGTGTGTGTATGGGCAGAGACATGCCATAGCATGCCGATAGAGATCAGAGAACAAGCTTGAGTCTCATGTGGGTCCCAAGGATCAAACGCAGGCAGTCAGGCTTGTTAGCAAACATCTTTACCAACTAACCTATCTGGCTGGTCCAGAAAATACTTGTTCCCTTATAGGAATTCTCAGAGCCTTTAAAAGACTACTATAATGTTAATCTTCAAGAGAAACGTGTTATACAGCAGTTTTCCAAACTTAAATCTAACTACCCAGTCTTCCTAGTGGCTGCCCAGGGAACAGACACAGGGAAACACAGCCCAGGTACAGATGGGATGGAATAACCATACCAACATTGAAGCCAACAATAATTAGGAGGAGCAAGTTTAAAACAATACCCAAGGGCTGCAGAGATGGCTCAGAGGGTAAGAGCGCTGACTGCTCTTCCGAGGGTCCGGAGTTCAAATCCCAGCAACCACATGGTGGCTCATAACCACCCATAATGAGATCTGACGCCCTCTTCTGGTGCGTCTGAAGACAGCTACAGTGTACTTATTTATAATGATAAATCAATCTTTGGGCCGGAGCAAGCAGGGACTGAGCGAGTGGAGTTGACTGGGAGCGAGCAGAAGTCCTAAATTCAATTCCCAACCACCACATGAAGGCACACAACCATCTGTACAGCTACAGTGTACTCATATATATAAAATAAATAAATAAATCTTTAAAAAAAAATAGAATGATACCCAAGTTTTAGCCCCTGGACATAAACCCAAGTACCACACTGAGAAGGAGGACCCTACCCTCACCCACCCTACCAAAGAGGAGACTAACTTACCAACCCTAACTCACCTCACCACTAGGTCTCATTCACGCCTGAAGGGAAGAAGTCATCCCAGATGAAGCCATTCTGCTCCTCCCAAGCCAACAGCCAGGGTCACATCAAGATCGAGACCCACCCTCCACGGCAATTACATCTTGTCTGAGTTCAGCCAGGCTTTGCTCTTCCTTCATCCTTAAACTCAAGTTCCCTAAACTTTATACCAATCCCCGACAACTGAGACTGCAATAACATGATGTGAGAATGGATATTCCACAGACAACTTTGAAGATTTTGTGTGTTGTATGGAGGCATCAATCAGCTGTCAATTAAAAACTCTATGGCCTGTTGGAAAGGGTAGAATAGAAGGTGGGCCATCCAGGAGGCAAAAAGGATTCTGGGAATCCTACGTCAGAGATTGGCCCAGGAAGATATGACAAGACAGATGCATGGTACCTGAACACAGGTAACCAGCCATGTGGCAGGATGTAGATTAGAATAAATGGGATATTTTAAGTTATCATCTAGTCATAGAAGAGCCTAGCTATTTGACCAAGGTCAATATTTGAAAATATATTTTGAGTCTGGGAGCATAGGGCTGGGAGGAAGAACCAGGCCTAACTTCTACAGGTAACATATTATATGTATCAATATCTATGTAAATATATTTTGAACATAAACTTTGTCCTCATTAATTAAAAGACAAACACATTCAAATGTTAAGTTTACAATTTACAAATGTAAGTTGTAATATAATAGTAATAAATCTAAGTTGTCCGTGTACTCACTCTGTCTGCATGGACTTCATTCAAGAGTGCTAAAAACTCACTCCTTAGTGGCCCCCTGGTCCTTGGGAGCTCCTAACCCGCTATCCACCTCCACCATCCTGCACTGACTCCACCTCCACCAGCCTGCACTGACGCCTAATGGCTCTGGCAGGAGGGGGAGGCAGGGGAGGCAAACATGGATTAATAATAATAGTTGAGCCGGGCGTGGTGGTGGACGCCTTTAATCCCAGCACTTGGGAGGCAGAGGCAGGCGGATTTCTGAGTTCGAGGACAGCCTGGTCTACAAAGTGAGTTCCAGGACAGCCAGGGCTATACAGAGAAACCCTGTCTCGAAAAACCAAAAAAAAAAAATAATAATAATAATAATAATAGTTAACAGAGCTTTTGACAGCACAGGCACCCCAATGGCTACAAAGTCAGATACAAAAAAGAGAAAGGGGAAGACCTCAGCCAACTGAGGTTAATGAATGAATTCAACAAGAGATTAGGGAAACCATTCTAATGGGCCAGCTGAAGGACTCTGGGCACAGGATAGACCCCAGGCACCTGGTGGCCTCTGAAGGACTGTGGAAAGGAAAAGCTGGCTCCTGACCCGGAGACAGACAGGCGACCTCCTAAATAAGCACAAGTGGTAGGAAAAGATGTGAGGAGGCGTGGAGAGAAGAGGAAAGAGATGTATGGCTTGGGGGCGTGTGAGGTGAAGGGAGCTGTGAGATTAACCAGGCATGAAGACGTGGAACCAGGTGTGGAGAGATGTGAGGAACAGTAAGGTCTGAGGACAAGCAGGGAAATCTGAGGAGATCTGAGAGGTGTGGGAAGGCGAGAGATGAACAGAGGTATCACAGGAAGGGGTTATCAGAGGGTGTGCAGACTTGAAGTGTAGGAAGGTCTGCAGACATGAGCTGGGACGAGGAGGCGTGAGTTATAGCAAGGTCTGAGGAGACATGGCAGTGTGAGGCGTGAGAGGGAGGTAGGGCAAGGTGTTGAGACGTGAGTGGAGGAAGGAGTGAGGTGAGGAGAGGTATCAAATGTGAGGAGAGATGAAGAAAGGGAAGGAGGGAAGAGAGAACTGGGGAAGGATGGGGAGGTTGAGATATCCGGGCATGAGGAGGCTGCGGAGGTGTGGAGAGCTACAAAAGAAAGACATGGGGTTATGGATCACAGGCGCTTGCTTGGATTGGTGGATCTGATGGAGGGGGGGGCGGCAGAGGACGTGAAGACTTATGGGGGGGGTGAGAAGCTGTGAAGCCTGAGGACACAGGAGATGGGGAGTGGGGCTGTCAGGAAAAGTAAGAAGGTGTGAGTTGTGAGGATAGGGGAGTGTTGAGTGTGAGCCTGGGGGGGCCCTGGCACAGCACCACAGCTGCATCAGGTGGTACCAGGTATCAGCCTGGCATTGGATTGGGAGTGTACATGCCCCAGGTGAGAGCTGAGAGCCATGGAAGGTTGTCAGTGAGAGCTGTTGGAGTCAGAAGCAAAGAGCCCATCCACATGGAAAAGACGGAGTAGGCAGACAAATCAGATCCATGCTGTCGGCGACAACCACGAGTGGCTGTCTAGGCTGGAAGGTGGCAAGAAATTAACCGCTAATGGACACAAGGCTTCCTTTGGGGTAACAAGTGATTGTGGTGAAAGTTGCACAACTCTGTGAATACAGTGTCCTTTTAAAAAGAGAATCATGTGAGGTGTGAATTATCCCTTAGTAAAGCTGTGTTTGTTTGTTTGTTTGTTTGTTTGGAAAAGAGCTGACAGGAACCAGGAGGAGTCATGGGTCCTCTTCTGCACCCAGGGTCAGTGTGATGAAGTGTGGGGACCAGGAGGGTTGTCATATGTGCTGAGAGGTGAGACAGTATGGACTGTGGTCACCAGGCCTGGCAGCTGGGGAGGGCCTGAAGGGAAGTGCACGCCCAAAACCACAGGCAGAGGGAAGTGGGAGCTGTGAGTCACACATCTGGACGTAATCACCCTTTAAAAAATGTATGCAGGTGACATGTAAGACAAAGGTTATTTGAGGGTGTGAGGCCCTTGTTAAAATTTTAAGACTGGGAAGCCTGAGCAGGGTAGAGGCAGGCACCCAGCAAAAGGATGGAGTAGTCAGTCTGTGGCCTCTGGGATGGTTTGAATAAGAGTGGCCCCCACCCCCATAAGGACCAGAGTCCCAACTGGCCATCTCTTGTCACTAAAAGAAGCATCCAGTACCAGGTTTGGGTTACATCTAATTGAGTTGTTAGCCAAAGGGACCCCATGGAATCCCTTGACAACCCAGGATGTTACCAAGACCAGGATGTTTGTTAGAGGTTGCTCTCCTCAGGCGGACAGCAAGGCTCCATGGCTGAAGACAACACACAGAGAACTCACTGACCATGGACATGTACAGCTGGCACCTACATAGAGCCTTCGGTCCCTACATTCCAGTGTCTTTGTTACAGGAGGAGCCTTTGCACTTTACCAAAAGAGAACTGTAAACATCAAGCCGGCCACAACCCCTTTATCTACAATGGTGTGCTATCAACAAGATATGCTAGGGTAATAGTGGCACAAAGCTTACGGGAGTAACCAACCAATAACTGATTTGGTCTTTAGGGCCCGCTCTGTGAGATGAAACCCATACCTCACACTGCCTAGGTGACCATGATCCTGAGACTACATAGCCCAGGAGCCCATGTTAAAACCAAATAATACTAGTCTAAAAAGGGAGCGGGGTGGGGGAGGGGGGAAATGTAGCAATAACATGCCTCCTAATGACATTCTGCTATACTCATAGATCAGTGCCTTGTTTAGCTATCCGCGGAAAAAAGCTCCCTTCTGCAGCTGATGGGAACAAATATAGAGACCCGCAGCCAGACATTACAGAGAGAGAACTTGGAACAGGCATCCCTAAACGAAACGACTCCATTAAATCCCTCCCCTCAGGGCTCAGCAACCACACGGAAGAGAAGGCAGAGTGTGAGAGCCACATAAGCTCATACAAACTCACAGAGACGAGGTAGCACACACAGGGCCTGCATGGGTCTCCCACGTGTATATCATGGCTTCCAGTTTAGGGTTTCTTTTTTCTTTTTTTTTTTTAAGATTTATTTATTTATTATATGTGAGTACACTGTAGCTGTCTTCAGACACTCTGGAAGAGGGCGTTAGATTTTGTTATGGATGGTTGTGAACCACCATGTGGTTGCTGGGATTTGAACTCAGGACCTTCGGAAGAGCAGTCAGTGTTCTTAACCGCTGAGCCATCTCACCAGCCCCAGTTTAGGGTTTCTATAGGATTCCTGAGTGTGCAGGTGAGTGGGTCTCTGACTTAGGTCTTCTCTTGGGCTCTTTCCCTTCTGTTGGTCCGTCTTGTCCAACTTTGAGGTGATATAGTTTTTGTTTTTTCTTATGTTTTATTGTTATATATTTTTAAAAACATGAATAAGTGAATGAATGAATGAATGAATGAATGAATGAATGAAAACCTGGCCACTAGGGTAAAGGTTAAAGGCTGAATGGTCACATATACCTGCTGGCAGAAGGAAAAGCAGTTTTCTTCAATGGAGTGACACTGGGTAGGTATATCAACCACTCCAGGGCAGGCCTTGTTCAGGAATAGTTGGCTGTCATATAATGGACTCCACCGTATTTTTGTGTGCTTTCATTTGGTTACTACAGTTTGGGTAGTTTCTTGGTTTCGGTTTGTTTTTATTGTTGTATTGAGCTTTGGGTTTTTGACAAAGAATCTACAGTTGGGTGCGTAGAGATGGAGAAAGGATCTGGAAGGACTTGAGGGGGGGGGGGCGGAGAAGATGATCAAAATATAAAGTTAAAATTTGTTTTAAATAACAGAAACATAATAGAAAATATTTCTTTAAAGAGTGGGCCCCTAGCCGGGCGTGGTGGCGCACGCCTTTAATCCCAGCACTCGGGAGGCAGAGGTAGGCGGATTTCTGAGTTCGAGGCCAGCCTGGTCTACAAAGTGAGTTCCAGGACAGCCAGGGCTATACAGAGAAACTCTTGAAAAACCAAAGAGTGGGCCCCCATAAACTCAAATATTTGAATGCTTAGTCACCAGGGAACTGTTTTGCATGGATTAGGAGGTGTGGCCTTGTTGGAAGAAGTGTGTCACTGGAGGTAAGCTTTGAGCCCCGACCCCCACCCCCAGCTACCTTCTCCAGCACTATGCCTGCCAGCGTGCTACCATGTTCTTGGCCATAATGATAATGGACTAAGCCTCCGAAACTGTAGGCCAGCCTCCAAATAAATGTTTTCTTTTGTAAGAGTTGCCTTGGTCATGCGTTTCTTCACAGCCATGGAACAGTGACTAAGACAGGCTCCCAGAGACTGGATGGGAAATGGGCATTTCCTCTTTCCTCTCCCAACCCTGAGACCAGGGCTTTTAGGGGATCCCCCACAGTGAGAAAGAAAGGGAACGGGAGTGGCCTGAAGGACAGAGAGGACACACCAGTCTCATCAGAGACTCCATAGGCCCGCCACCTCTGGCCTTCTCCATGACAGAAGCAAAGGGGCTTTTTTGGGGGGGGAGGGGGGTGTCAAGAAATGGTTTCTCTGTGTAGCCCTGGCTATCCTAATCTTGCTCTGTAAACCAGGATGGCCTTGAACTCAGAGATCCGCCTGCCTCTGCCTCCCATGTGCTGGGATTAAAAGTGTGTTCCACCACCATCACCTAGTTTGCAAAGGGGCTTTCCAAAAGTTTCAAGGGGCTTTTAAAAATGCCTTTTAGTTTTAGCTTAGCTCCGTCAACCTTGTCAACCTTTTGATATCATTGCGGAGAGGGGGGTTCAGTTACCACAGGCTGGCCTCAAAAATCAAAATCCATCCACCTGCCTCTGTCTCTCAGGCATTGAGCTTACAGGCTCACACCACCACAGTCCACTTCATCTGCTTTACATCCTACCAGGAGCTGAGCACAGATGATGCAAGCCTCTTAGAAGGCCGAGGAGTGAGGATCCAAGTTCGATGTCTACCTGAACAAATGGGCGAGCTCCTGTCTCAAAATAAATAAAAAGGGGCTGGGTACACAGCTCAGTGATGGCTCGCTCACCTCATGTTCAAAGTGACTCAGATTACGTCCGTCTCCAGCAAGAGGAAGGGGAAGGGAGGAAAGGACAACAGTAGTCTCACCCAGGCACAGTCTGCCCTAGCAGGACCAGGACAGGGTTTCACACAAGTCTTAGGTGGCACTCAGTAACTTCCTCTCTATGCCGATGGCTGTATATCTGAGTTTCAGCCTTCAGAGGCTCCAGCTGACAGATGATGGAATTTGGGGGTCCCGCATGGTTTTCTGACTCCCTCCAACTACAGGTAACTTTAAAACCCCCCAGGGACCCCAGGCCCTTCTCCACATCCTTCTAGAGGACAAAGGGAGGACCAGGGCTCTGCCAGTGACGCAGTTCTTTTGAGAAGTGGCTGACCTCTGCCTCTCTCCCCTAATAAATCACAGGCTGTTGATGTCACAGATCGGCTCACGCCCTTGGGACTCATAATACTATGTTTTCAAACACTGCTTAGAGTTGGCACTGACACTCGCGTTCACTCCTGTCACGTTAGTTGGTCCTGGTAGAGACAGCTCACACTTGGTAAGTCAGTGTGTGACAACGTCCTTTGCAAACCTGTTGTTCCCAGAGACACAGCTGTGCCAACTAAGGATCCTCCATGCTTCCTAACTTACACTTTCATTATTTTCAGGACGCGTACATGCTTGTAATCCCAGCATCTGAAAGGCTGGCAGGAGGAGCACTTCAAGTTTTGAGCCTAGCCACGGACTGCATATTGAGACTCTGTCTCCACATCACCCACCTCCACCAAAAGGAATTCTTTCATGGAAACCTTGCAAAACCCTTCCAAAACCCAACCTTCTTTAAGAGCCCCCAGTTCTGCATTCAACCTCATGAAATGCTGTTCCATAGAAAAAGACTAGCTTAGGGGACGCAGCAGTCCCTCATCCTCTGCAGGCTATGACCCTGCCTGTGGGCTGGAGCCCCGGGAAAGCCCCCGGAAGTAACTGGAAGCTGGCAGCGCACGCAGAGGTTTGTGAGAGTGTGCATGCAAACTGGCCTGGGAGTGTTATGAATAAATAGGCTTGCACTTTTAGCACTTCTTTTTCTTGGTGCTCAGTATTACACCCAGGGTTCTCACATGTGCTACACAAGAGTGGCACCACTGAGCTATATCCCCAGACACTTAAACATTGTGTTTCAAAACATTCCATATACCTGCACAGAGAGTAAGTCATTCATGTAACCACCACTCACTTCCAATAGTGATGCTTTGTATGCCTGTCCCATGCGTGTGTGTGTGTGTGTGTGTGTGTGTGCCCCAGCATACACACGAATGGTCAACATCATGAGTCTTTCTTCCTAAAATCACTCTTTGACTATTTTTTTGCGATCATCTCTCACTGAATCTGGCAATTTCCAATTAAGCTATAGGCTGGTTAGCCAGGGAACTCCAGGAATCCTCCTGTCTCTGTCTCCCCAGTGCTGGGATTATAGGCATGTGTTACTATGTATGCCTGGCTTTTTTTCTTTTTTTTTAATGTGGATACCCAAGATAAGAACCTCATGTTTGTGCAGCAAGCATCTGACCCATGAGCCATCTCCCTGGCTCTGTTTTTAATAAATAAAACCTTGTCGCCATTGCCAGCTAAGTCCTGCCTGGTTCTGTCTCCTTCCAGGGTGATCTGGTCCCTGAGGCAAGTGTTTTTGATCCAGGCAGGCTCATACTTTTACTAGGTATATGTAGGCATGTTGGTAGTTCCCAACCTCCCTACAGCTGCGACCCTTTTGACACAGTTCATGTTGTGGCAACCCACAGCCATAAAATTATTTTTGTTGCTACTTCATAACGGTAGGTAATTTTGCTACTTTTATGAGTTGTAATGTAAATATACATTAAGTATTATAAATATAAAAATGTGTTTTCCCATGGCCTTAGGCAACCCTCATGAAAGGGTCATTCAATCCCAAAGGGGTCATGATCCACACAGGTTGAGAACTGCTGATGTGTGCAGAAACAAAGTATAGGACCATCACACACAGATCTGCATCTCTTATGTGTGCATCCACACCTCCCACGGCCTTCTCCATCAGGCCTGTCCGCCTATGACAACACTCAGGACACACGGCCCTCTAACCCTTACTGTTTCTCCTAGTTCCACACTACTGTGTCTCCATGGGCCACCTGTGTGTATCCGCCTCAAGCAGAGGAACATCTAGGCCAAGAGTGGGGAGTCTTGTGCTGAAATCCAGGCTTGAACCTACTGAGCCTCACCAATGATCAGCTGTGCATCTGGGATAGGTACCTGGCCTTCCTGTTCATCAAGTATCCATAACATAAGATGGGTAACAACACCTGCCTGGTATGTTTCTGAGGCCCAGGTGAATCAAATGTGTGAAGGGGTTAGCCAGTCACCTGCCTCCTAATAAGTACCACACATATAAGCCTGTGCTGGCCTAATATGGCTACTAGGATTGTGTATTATCAGACATGACTCCAAGCCGAGATTCTAAATGTTAAAAGACTAGCCTGGATGCTTTCTTGACCATAAAAGGAACTCTCATCTGAATCAGGTGATGGACTCAGAGGCACATGGGCTCTCCTTATGGCCCTGCTGCATGGCCCACTTCCTGATAGACTGGGGAAATCATTAACCCAAAAGCCCCGGCCGGTCCTCCTCCTCCTTCCTCCACTGCCTCTCAGAACCAGACATCATCCCATTGCTTTAGGGTGTGCAGCTACAGGCTTCCTCCTTCAGAGAGCAGGACAGGGGACAGCCAGGGTCTCTGAAATCAGGTGCAGTGTGTGCCCCGTCCTATGAGATTCCCTGGAGAATTCAGAGTCACTGTAGGGGATCTGCAGCTGAGGTCACCATTGCAAGACGGCAACGTGAGAGTGCTTGCGCTTTTGCATTCTCTGTTAATTGTCTCCTTCCAGATGGGAGATACGGCTAATGGTCCTGGGTCTGGGAACCAGGGGAGTGTCTGCAATCCACACCTATGCCTGTGTCCATGACAGTGGAGCTGACTGGCCTGCCTAGGCTACGCTGTCCACATGGTCCTATAAGGCAAAATCATCCTTGGTCCTATAGGGATGCCCTGTCACTTAAGAAGGGCAATTAGAGCCGGATGTGTTGGTACATGTCTGTCATTCCAGTCTCAGGGAGTCTGCAGTGGGAAGATGGTGAGTTTGAGACCAGCAGGAGCTACACAGTGACTTCAGGGCCATCCTCCTATGGAAAGCTCTTCAAGTTGAACCCAAAGACACACCAAATGCTTGCTGATCAGTGGTGCGTCCTGCTTCTCCCCGTCAGGTCTGCTGAGAGCCAGATTCAGGGGGCAAAGACACTGAGCCCAGGAGCAGACTGTTGTCCTGGATGGGCTTAGCATCTGTCATATATAACCAGGGTGGCACACATCTTCACCTGAGTGCTTTCCCAGAGATGTCTGTACCCTCTGTCCTTGGGTACCCACAGGTAACACTGTGGCCTCCTTCAAAGGGGCTGTGCATACTTCTACCTGCCCATTGGAGAGGCAGGGGTGGCCTAGCAGCTTCAAGGACAGCTTCAGCCTAAGCTCTGCCCTGCCCACCCCAAGCTGACCAGGGGAAGCACTGTCCATCTGCGTTGGCATGGAAACTAACAACGGAGGACACCCTCAGTCACAGTAGCTCTCCTCAGCCCCGGGAGTGGCAGCGCTGTATCTGACAGGATGCTATAATCATCTTCTCACTGAGAGCCGGAACCCTCCACATCTTACCACAGGATTCCTTCTTTCGGAAAGCAAAAATTTGCAGAAACCACGACACAAGGTTAGCACCCAAAATGCCCAGGTTTCCTCGGGTAGAGTGACTGACTGTCTGCCTCAGAAGCAAACATGGAGATTTTTCAGAGTTTCCCAGGAACCCATGACCTGTGGGTCACGCGGTGCTGGATGTTGTTCCTCGTGCCCTACAATGAATAATAGCTATGGGAAACCCTGAAGGGGAAGTGACCTGGCTGAGGCCTCCCCACCCCCATACTGGGGATGGAACTTAGGACTGCCAAGTGCTAAATAAGGTGCTCTTCCACTGAGCTATATCCCTAACCTCCTCTTTACATTTTTACTTGAAGACAATGTCCTATCAAGCTGCCCAAGCTAGCCCTGAACTCATTCTGCGGCCCACAGAATGAGTCCTTCTGCCTCAGTCCCTGGCACAGCAGGGTTAACAGGCCCATGCCAGTAGGCCTGGCTACTGAGTAGGACTCTATAAAGAACAGTCATCAGGAGGGAAGGGACAAGCCCACACTGCAACAGAGAAACATGGAGAGGCACTAGAGTAAGGATGGCTGGTTCCGAGTAGAAAGGCAGCTTTGCCTAGTGGTACAAGCCCATCATCCTGGCTACTTGGAAAGAGGAAACACAAGATGAGACCAGGACTTAGCCTGCCTGGACTACAGAGCGAATTCAAGACAGCTCAGGCACCACAGGGAAACCCTGCCTCAATCAAAATAACAAGTGACAAGGGAACTGAGGATCTAGCTTAATGGGCGTGCTTCTGTAGCATAGGAGAGGACCTAGGACCAATCCCCAGCACCAGATAAATAATATACCAAGTGAGAGAAGCTAGACCCAGGGGGGCACTGTGATATGTAATGTCCACACAGAAGAGATGGTGGTGGCTATTTGAGGCTGACTTGAAGAGGAAGGAGTGACTACGTGTTGGATGTGATACAGAACCCTGAGGTTCTGTATATTGGAAGTGTGGTCTCTCCCGTGGTCATACTAAGTCACAGTCAGAACTCTGACACGGAATGAGTGGCCTACCTGCAGGACTTGCTTCAGCAACCCCCACAGAAAAGCTGGGGTGAGAGCTAGGAAAACAAACAGGCTTGTCCTAAGCCCAGGGCTAGCTGACTGCAGTCCACTGACCAAGACCCCAGGGCTAGCTAGCCTACTGCAATTCACTGACCAAGTCCACCCTGGAGGCTATTTTTAAAACCTGTATGTTAAGGATGCTTTTTTACCTTTATAAGGACTATTTAAAAATACAATAAAGGGGTAAAGGGATATGTGACAGAGACCACATGTGGCCACAGGCTAAAGTCCTGGCCATCCTGGCATCCCTTCCTTTCTCACTATCTTCACAGGACACCTAGGGGATACGCATCTTGAAGAGGGAACTACTAGGCGTCACACATCCCTCCCACGTGGACCTCAACCTCAGCTGAAGAATGACTTAGAATCTCCGAGCCTCTGCAGCCCCCATAGGTGCTCCTTGAGTGCTCGGTGCAGCTCTTTTTCTGTCTTAGGAGCCCTGGCCAGCTGAAATTCAAGACTGGCAGGACTTCCAATCTGAAGTGGCTTCCTCTTCACAAGGAAATTCCAGGTGACCAGGAAGGACTGAAGGAAGTAGATGTAAGACTGGCTCTTCCCCAAACCCTGGATCCTGGTAGGGAGGTGTCGCTGCAGAGTGCTTCATGGGGCAATGCCTGGCTGCTCAGTCCTTCTCATGGTCCCTGCCTGGCTTCAGCTCACTCCCATGCTGGGCTCAGAGCTGAGAGCCTGGCAGGAGGAACATCCGATGGACAGGGAACAGGGATGGGGCCTGGCAGGCAAGCCTAGGGATGATGGCAGATACACTCTGGCATGGGCCACTGAACTCATCCACACGATGACACCAACTTAGGACACATGTCCTGACGTCTATTTTTCTGACCATGGAAACAGGAACTTAAATGTAGGGACCAGCATTAGGCGCTCCCAAGGGCGACTAACTACTACTGTGTAGTTTTCTCAGCCAAGCCTCTGAGGGAAGCCAAGGTCAAAGGACTTGAACCACAAAATACAGTGGGAGGTGTCTGCCTGTTCCCAGAGGGCCAAGCACTCAAAGGGAGTTTAGGGAAAGGGGGGAAACAACATGCAAAGACTAAAGATGTTAAAGTTACATCTGGTAACCCAAGCTTGCTATCCCAGCTGCTACTCAGGAGCCTGAGTCAAGAGTTCAAAGCCGCCGGATGTGGTGGTGCACGCCTTTAATCCCAGCACTTGGGAGGCAGAGGCAGGCAGATTTCTGAGTTTGAGGCCAGCCTGGTCTACAAAGTGAGTTCCAG
>NC_034605.1:17269047-17288545 GCF_900095145.1 Mus pahari
GAGATGTTGTCTCAAAAAAAAAAAAAAAAAAAAAAAACTGTCAAAGACAGCACTGAGGGACAACAGAAGAGCCTGGCCTGCTCAGACAGGAGAGATCCTACCCAGGAGGCACTGGGGGCAGGAACACTGACAAACATACACACACACACACACCCCACATAGCTATCCAAACACTAGCACATGCAAATATGCAAAGGCACACACAGATGGAGACAAACATATTGAGAGACACATATAAGCATGCATAGCAAGCATATACTCAAAGATGCACATAAGCATGGAGATACGCGCGCGCACACACACACAGAGGTGCCCACACACAGGAGTATACACCCAAAATACAGACAAACATGTACACACAGCCAAGTTTTTACAGATGTACAAAGGGGCACACACACAGGCATACACGCAAGCATGCACACTGACATATATAAGGGTTCACATCCGGTACACAGGCACAGGTACTTGCAGGCATTTGTATACATATATACACAAGCATGCATGCATAACGTCTCACAGATGCACACAGACACTGACAGGTAAGCGGGCACATGAGGAACAACTCAGTACATGCAGTGTTGGCAACCACCTTTGCTCCTGGGGTCACACATGCAGCTGTACAAATGCACACTAAGAAATGCACAGCTGACCAAGAGCCTAGGGAGCGGCAGCACGCACGGACCGAGAGCACCTGGGCTATATGTAGTGCACGACTCGGCACCACTCCAGCTCTGACATTAGATACCTGGGAACCAGCACTATCTGCCTTGTTTGTTTCGCAAGCTTTAGACTACTTCACAATCTCCAAGAGGCCTACGGGCTTTCCCCTCCCAACTCCCAGAGGTCCCACATTCAACAGGTATTTAATAGATAATGTCTGACTGAACTGACTGCTAGAAGCCAGAACAAGAATCCACTCAGTCCAAAATCTGCTTATCCATTTTTCCTGGTGCTGAGGTGACACACAGTTCACAGACTTGATTTTCTGACGTCTCCTATTTCCCGAGTCAATGTCCATTCGCCACACCACCTCTCCACAGACAGCTCACTCCTCCCATGGCCCGACCTTGTCATGGGGTTCAAGAAAAAAGTCTGTACTCAACTCAACCACCTCAGGAATCTATAAAATTGAAATCCTGGACTAGACATTTCTAGGGTGTCTGGCAGGCACAGCAACCAGGATTTCAGAGCCCCAACTACCTCATGACCTCTCTGAGTCTCTGCTGTGAAAAATAGACCTGCCCCATGCAAGGAGCTGAGGCCTTTTGCTTTGGACCATCTGTCCCTATAACCCAGTAAAGGGGACACTACAATGTCCCGTGCACAGAAACTATCACAGGCCTCAGTGCCAAAGCCCTATCCTGCCCGAACTATGAAGAAAATGATATGATGTGGTGCTCAGCAGACTTTAGGTCCGAGGCTTCTGTGTATGTCTGGCCCTCCCCTGCAAGCTACGTGAAACACAACTGTCCCACGGAGTTGGTGCAAGGATCCACCACTGGGAAAAACAGGTCCTTAAAACCCTGTATACTAAATAGAGCCTAAATATTTAGGGATAGCTTACACTCACACTAATACAGTTTTCTTCCAATTAGCAGGCCAAGCTAGTCACTGGCTGCCCCTCCATCTTTCTGGCTATATCAGAAAGTGAGGGGGGCTGGAGAGATGGCTCAGCTGTTAAGAGCACTGACTGTTCTTCCAAAGGTCCTGAGTTCAAATCCCAGCAACCACATGGTGGCTCACAGCCATCGTAATGAGATCTCACGCCCTCTTCTGGTGTGTCTGAAGACAGCTACAGTGTACTTATAAATAAAGCTTAAAAAAAGAAGAAAGAAAGAAAGAAAGAAAGAAAGAAAGAAAGAAAGAAAGAAAGAAAGGAAGGGAGGCTGAAATGGAGAATCTCATGAGCCTGCTGACACGAGGGCACCTCCTTCAGGGTCCCTGAGGAGCCTCAACAGGCACTCACTGGCCTGAGAATCTGTGGGCCCAATAGGTATAGAAATCAGAGTAAGGTGACTTACTAAGAGAGTTCTGGCAGAGCTCACCATACTGAAGTCCTGCGAGTCTGCAAGCCTGGGGTGGTGCCTGTTCCAGGCTGTTCCCAGCTCAGTTTTCAGGAGAGGAGAGGGCCCTCCCATCAAGCAAGGGAAACAGGCCCAGGTGAGGAATCCAGAAGATACTAGTAGGCACACAGCCTAGCACTTGTGTGGTTAAATAATACAGGGGATCCTACTACTCCTAAGGCTTCATGCAAAAGAATCAGCAAGTGAGCCAGAAGGAAACAAAAGCCCACCTCATAGACAAAGTAGTCACTCACAGAGGCAGAGACAGGGTAGACAGGTTGAGCTACCAAGCAAGGCATTGCTTCCCTGACAGGCCCTCGAAGGAGAGCAACAAGCTGATAGGGCAGGACACACCCTTCTCCAAAGTGCTCTGTGTGTGTGTGTGTGTGTGTGTGTGTGTGTGTGTGTGTGTGTATGTACACAACAAAAAATGCCGTGGGGCATTCCACGGGGTGGAATTCCCTGGGATGAATCCACCTGGGATGACGACTCGCTCTGTGGGTAATGCCTTTTCTTTCTGAGTCTTGGGAGGAGAAACAGCTCACTGATTACAAGGAAGGCCAAGTGACCTTAGTGCGCCAGGTGTCAGGTTGTGACAACAGGAGACAGCCTCCTCTACCTCCCAGGCCCTCTTCTTGATCATTTCCAACCCCTAAGCCATCTCCCTCTCTCCGACCCAGCCTCCTGCCTCAGGACCTCCATCTCTGGAGATGTAGGTTTGGCCCTGCACAAGCAACCCAGCCCCATCTCCCCTTCTCTTCAGCCCCTTAAGTCACGACTGGTGGGCGTGTGTGAACATATTTTATCACCTCAACTGGATTTGAATATTTTTAGGGGGGATTGAAGTAAGTCTCACTCTGTAGTCTAGGCTGGTCTTGAACTTTCAGCAATCCTCCTGTCTCCACCTACCACGTGCTGAGACCACAGGCAAGCACCACCAGGCCCAGCCAATACACACACACTTCTTAATTGGTAGTCATGTCCCTCCCCCTCACTTGTGGGTTTACATGGGGTGAGAGGAGATCCTTGGAAATCCACATTTCAGCCCAGCAGGCTGGAGTCCAAGAACCAACTTTCTAACTCTCCAGAAGGGCCACAATTCTTGTCAGGAAGCTAGGAATGCCCTCACTGTGGGGCCACCTTCTCCTGCCAGCTCCGAGTCCTCAGACAAAATGCCCACAGGGTGGGGGTGAGGTGGCATAAAGGAAACAAGGATAGTGACCGGGGGCCTCCTGACCAGTGGCTCCGTCTGCCTGTCACTTTTCCCCTTGCTCAGCATTTACCCAGCAACCAGCAGATGGTGCAGAAAATTTGCAGGCGGCCCCTAATCCGACTCCAAGAGCAGGCTTGGCATGTGACTGCCAGAGAGCCCGGACAATGTACTCAAAAGGGACGAGAGATAAGATCTCCACCTGAGACACAGTTCTCCAGGTGACACCACCTTACCTGACACATGCATCTTGCAGGAACCACCCTATTTTCACCCAATTATAAAAACCTTATGTCTCACAAAGCCCAACGGCCTGGACTGGATCAACAGCAGCACTCTGACAGGCCATGCCCATTACCCCTGGGCTGGAAAATATGCTAACCCACAGGACCACTAAGAAGTCTCCAAGCAGAGACTGAATACATATAGTATTATTAAATATTAATATACATATGTATATGCACACGCCACTAAATATTACATTTGAATTGGGGGAGGGACGCAGGTCCTCCTGCTGTAGCTCAGGCTACCTCGGAACTCATAGCAATCTTCCTGGCTCAGCCACACAAGTTCTAAGACTACAGGTATGAGAACCACCACACCCACCGTGTCTGATATCTTTCCCCCTCCCTCCTTTAGATTGCCCTACAGAGTCTCATATACCCCAGGCTAGCCCTACATGCGCAGTGTAGCTGAGGCTGGCCTAGAACCCCTGATCTTCCTGCTGCCACTCATCAAGTCCTAGGATTTCAGGTGTGTACCAACACACCTGGTATTTGTTAGTCAAAACTATTTCTCCCAAATTTTCAATCAGCAGTTTCCACCATACGAGAACATTTGTGACCCTAGCTAGTCTAACCTCATTATTCATTGCACCACTGACCTGCACTCCAACCAAGGACCATTATCTTTTCCTCAAATAATATTTTCTTTTGAAAAGTAGAGATACCGTTCAAAGGCACGGAATGCCTGCTGGCACGGGACCTCTGCTAAGAAGACAAGTAAATCACCCCAACAGGTGACACAATAAGGACCCGCCCCTTGGGCAGGGTACTACTGAAAGTGGACATTTCAGTGCCTGGGAAGCTAATGGGAACTGGAGTAGTCCGTAAGGGCAACATCAGTACTATTAAGCCTTGGTTAAATGCTTTCCTCGGCCTCCTGCAGCCACTGTACTTTCTTTAAGACACAGCCACAAGAGCCCTCGTGCAACCCTTGAGCTCATTAACTACGGGTCTCATAAAACGAAGCGGCTGGTCCCGTAAAAGAGTCCAGGTTCAATTTTATGGCTTATTTCTTGGGGCTTCTCCGATGAGCTCAGACAGCAAGCCAAAAAACCTCCTGCAACTGCGGCGTTGGGTGTGCCACCAGACTGCCCTGGTGAAGCAATCCTGTGGAATGAGTTACTAATTCAGAGTACAGTAGGGATCCTAATCCCGAAGGTTCAAAACAGCTCATCAAAAGCAAGCGTGTCCCATCATTACTTCCAACAGGCCGTGCCTGGCCCCAAAGTGGAGCCAACACGCAGATGGCCTTCCAGGATAAGGGGTAGGTGGTGTCTTGAGATGAGCAAGGGAGACAGGGGAAAGTAGAACTCAGACACCCCTTGCATCAGCACCGAATGTGATGTGCAGAGAAGACTCCCCGGCACCCAGTGGGTCCTCCCTACGTTTGGGAACAGCTGGGGGTCGCCTGAGAATAGGGCCTGCAGATGGGATGGATAGTGGCAGGACCCCAGAACCCGCTCCTCGCCCCGACCCTCTCCACCTGCGGCCGAGGAGACCTGCCCCCTCCCGGAGGATGGTGGGCGACCCGGGCAGGTGAGCGTCTCTCACCTGCGTGAAGTACAAGTTCATGAGCGTGAGGGTGAAGAACTGTAGACACACGGGGAAGCAGTAGAGCAGCCAGAAGACGAAGGGGCTGAACGAGTTGGCTGCCACGAAGTCTCGGAAGTAAAAGGAGAAGAGCACGGTACGCAGCGAGGCCCAGAAGAGGCAAAGGAAGAGGAAGACGCTCTGGTAGCTGAGCCGCTTGTGACGGTAGCGCAGCACCAGCCAGAGCTGCGCATAGATGAACACGAAGAGGAGCGCATAGAAGGCGGTGTAGACGGCGGTGAGGCCAAGCTTCACGTAGGGCGGCACCGCGGGGCTCAGCGTGGGAGGCAGGGAGTCATTGCGCACCGGCTCCCACGGAGGCGCCTCCATCAGGCTGGGGCCGCTCGAGCTTCATCGGGGCTCGCAGCAGTTCGCTCCCGGGTACCCGCGCATCGCGCCGCGCCCGCCGCTCCTGAGCCTAGCCGGGAAAACAAGCCGCACTTCCTCCCGCCGCACCACATGATCTGCTGGGCGGCCTTTGTCTGCGATTGGCAGCGCCGCGCCCCCGGGAGCGCGCGCCCGCACCCGGCCCGCCCATCCCGGCCTTGCGCGCCCCCGCTGCGCGCGCCCTGGGGACAGCGGCCTTAGAGCTGGAGCCTGGTGTGGGCTCCAATGCCAAGAATCCTGTGGCTGTGCGGACCCACGGCCAAGTCTAGGGTGATCCGCGCGCCGGTGCAGTGCGCGATCCTAACCTGTGTGCATGGGCCTCTCAGGACCCCACAGCTGCGGCTGGGAAAACGTCTGTGCCCCTAAACTGTTCGCCCCCCATCATCCCGCAACTGGGGATGGGACCGGAGAGTATCCGTGTCCGAGAGCCGTGCAACCCCCTCCCCCTCAAGATCCTATCGATGGTGCTGGGGAGTATCCGCGCGCCGCTGCACTGTGCTCCCCTTCATAGCACACACCCCTGATCTCTTTGACTTCTCGCGCCGTTTGGTAACGGAGGAGATTGTGCCTCTGACCTGAGCATCCCCTTTCTCACACACAAACTAGCGCCCCTGACCCCCACAAGCCTGCGCGCTCCAGACGTGGGAGTCTGAGACTGGCATTTCGTTGGGGGTGTGGCTTGGGGGCGTGTTTGCGCTCTTGACCTAGCGCTTTCTGCTGATGCCTGGTTTTGCAGTTCACTCTTTTATTTAAAAAACCAAACCACTTTGCAAGTTCCTTCTCCCGTGCACCCACACGCTCACCCGTATTTAAAAAAAAAAAATTAATATGTAAGCAAGAGCTGGTCAGCTTCTGCAGCGCTGCTGAATTCTAAATGCAAATGGCCAAAGGGCTAGAATTTCTTGCCGGCCTGTGCTGGTAGCTATTGCTCTCAGAGTAAGCTGCACAGAGTTCTCCCAGAACCCCTAACTGCCCGCCATAGTGGGGCTGCGCCCTTGTCCTCAAAGCTGAGGAGCACTTAAGAACTAGTGAGACTAGTGCCAGCCCGATCCACCCCTTTTCTTCCTGTGCCCTCATCTCTCACCTGCTGCTGCCCAGAGGTTCTCTGGTCTCAGATAAAACTGACTCAGTTTATCCCCAGCCCTGAGCTACACTACCTTTATTTGATCACATTGTTGTGGTGTGGCTCAGCCCTAGAACACACCTTTAATCCATGAGCTAAATAAAGTCAACCCTAGGTCAAGAGGCAGAGCAAGCAACCGCCAACAGGGAGTGAAAGTAAGTAAACAGAAAGGAAGGTCTTTGAGTTAAAGGGTATTTACAGCGCGGAAAGGGAGAAAGAGCTTTTTCCCTTCTGTGACTTCCGGTGGCGTAGAAAGGTCAGCTGGGTGCTTTCTCTGCCTCCTTGAGCTATCGGGCTTTCACCTGTGTCTGGCTCCTATGTCTTCATTTGGTAAAATCCAGTGGCTGGGATTTTTGTTTTCTAAAACAATAGTGAGCTCTCAAGAAACCGGACTGCCTGTGTGCAGGCATAGCTAGGGAAGCAGTTAGCATAAGCAGGCTTTTCCGAAGGCACGGCTCCATCTCTTCTGATTCCCTTTCTCATTTTTTTTTCCCTTTCTCATTTTTAATTAATATTCAATTTTGTGCCTAATTGCATGTTCTTTTAGCTTAAGAAGCCGGGCCTAATGTGGAGTTGGCTTTTCCTCAAAATTGCAATTTACACACTCCCAACTAAACAAGGTCAATGTGCTTTGGAGTGGAATTTCTTATCAAAATCTAATCTTTCCTGGTAGGTACCAAGTTGATCTGCCTTCTTCTTACTTGGTCCACTTCAGTGGTTTCTGCACAAAACAACTGCATCTCTTCAAAGATCATACCTGCCTATTTTTCTCAAGCTTGATTTCCCTTAACTGCACCTGTGCCTTCTCAGGATCAATAGCCCCCACTTATGGAACTCGTAAGGAAGGATGAACAGTACCAACCACTGCCAAGATCCCCCAGCAAGACAACTCTTTCGTGCCTTCCCCAGCCTCAGGGCCAATCCTTTCACCTATCTGTTTAGAGTTGGGCCGTTTTCTTCAGAAACTTTGTTTTCAAGATAGGATCTCAATTTGTAGCTCAGGCTATCTTGGATCTCACTGGGCTTTGAACTTAAGATCATCCTGCCTCTACGTCCTAGGGCACCAATGCATTTAATAGGCCACAACTTCTACCATGTGCTGGGCTCTTTGGCTAAATACTCGGTATCTTTCTGAAGTATCCCTGTCTAATCGTCAGTCATCTTGATGTTTGTGTAGGTTTCCTTGGGATAGAAGCACCGTCTTGTTTACCATTGGTTCCCCTGGCACATTGAAAAAAAAATATATCAGTCGGGCGTGGTGGCNCACGCCTTTAATCCCAGCACTTGGGAGGCAGAGGCAGGTGGATTTCTGAGTTCGAGGCCAGCCTGGTCTACAGAGTGAGTTCCAGGACAGCCANGGCTACACAGAGAAACCCTGACTCGAAAACAACAACAACAACAACAAAAATATCTGTCTCTGTTTTCTTATACTGAAGAAATATAATTTGTCCTTAGAAAGCAACCTTTAAAATGTGTCCTATATTGTGCAAGAATATACTGTTCTATACGGTCCTATACCTCTTGGTCCAAGGTGGCTGCTTGCTCTCCGACTATTGAGTCCACAGCCCATGCAGTCATGAGGAAGCACAGAGGACTGAAGAGGGTTTGACTCATCGTGTTTTGGAGCCAGCCCAGAAATTATGTACATGCATCTGATCTGTACTCATTAGGAGAATGTAGTTACCTTAGTAAGCTAGCTACAGAAGAGGCTGGGAGATGTTATTCATTCTATATGGTGCTGTACAGTTCTGAAAGGCACGCTTCTGATATTATGGATGACCAAATAAATGGTTGCTTCTCCTTCTGCCATGCCTTCTCACCATGCTAGGCTGCATTCTCAAACTGTGTTCCAAAGCCAACCCATCCTTAAGTTGTCAGCTGGGCATGGTGGCACACGCCTTTAATCCCAGCACTCAGGAGGCAGAGGCAGGTGGATTTCTGAGTTCAAGACCAGCCTGGTCTACAGAGTGAGTTGCAGGATGGCCAGGGCTGCACAGAGAAACCCTGTCTCGAAAACAAACAAACAAACAAACAAATCCCAAGAACTCAAAGAAACAGGAACAAATTAAGCAACATGGGAGATCTGTTTTTGTGTGTGTGTGTGTGTGTGTGTGTCTTCTCTGCTGTGGCTACCCTCAGGCTGGTAGTTTGTCTCTCAGTCTTTCCCCGTGCTGGACCAGAACTACCCAAAGTGGCTAGAAAGGAAGAAAGGTACAAACGGTAGAAAAATCTGGCTTAGGACAGCTTACTAATAAAGCTGCTTCCAGAATCGACTCAGCTGCCCAACGTCTACCAGGAACCCTGGGTCTTTCTGTCTTTCTTCTTTACCACCCTCAGCAGACTGGCCTTAATCCTGAGAAGAACAAGGCAGAAATTCAGAGTATACCAAGGTTTTTCTTTTCTTTTCTTTTCTTTTCTTTTCTTTTCTTTTCTTTTCTTTTCTTTTCTTTTCTTTTCTTTTCTTTTCTTTTCTTTTCTTTTCTTTTCTTTTCTTTTCTTTTCTTTTCTTTTCTTTTCTTTTCTTTTCTTTTCTTTTTTGAGACAGGGTTTCTCTGTGTAGCCCTGGCTGTCCTGGAACTCACTCTGTAGACCAGGCTGGCCTCGAACTCAGAAATCCACCTGCCTCTGCCTCCCGAGTGCTGGGTTTAAAGGCGTGTGCCACCACACCCGGCCTGTCTCCTGACTTCTAGGATTAAAGACATGTGCCACCATGTCAAGCTGTTGTCATTACTTTCCTAGTGACAAGAAACAGCATAAAAAAATTATTTTGGCTCCTAGTTAGCAGGGATACACTCCATCACAGCAGGAAAGGTGTAAAGGTAGGGGGATTTCTCTAAGATGGCAGAAGATGGCAGCTCACATCACTCAGAGAGACAGACTAGACTTGAAGCTCAGGGAATCCTCAAAACCTCCCTCCCGGTAGTGACCAACCACCTCCAACAAAGCTCCACCTCCCCGAAGTCTCACACTGTTCCCAGATAGCACTACCCTATGGGGACCAAATCATGAAACATGTGAGCCAGTGGGGAGACATTTACACTCAAACCATAACACCCAGGGAACTTTCCCAGTGCCCAAGTCCCATCCCTATCTGAACATCCATAGGAATCCCCAGCAAGAATCTGCAACAGGCTAACTGTTAACAGTAGAAGGTTTTCAGACCAATCTCTACCCTGTCCAGTAACAAACATCTGCCTACGCTCCATCTCAGATCACACGACACCCCAAAGCACTAAGGGGGCTCATTTAAATAAGTAAGTCCACACAAAACCTCCCGTGGTGGGGTGAAAGACACCGTGCTATGTGGGTTTTGCCGATTCTGGATGTCGACCCACATCATGGTGAGACGGCACGTAGCCCATGACAACCTGTACCATCTGGAATACTAATACGATTGTGTAGAAGAGGGCAGTCACCAGAAAAAACTGGTACTTGTGAGGTTTTTAGTAAAGATTGAAACCTATACATTTGAATGCTCTAAGATTCCAAAGCTCCAGGAATCCTGGGATCCACGAGGCCGTTAAGTAACAAGAAAGATTTTACAAGGTAACATTCTGTGCTGCTGCTGTTGCTGTTAGAGTTATTCTATTTTATGTATATGAGTGTTTTGCATGTGTGTATACATATGTACCACGTGTGCCTGGTGCCTATGGAAGTCAAAAGAGGGTACTGGATCCCCTGAGACCGGAGTTACAGGTAGACATGAGCCACCATGTGGGTGCTGGGAACTGAACCTGGATCACGTGCTCTTAACTACTGAGCCATCTCTCCAGCTCCTGTACTGTAACATACTGTTGTGAAGGCAGCATTCTAATGTTTTAAAGGTCCCTGTTTTATTCGGTGTTCAACCTGAGAAAGAAAGGGGAGAGGAAGAAAGGGAAGAAGATGGGGAAAGAGAGGGAGGGAGGGGAAGAGGGGGGATGAAAGGAAGAATGGATGGATGAACGAATGAATCAACCAATGTGTGAATGAATGAATAATAATTTCTACTTTAAAGCCAGGCATGGTGGCCCATATGATCTATAATGCCAGTACTCGGAAGGGTAAGGCAAACAGATTCCTATATGCTGGTCTGAAACTCAGTAAGTAGCCCAGGTTGACCTCAGACTCAGGGCAATCCTCCTGCCTCAGCTTCCTGAATGCTGGGATTGCACAAATGAGCCATCATATCCAGGTTTGTTTGTTTGTTTCTGTTGCTGTTCTGATGTGAGGTCTTGTAGCCTCATCTGGCCTACAGACGCCTCATCTTCCTGCCTTGGCCCCTGGAGCACGGGGATCACAGGTATAACCCACCGTGCTCAGTGTGGGGAACGTCGGGTCGGGGAACTTTACTTCTTCCTTTGCCTTCAATTCTGATCACTAGGTTTTCACCAGACACACGCCATCTCCCAGCCTTCCGGGCTGATGATGCTCACAACTCAGCTTGTGGCTGTGCTCACGTGCTCACACACTCACATGTTACAGCGGTAGTCGGCTCTCATTTTTTTTAGCCCCATGATATGGAAACACAAGAGAAGAAATCTGGGGCCTCTGGGACTGGTCACACCCGGGACACCATTTGCATTTTCTTCTGGTTCAGAACACAATGAGGGCTTTGTGCTTTGGAAGGAGAGTGACCTCCCAGCCCACGGGGCCAGGGAGGGACCAGCATCCTTCATCTGTAGAGAAGGGAAGGAGAGGAGGCAAACAAAGTAAGCCTGGGGCCCTGTGAAGGGAGCAAACTCCATTCCAGGACTTAAAGGGTAGAATTTGACTAACACAGGTCCCAATCAGGACAGATGCCCTCAGAATGGACTGACCCTTCTATACTACAGCAAGAACTTTTTAAAGGCCATCTGGCTGCAGTATCCGACACCCCATCGATCGAAAGGATCAAAGCTAAAGATCTGGCTGGTTAGAAGGGCGTCCCTCTCCTCCCTGACTCCTCCAAATGCATCCATTCCAGAGTGGCACGCTTAGTCAAAGAGGATGGCCTTCACACCAGAGGAGTACTAGCCGTTGGCCAAGGGTATGTGAACCTCCAAAGAAGCTCTCAAGTACTCCCAAGCATGTAGCACTCCATCCTGAAGGAGGGTTTGCTGGGTGTACTTCCAGCCGGGGACACAGTGAGAGGTCCCATTACAAAAAGAAGAGCATGTGATTTTTATCCATAAGGAATACAATAAAAGAAGCTGTCATAAGACTGGGGAAGAAGGGAATCTGGAAAGCCTGGGGCTCTTCCCAGGAGAAGTGGAGATCCAGGAGTTAGGAGGCAATTTGGGGAATCAGTGGATGAATAAATAGCTGTTTCCCTCTGCCCCTTAGGAAGTCAAAGCCAAGCTGGGTGTGACCACAAAGGCCTGTGATTCCAGCACACCAGAGGTGATAGCAGGCAGATCAACAGTTCAAGGACAGCCTCTGCTACATTGCACGTTTGAGGCCAGCTTGGCCTATGTGAGGCCATGTCTCAGGAACCAGGGAAAAGAATATAAAATTGCCCTGTGGCTTCAGCGGTGACCTTTAATACAGGACGTTACCTCACCATGGCTTGGCTGCTGGGACGAGACTGCTAAGGGTCCGGCAAGAGCGCCTTATTAGGCAGTAAGAGGCAACTTGCTGTGCCCCTGTGGGTGAGCGCAGATGTGCTTAGTCAGTGAGTCCTAGAAGCAGCGGGGTCCACGAGGGAGGCACAAGAAATGCATGGCTCTGGGCATGGATACCACAGGCAAGAACAGTCTCTGATTTGCCAAAAAAGCCTATGAGAATCTCAGCTTTCTACTCCAGTGAACCCCAGTAACTATGAAATTGGTGGCTGCTGGATATGTGTGCCCATAGCTCAGGATCCCAGGCTCAGCAGATCACGGCACCCCGAGACAACTCACGGAGTAAGGACTATCAGGCAAACTTCAGGCATAGGGTTAGCCCGCAGACAGAGGGAGTCACTTTCCTAAGGAACATCTGAGCCTAGAAACGGTCCCATCAGTGAGAACTGATTGGCAGGAGAGGGTAAGTCACTGGGAGAAGTCTCAACAGAGGAGCCTCCTGCTTCAATCTGAAGGCAAGTCTCAGCTGTATGTGTACACTTCTCCTGGGTGACGCCCCACCCTGAGCTGTCCCCAACCCTAGAGGGTCCCATATACTCCTCTTCTTGGTTTTAGAGGCAATGAGATTTACTCAGTTTTCTGGTTGCTCCCATGAGTCTGGGAAGGCTAAGTAGCAGGCTCACCAGTGGGTTTACTTTTATATTTTGAGCAGATAAACAAAGCGGCAGACCAGGCCAAGGTGTTCCACGTGGGAGAGGTTTATTATGCGGGAATGAGGGAGCAGCGAAGCAGGCAGAAGGGTAGAGAAGAGGAGAGGGGGGAGGTGGGGAGAGAGAAAGAGAGGAGGGGTTGGTTTCCTATTTTATACAGAAAATGACGTCACACCAGTGAAGGTGGGATCTGAGCCAAGTGGATTTTGGGATTGAGGGTCATTGTCCTGGCAATGCAGGTCAAGGGTCACATGGTTAGGCGGGGCTTGGAGTATCCTGGGTGCTAATCTAACATTTACCACTAGACTGACCAGTGGGTTTACCACTAGACTAACCAGGAGGGCATTTCTTCCTTTTCACTCGTTGACCTCTGTGATGTTTTGTATATGCTTGGCCCAGGGAGTGGCACTATTGGGGGGGGGTGGCCTTGTTGGAGTGGGTGTGGCCCTGTTGGAATGGGTGTGTCACCGTGGGCATGAGCTTTAATACCCTTGCCCTAGCTGCCAGAAAGCCAGTCTTCTCCTGATTGCCTTCAGAACAAGAGGTAGAACTCTTAGCTCCTCCTGCACCATGCCTGTCTGTCTGCTGCCATGCTCACACCCTGATGAGAATGGACTGACCCTCTGAACCTGTAAGCCATCCCCAATTAAACGTCCTTTTAAGGGTTGCCTTGCCGGGCAGTGGTGGTGCACGCCTTTAATCCCAGCACTTGGGAGGCAGAGGCAGGTGGATTTCTGAGTTCAAGGCCAGCCTGGTCTACAAAGTGAGTTCCAGGACAGCCAGGGCTATACAGAGAAACCCTGTCTTGAAAAAACCAAATAAATAAATAAATAAATAAATAAATAAATAAAAATAAAAATGGTTGCCTTGATATAGTGTCTGTACACAGCAGTAAAACCCTAAGATAGTGTCTTTTATGTTATGGGGTCCATCCCACCTAAGAACTATAAACGAGAAAGGAAAAATAGTTTTCCTTCTGACACTACCATGTACTATGATAGTCACAGTGTGATGTACACAGTTCAGTGGAGAGGCTGAGAGCCCTGAGTCATCTTTACATTAGTGATAACGAGTGGACTTGAGTCTGTATTCCTCTTATGTGGCCCTCTGTTGTGGCAAAGCCACTCTAGGACACAGTGGCTGTGACATGGCAGTGACCTCCCAGGACTCTGTGAGAGGCAGGGAGGCTCCAAGGATCAACAGGAAGCAGTGTGAGTGGATAATTGCAGGAACTGCAGAGGTGTCTCAGTCCATAAAGGACTTGGCATACGAGAACAAGGACCTGATTTTGGAGCCCTCCAGGTTCAGTGGGGGAGCCTGTCTAGAAAAGAAGGTGTAGGGCAATCGAGGAAGACATCTTTCATCAACCCCTGGCCTTCACACACACACACACACACACACACAAGCACACACCCTTCACATGAGTCTGCTGGCACAGACTGGCGGTGAGCCAGCAGCACCCCAGACAGTCACCTGGGAAAGGTCAGGCATAGAATGCACTAACTTAGAGAAAAGCTGAACCAGCAAGCGAGCAAACAACCATTTTCTCTGTCAGGATCCCCCTATATAGGAATCTGCAGCTATCCTAGAACTCAGAATTCTCCTGCCTCAGCTTCCAAGGGGTGGCAGCTATGTACTAACCACACTCAGCTCATTTGCTAAGGTTGTTGTTGTTGTTGAGGCAGGGCCTGGCTATACAGAACAAAAACAGACCTTGAACTCCTGATTCTCCCACCTCTTCCCCCAAATGCTAGGATCACACCACCCAGCCCAGTTAAAACTGGCTATTTTTCAGGTCTTAGCATGAAAATTATTTACAGAGTTTCCTTTTATCACCTTAATTTATTCTTTTGCTCTCCTGGCTCATAGGTGGTCAGAGGAGCCTCTGCAAGGTTAGAAGCCTTCCCCCCAACCGTACACAGCTCCCAGAAGGCAGAACTGGTCTAGCATACCTGGTGTCTAGGTTTGAGCCTGAGCAGTGCTACCTATTTGAAGCCACCATCTCCATTAAGCCTAGAAGAGATTGCAACTGTTCCTGTAGCCCCCAGAGCTGGCAATTTTCCAAGCTGTAATTCCCCACTGTCCCCGATGCCCTAGGGACTCGCCTGCTGTCCTTTAATGTACAACTAGACACTGGACTCTGTTCAGCCCCATGAGGGGTATGGGAGGAGGGGGAGGACTTGGAACTAGCAGTAGCTAGTTTTGTTCTGCGGGGATAAGGACAGCTCCTGGTGACCACTTAGCAAGGACATTATGGCTATCAGCCACGGCTGTGGTCTGGGCTCTGTCTCCATAGTCCTCGACCTTACAATAGCAGGCTGTAAAGGATCGGGTTCTAGACCCGTAATGCCATCTTCGAGAGCACCACGGGTCCTGTGGGAGCTGAAGGGGATGCTGATGTAAGCTGGGAGCTGCGAGATCACCAATTAGACTAGGTGGGCTGGCCTACAAGCTCCCCGGATCCAACTCCATAGCTTTGGGGATTACCATGCTGGGATTTTCTGCATGTTGGGTCTAAAGCCTGATAAACTGAAAGGTCTCAAAGCCAGGGTCTCTGACGGTCCTCCTACTTCTATTCTCCCCAGGAGTAACAGGAACCAGAGGTACTCTGAGGTCAGAGGGTGAGCAAGGTAAGGTAGAAAGGTTACCCAAAGTCAAGGTGAGCATGGTAGGAGGCTGGAATTAGACAGCCCCAGGGAATATTAAACAAACAAGCCAATAAGCCAATCCTTTATTATGCCTTGTAACTTACCTTTCTGTTCTTCCTGAACATGGGTGGTTAGAAGAGACTCTGAGAGGTTAGAAGTATCCACCGATGACATGCAGCTATGGAGAGCAAGGCTGGCCCAAAATGCCCTGCATCTAACAATGAGCCACTGAGAGACACTGTCTAAAGTACCCTGCAGTGTCTGGTCAGCTCCATTAGGGCCAGCTTCAACACTTGACCTATTTCCTGGTCTGCAAATCCTGTTCTTCCTGTCATGACTTCAATATTGCTTGAAGGGATATAGGATGACGGCCTTGACCCGTAGCTCAGTGGGATGACATCCTGCAGGCCTCTCTGGGGGCTCCAGCATAGGCTACCCTGGATGTGACAGCCACCTTGAATTAACAGTCTCCGTTAAATAATTTTTGGACTGAGCAGAACCAATCAACTGTGTAGGAAGCCTCTTCTCTCCCTCTCCCCTGTCTCTCTCTCTGTCTATCATCTATTGATGCATGCATGTATGTATGTATGTATGTATTATCTATTCATCCATCCATCATCTATCTATCTATCTATCATCCATCTCTATCACACACACACACAAACACACACACTCCCCTGCTCTCTCCCTTCTCCTTCTCCTTCCTCTCTTCTCACTTCCCTCTCTCCTCTCCTACCCCTTCCCTATTCCTCACTCCTCCTCCTCTTCTTTCCTCTCCAATCTCTCTCCTTCCCCCCCTTTCCGTCCCTTCTCCATTCCTCTTTCCCCTCCCTCTCTCCTCTCCTTCTCTTCTGTCCCACCTCCTATGCCTCTGCCTCTTTTAAAGACAGAGGTCTCACTATGTAGCTTGGCTAGCCTCAAACCCACAGGGCTCCATCTGCCTCTTCCTTCTCAGTGTTCCAATTAAAGCTATATACCACCATGGCCAGGTTCTACCTCTCCTCTTTATGTCAACATCAAGTCTTGAGCTCTTGCTGGCCAAAGCCAGGTCCTGAGCTCCAGGGTCATTAAATTTGGTTATATTTGCAATTCAAATTTTGCAAAGGAAATGTACAAATGTGTTCAACTCCTAGACTGGGCCCCTTGTTTGTCTTTAGCACACACAGCCCATCTATGGTGGAAATGCCTTCCTTTGAATGCCTTGCTTTGAATTTCAGTATCCGAGACCCAGCATTCTCAGAACTATGAATACCTCAAATGTGATTGCAACCAATTAGTGCTGTTGGCAAGCCCCCAAAGACGACCCCCCAGCACCTCTGGGTCAACTCTCCCAATCTACCACTACATCCTCAATCTCACCCACACAATTGGCTCAGGAGTCACCAGAGTGAGCTGAATGCCCTTCTTCAGTTTTCACAGCACATCTCAGTATGACAAAGCCTCAGTCTCTCACTATCCCCACCCCTGTGCAGGCACATGGCAGTGCTAAGGGCATGGGGTTAGGAAACCTCAGTCCTGGTATCACATACACTTGGCTCCATGGGTGCTGTTGCTCATCTGTAACCCAGAATTCACAGTGGGGATAGTCATGCTATCTATGATGTGATGACATACATGAATAGGCCAGGTCATGGGACTTTTCATTCTTTTTTTTTTCTGGTTTTTCGAGACAGGGTTTCTCTATATAGCCCTGGCTGTCCTGGAACTCACTTTGTAGACCAGGCTGGCCTCGAACTCAGAAATCNGCCTGCCTCTGCCTCCCNAGTGCTGGGATTAAAGGCGTGCGCCACCACGCCCGGCTGGGACTTTTCATTCTTGTGTCCACTTCTACCCAATGGACACCATCAACCACAGAGATTAAGTCCCCTCGGAAACTCAGGTATAACTTGATCTTCCTCTCTCTTAGGGACCTTGGCAGGTCACCAGATTCCTCTGACCTGAGCTGGGTCCAAGTGGAGACCACCAGCCATGTGTGCTCATAAGCACCTGAAATGTGAAGAGCTGAAGTTAGAGGTGCTTGAGGTGTAAAATGCTTGCTGAGCAACAGGAAAGACCTGAGTTCAAATCCCTAGAGCTCATGTAAAGCTGGACACAGCCCGAGCAACTGAAATCCTGGTGCTCTTTGGCAGAAATGAGAGGTGGAAACAGGAGAATTCTGGGAGCACAAGAGAGGGGGCTGGTTAGTCTGGCTTACACAAACTATTATAGATTTTGTGTCAATAAAGGTGGGAGGTGAGGACTAGACCTGAGATTGTCCTCTGACCTCCATATCTTGGTATATGTATAATATCTTAATACCTGTGCACGTGCACGCACACACACACACACACACACATGAGAGACAGACACACAGAGACAGAGAATTTCAAATATATATATAATGATTCATTCTATATCTCCATGGACAGGTCCATTCTATACTCAGAATCTAGAAACTTGCAGACATTCTCTTTCTCCTACCCTCCCCTATCTCTTTCTATGTGTTATTGTGTATAAGTTACAAGACTGATACTCTTCAAGGAAACCACATATAAGGAACCAATCTGGCTTTACATAGGTCCCAAACAGGGTGACTTTGTGTCCTAGAAATAACTTAACTCCGTCAAAACCAGAACACCTAAGCAGAGTGAAGTGGCATACATCCGCAATCCCAGCACTTAAAGTATGAAAACAAGGCAATCAGGAGTTCGAAGCCAGTCTCACCCTCAACTTTATAACAAGTTCAATTCCAGCCTGGGATCCATGAAACACCGTCTCAAGAAACAAAATAAATAAAAATGAGGACACCTGGGATACCAGCACCGGTGAGGTAGGTGCAGGAGGAACGGGAGTTTAAGGTGAGCCTCAGGTAATTGAGTCTCTGTCTGACAACCCTGAGAAAGAAAGAGGAAGGAAAAAAGGGAGATCTAGAAGATGGGGTCGGGGTGCAGCGATGCACTGCCTTCAAGATATGACATGGCCATTGTACTCATGACATACTCTTGCCTACACAAGGCTTGTCAATATTTCAATGGGATGAAACCCTGTATAGGAATTTTAATCCAGCAATATGGCTGATCTGGCAAGAGATCACATCTGAAGACATTCTAGATCTATGTGATCTGGCTGGGATGCAGACACACTGGAAGGCAGGAGTGTTTGAAGGTGCCATCTAATTGAGGGGCAGACAAAGTGACGAATGAGAGAAAGATTTGACAGGATGAGCCAGAGATACCCAACTCTCAGGAGAACAGACAGGAAAGAGAGGCAACTTAAGAGAGTAGCGTGGAATTGTGGGGTGGGGTGGGGTGGGGGAGTGGGGACACTTTTACTGGGACAGTTTTACAGGGACAGGTTGTTGCAGAGAGAACAATCTAGACATTGGTGAAGACAGAACAAGCCAGAAAATGAGAAGGAGCCAGAAGATCAGAACATAGTGCCAGAGTTGGTTTGAGGCCAAGCAGAGCACTTCAATCAGAATCCAAGAGAACTCAGTTTGAATCAGTCAGCTTGGAGAGGAGTTTGGGCCAGAACAGCTGAGTTGAACCAGCCAGCCAGAGTTCAGAAAGAACTAGAAAGGGCAAGCTGAAGAAAGGGATTCAGCAGCAAGCCTCTGAGACAACAATTACAACAGGCAAATAAAAGTTATGTTTATAAAATCCTATCTATAGATGAGGAGTCTTTGGTAGTTACTAACTACTGGGGAGATACAGAGTCATTTTCCTCAGTGCTGTAGCCACTGGTAAGGAAGTTGTCCATGGTTGAGTAAATAACTCCACAGACAGGCATATGCCCTGACTAAATACAGGGTTATAAAGGCAAGTATGAAAGTAGGAGTGGGGCCGGGCGTGGTGGCGCATGCCTTTAATGCCAGCACTCGGGAGGCAGAGGCAGAGGCAGAGGCAGGCAGATTTCTGAGTTCAAGGCCAGCCTGGTCTACAGAGTGAGTTCCAGGATAGCCAGGGCTACACAGAGAAACCCT